>NC_135540.1:32758126-33089626 GCF_045843805.1 Urocitellus parryii
TTAACTAGAGAAATTTATTTTCTCATAGTTCTGGTGGCTGGACAGTCCAGGGTCAAGGTTCTTCTGGCCACTTCATTTTCTGGTAAGGGCTGGTATCCTGGCTCTACTTCCTTGATGTGAGTGTGCATAGCTTTTCTTCTGCAAGTGAGGGGAATGAGGAAGAACATGAGATCTAGTTCTCCTGAGTCTCTGTGGGACAACAGTTCCACCATCATCTCTCCCTCATAACCCCATCTGACTCTAATTGCTATTCCAAGTACCATCGTATTGGGGTTTAGGACTTCAAAGAAATATGAATTTTGGGGAAACAATATATGATACTTTCCTTGGTAGCATTTCTAAATACTGGGGTTGCTTTGCATTTCCTTTGTGAAAAAGAACAAAGAACATACCTTTTAGGTGTTATGCAAAAGAGCAAATTTGTGAAAAGTAAATGCAAATAAAGCACAGAGATTTGGGCAAGGCAGTTCACATTTCTGAAATTCCTGCATTGTACTGAATTTAAAAAGACTGGCAACTCATTAGATGTAAGCACAAAGAATAACTGTAATTCATAAAAACAAAAAACAAAAGAAAAACCTCTTCATCCTGATAGACTGATTTAATGAATTAAGAAATTGTTCATTTGTAGTTAGCATTCAACTAATGTACTACAGTTCTTAAATTTTTTTCTCAAGTAGGGTAAATGTGCCCACATATAGATTTATTAATTTGCTTACCATTTTGATGGTGTAATTGACTTTAGGAGAGACTGAATTACTAATTAGGATAATGTTAATGAATATGGTTTAATTTTACCACATAATGTGGCCTGATACATCAGCCACAGCTTTCTCTTGGGAGGTATTTGAATAAGAGATATATTCTTAGAAATTTTATTGGTATTTGTTGTATTCCACCTCTATACTGCTGAAATGGGCTGTGATCTCCAAAGGATAGAGATATATCTATATATTCACACATACATGCACATATAAAATGGGTATTTATTCACAAAAATCTGAACACATTGATGCAGAATAATTCCCTTTTTGCTAAAAAGTCTAGGTTTCATATTTTACTGTCTTCAAGTTATCTAGCTAGAGTTATAAATACTGATACAATTAGTTTGGGTATAGTTTTTATTTTTATTTTATTTTTTAGTTGTAGTTGGATATAATACCTTTATTTTTATTTGTTTTTATTTTTATTTTTTTTATGTGGGGCTGAGGATCAAACCCAGCACCTCACACGTGCTGGGCGAGTGGTCTACTGCTGAGCCACAAACTCAGCCCCTTGGGTATAGTTTTTAGTGCCCTACTGAATACAGTTTTCTCTCTTTCAGCTTTTGAAATTTAGGCAGGTGTGGAAGAGGTAAGAGTAATTCATACCTTAGCATGTAGGTCAAACCTTGTAAAAATTTCACTTTGTTCAAATCTCTTTGGTTTGAGTAAATAAATTCTACTGTATCAATAAGAATGGTCTCCCTTGTAGTGGGTTAATTGATTTAACATTTGGAAAGTGGATTTATATGAAGAAGTAGAATTTCAACTTGGGAATTTTTTTTTATTTTAAATTATGAAGAGAAGAGAATTTTGCATTTACATTTTGAGTTTGGATGGTTGAAAGGACTAGGAAATGCACTGTCATCTCACACCGTATCTTTCTTTGCTTGCCTCCCTGGAACATAAAATGGTTCTCTGAGACCGTTTGAACCAAAAATAGTAAGACCCGGGTCAGCAATCATATAGTCTATATTAGAGTTAGATTATATGCATTAAAAGGATACCCAAGAAATTGTTCATTCAACTAATGTACTACAGTTATTAAATTCTTAAATTACCATATTCTGGAAGGAAAATTCCAGAAATAACAAAATAGATAGTACAGAAGAGTACCATAAATTTTCTGTGAAATAAAAGTCTCAAGTAATTTGGTGCATTTGGTTAAGTGACATTTTTAGATAATGAGTGAATCTAGCATCAGTTGTAACTAGAGTTGTAGGATGTGCACATCTGCCACCAGTATATGGTACTGTTCTGCTAGGAACAGTAGTGCACACAGATGACTAAGGCATAGTGCAGGAACTCATGGTCCACTGAAGGTGGTACCTCTAGGAGAATTCATACAGTGGGTGGCAGCACTGTGGTACAGTGTGCCGTGGAGAAGGGTGAGAACTTTGGAGTGCACTATAGAATGACAGACTCCATAACTGTATGGTTGCTTTCCTAGAAACCTCTTCTGTTTAATTTCTTCAGTCTCATTTCAGGTTATAATTCTATAATACATAGGATTTGTAGCAGAGCATTTTATACATTGGAAAATACACATTTAAAGCATGGAATGGCAAAAGAAGATGCTGTGGAGGGCTTTTAGAGCCCTCTTTTACTGTGAAAATAAATGGGAATACTTCCAATGTTTTTCCTTAAAGGTTGTGTTGATAATTTTAAATCTTGAGATATAATTATTACAAGGATATTAAGCCCAAAATTATTCTAAAGTTCTTTTGGTAAATAAGATTTGTTAAAAGTTTTCCTTTGTTCAGTATTAGCAAGTGGATAGGGAACAAAGCAGGCAGATCTTTTGTCAAACGTAAACAACTTTGTATCCTGTTGATTAAATAGAAAATACCTCAGTGAATGTTTGTGCTAAAAATAGATTCCTTCAGGTTTTTGGTTTTGTCTGAATAGGGGTGGGGTCATTTCGCAGGAAGAAAGAAATCCAGTAAACAGGAATTGCGTGCTGAGAGATTTTGAAAGGGAAATGGGGGTTCATGTGCTTAGAGTTTCAGTTCAATAATGTTTCCCCATTATCAGTACCTTTATAAGAATGTTGGATTTAACGGGAAGTCCAGTTGGTCGTCTTCTCTATCACCATGATAAAATTATCTTTACTAAGATTGCATGTTGCAGATTAAAGTTTGAAAGTTATTTTGTATTTCACAGATTAGTCAGTTGTCATGTTCAGCTTTTAATGTTCTCAGCCTTTTGCACTGTAAGGGGCTACTTGTTTCATTTTTGGTAGAACTAGCTTTAGCATAGTGTGGTATGATTAATACAGATTCAGTAGTTTAATATAGCCATGTGTTTTCAACATTTATACATATATATGTGTTCAAGAAATTTGGGAAGGTGACAGGTGTAATATTATAAAAGCACTCCCCCTTCTGGGAAAAATAGCAAACAAGCCCGAATTTAGCTTTCTTTCTTTCTTTCTTTTTTTTTTTTAATCTTTTTTCAGTTATACATGGACACAATATCTTTATTTTAGTTTATTTATTTTTATGTGGTGCTGAGGATTGAACCCAGAGTGTCTCATGTGCGAGGCGAGCACTCTAGCACTGAGCCACAACCCCAGCCCCCCCCCCCAATTTATCTTTCTGTTTAAAGTAATTGTTGTTGGAAAATATATATTAATTCCTGCAATATTATCATTTCTTAAAACAATTTTGGGATATATCTTGTAATTACCAGATGTTAGGTTGTGTGGAGACAGCTTTAATTGTTAAAAATGTCAAAGAATTTGGGATTTGCTGCAGGTTGGGGAAATGGAGAACTACATAAATAAGTGTCTTGGAGAAGACTGTTCTAATTACGGGTTGAAACATGTGAAGAAAGTCTCAGTGAAAATTCTCTAGTAGACTAGGTAGAAAACAAAATAAAGATCAGTGTGTTATTTAGCGGGTAGGGGCTGGAAGGAGAGAGTTTAATATTGATAATGCCAATGTAATATCTAAGGAAAGATCTTGTACACATTGATGTTGAATCTTTGTACCTCAAAAATATCATCTAAATATATATTTTCAAAAATACAAACAACACTCTAGAACCTACTCTAAAATAATATGTAGTCTCCTTCTTAAATATCCCTCCTTATTTCAAAGTCTCATAACTTTTTATACACACGGGGGGGGGGAAATCTTTTTAATGCTAATAGCATATTTAGATATCTCTAATTAATTTAGTTATCTCCACAGTTTTATCTTTTTAAAAAAGTTATTTATAAATGTCAGCAGAATGCATTTCAATTCATAGTACCTATGTAGTACACAGTTTTTCATATCTCTAGTTGTACACAAAGAAGAGTCATACCATTTGTGTCTTCATACATGTACTTAGGGTAATGATGAGTTCTTGTCTTAAATTTTTCTGTGAGATGACTCAGAGGTCAGCCATTCTGACCAGCGGATATGCTCTTTTCCCCTAAGTACATGCATCATCATTTATCTTAGCAATACTGTAAGGGTGGGCATTTAGGATGTTTCCAGATTCCATGCCCCTTGAGTGGTAAGTGTCATATATGTGTGTATATGTGTTTCTGGATGTTTTTTTGTGGGTAGATGAATAGATTAGATCGCTAGTAGTAGAATGTTATATACACCCCTAGTGGAATTTTATAGATATTGTTTTTATTATAGATATTATATTTATAGATATTGTTAAATGGTTCCTTGAAAAGCCTGTACCACATTACAGTTCTACCAACACTATGTAAGAATCCATCCCAGCAATGGATTTTCATTCACCTTTCTGATTTAACCAACCTGAGAAGTGAAAAATTGTATCAGTGTTTCAATGACATGTCCTTGATTATGAGTGACATTGAACGTATTTTCATATGTTTATTGGCAGTATTAAAGGTAATTTTAACCAGTTTTACTCTTTTTTGTCTGTTAGAAATGTGTTAGGTAGAGAGGCAGGCTCAGTGAACAGCAGGATCCTGATAGACCAGATTAACATAACAGGAGAGAAGATCTCATCTTGATGCATCACTGTTGCTTGGGCAGGTGTGCAGAGTAGCAGACAAAGGATTCCCCCTGCCTGCTGAGTGTGTGGCTCAGTGTCTTTTGTTTGTTTAATTTTAATTAAAAAAATTTTTTTTGGTTTTAGATGGACGTAATACCTTTATTTTATTTGTTTATTTTCATGTGGTGGTAAGCATTGAACCCAGTGCCTCAGACATCTAGGTAAGCGCTCTACCACTGACCTAGTACCCCTGCCCTGACTCTTGCCTGTATAAAAGATGATAGGAATGGCTGTTTTATTCTTTATACAAAGAGTGCTATGTAGAACAATTTTTTAAATGACTTAATTTAGACATGTATTTTGTCTTTGACTAGGAAAGTAAAGAAGAGCCTAATGCCACTTAGAACATTCAATATCATGGTAATATCTTCCTTTATTCTTTCCTTTGTGTTATAGTCAGAAGTTAATAAAAATGAGGGATATTTTCTTATATACAGTGAATCTCAGTTGATTCCTGACAAAACCAATAAGCAATTTATTTGGAGTGTTTAAAAATAAGTTATGGGATGGAAAAATCCTACTGGTACATTGGCAAGTGGATGGGACCAGATGATCAAATATTTCAGTTCTATGTCTACATTTCATGAGTCAGTTTCACACAACAGCTGCTGTGGGGGAAGGGTTGATTTATCAGGATACTTTGATTTATTGAAGGAAAAGAAAAAGAAATGCATTTGGGTATGAAGAGGTAAAATTTAATGCTAACAAATGAAAAAGACCATTTAAAACAATTCTGTTAACTATTGTTTTCAGTGTTTTAAATTATAGAAAGTAATGGTTAATTTAAAAATTTTTCTGGTTTATAAATAATAATTAATAGACAGTACTTACTGAATTCTTTCTTTGTGTCAGGCCCATGTTAAATGTTACACCTGTGTTATGTAGTGCTGTGTTATGTACTGCTTTGCTTAAGGAGCTTGGGAAGTGCTGTGAGCTATCAGCTGGTACAGATGGTTGCTGGTGGCAGTGCTACAGACCAGGACCCTGCTCTTAAGGGCCGGTGAGAATGGCTACAGGTACCCAAGGGGAAAAAAATGTTAATTTGTAAATTGGACTTATTAAAATAACTGTTTAAGAAGTTAAAAACTGCTCAGTAGTACTTTTCAAGGATTAAGAAGAAATTGTTGTTTCTACTGTAAATACCCATTTTTTGTAGTTTTACTGATGACAAATGTTGGCATTTATTCTACTCTTATATTTGTTGCTGGAAATTGAACCCAGGACCTCTTGCATGCTCTATCACCAAGCTACACCTCCGCCCCTTGATTTGGATCTTAATCTTTCCTTGAGTCCCAAAGATTTGAGACTCTCACACTAATGGAAACTCATAAAAAGGAGAAGCACATAAAGAAAAAATAGAAATGCGTGTTTGGAAGGTCTATTTTTTCAATCTTAAGCTATATTCATGAAGAATTTATTTTCTGATACAAAACATTCCTCTGGACCCATAACTAGTTGATTAATAAAAAGAGGATTTGTAAAAACATATGGTACAGTTTAGTTTATTTTGACTCAGCTTGGATCAAATGCTGTATTTTTTTTTTTTTTTTAACAGCTGCAGGGGTATACATATGAGGCTTTGGGTAGGAGCTGGATTACATATTACATGGTTGCTTTAAAGTTATATTTGATGGGGAATGAGTTAGTTGGAGGTGTTTCTGGTGTTCTTTTGGAATGGCAGGGTGCTTTTTGGGGAAGGTATTTCCACTGACTTTGAACCAGTGCCTCCCTTGTTGACAGTCCATGTTGCCATAGTGATCTACATATTCTGTAACTGGTATTAGACAGGAATGTGGCGTTGGGTTGAGGACGTGTGAGAGTAAGAGTGCAGCCCACCCATATGTGCACAGTCAGTTTGCTCAAGGAAGTCACTTCACAGCAGCCAGATGCCCAGTGGTCTTTCTATAACCTCCGTTTCCCACATTCTTTTTCCTGTGTATGTGTGGGTGTCTGAGTCAGGAATAATGTAACAGGATGAGGACCCTTTTCCCTCAACTGGTCTTGCAGTCCTTCCTCTCATCCAGACCCAAACCCTATTGAAAATTTGGGGGTATCCTTCCAATCCATGTTTTAAGAATTCTCTTACACTCTGTCTACAGCTCCATAAACCACAGTTTTGGAGTTTAGGAACTCAAATATTTGCTGTATTTTCTTTTGATTTGGCTAAAGCTAGGTCATAAAAGTTATCAAGATAACCTTAATCTCTCAGTTCTTTCCAGTAGTCTCATTAGAGAATTTCAGTTTATCATTAGAGAATTTTGGAGGTATCCTCCAGTCATGCCTTTTCTTCATGTTATTCAACTTAGTGAAACTATGATACATATTGCCCAGGAGTTTGTAACCTGGCTAAGTTCCAGAATGTTCTTGATGATCTTTTCAAGATAAAATTTTCAAGAAGATTCTAAGCAATAACTTTACTCTTGCAAGAAGCTGCTTGTAGGTGCTGGGGATATAGCTCAGTTGGTAGAGTGCTGGCCTCACAGGAGGCCCTGGGTTCAATCCCCGGCACCAAAAAAAAAAAAAGCTGCTTACATCTTTGATGGATCTAGGATTGTTATTTTTTTTTTTTGTTGTGACCAAAATACTCATTTCAGAAGTTCAGTCCATGGTTGACCTACTTAGTTTTTCTGGGTTCTAGGTAAGAGAAAACACCATGGCAGAAGAGCGTGGCAGAGGAATGCTGCTCATATTGGTCAGCAAGAAGAGGGAGAGGCAAGCAGGGAGGGAGGGGGAGACAGAGAAAGAAAAGTACCAGGGACGAAATAAAAACCTCAAAGGCCATACCCTTCCTTCTTACAGTTAAACATCCAGTTAGTCCATTCAGATTATTAATCCATTAAATGGATTGGTCTACTAATCAGGTTATAATTCTCATAATCTCATCATTTCACTTCTGAACATTCCTACATTAACAGCTTTTGTGGGATACCTCATATCTAAACCATAACAAGGATTTTTTAATTATTATTTTTAAAATACCTTTATTTTGTTAACATTTGTTTTTTTGTAGTTGGACACAATAACTTTTATTTTATTTATTTATATGTGGTGCTGAGGATCGAACCCAGGGCCTTGCACGTGCGAGGCAAGTGCTATACTGCTGAGCCATAACCCCAGCCTCAAATACTTTCGTTTTATTTATTTATTTTTATGTGGTGCTGAGGATCAAACCCAGAGTTTCGCACACTCTACCGCTGAGCCACAATCCCAGCCCCATAACATGAATTTATAAGAAAGCACAGAAGCACAACTATCTATCCCCCTTTTTTGGTTTGAACCCAGGGGTGCTTAACTATTGAGCCACATCCTAGCCTGTTTTTTTAAATTATTTTTTTGTTCTTATTATTTATACATGACAGCGGAATGCATTTCGATTTATAGTATAACAGTGGAGCACAAGTTTTCATTTCTCTGGTTGTACATGATGTAGTCACCCATTCGTGTTATCATATATGCACTTAGGGTAATGATGTTCATCTCATTCCACCATTTCTCCTACCCGTCTGTCCCCTTCTTTATCTTCCCCAGCCTTTTTTTTTGTTGTTGTTTTTTGAGACAGGGTCTTGCTAAGTTGCTTAAGACCTCTCACTTTATTGCTGAGGTTGGCTTTGGACTTGGCAATCCCCTTGCCTCAGCCTCCTGAGCTGCTAGGATTACAGTTGTGTGCCATTGTGCCCAGCTAGTTATAACCTTTTAAATACTCTTACCAAGCTGTATTGATGGTTTACTTGTTAAACAATTTGCTTTCTTATATTTCTATTTCTTTAATGTCATAGTATTCAGAAAATAGTGGGAGAATTCAGTGTTTGTCCAATACGGTTGTCAGTGTAGGCCATGCCAGTGCTGACCCATGGAAACAGAATGCAAACCACATATGCAATTCTATTTTAAAACAATTTTATTTTTTTTGTTATACATGACAGTAGAGCCTATTTTGACATTTTTATACAAACATGAAGTATATCTTATTCTAATTAAAATGAGCCACACGTAAAAGTGAAATAGGTAAAGTTTATATTTTATTTAACCAGTATACATCCAAATATTGTCATTTCAACATGTTATCAGTATAAAAGCCTATTGAGACATCTTACATTCTTTTTTTCATACCAGCTCTGCAAAATCCAGGGTATATTTTACACTTAGAGCATTTCAAGATGGACCAGTCTCATTCCAAGCATCTCATTGTCACATGTGGTTGGTGGCTACTCTGTTGTAAAGTACAAGTATAGAAAGTGCATGTTTTGACAGGTGAGACAATAAGGATCAGAGTGGGTAGGGTTAAGGGGGGGTTTAAGGTACCTGGAGGAACCAGGGCTAAGTAGATCTAAGCCATCAGGTGCCATCTGGAATGGTCAGCAGGGACCTTGGATATCTTCTCCTACCAAAGATGTAACAGTGATAGTAGTGGTTTAGGTTCCTTAAAATATTGTGGGAGTAGGGCACTCGCAACTTGGGTAGCTGAGGCAGGAGGATCCCAAGTTCCAGCCACAAATAACTTTGTGAGATCCACAGCAACTTAGACCCTATCTCAAAATATAAAAAGGACTGGGGATATAGCTCAATAGTCAGGTTTCCCTAGGTTTAATCCCCAGTACTAGGGATCAGTGGGAGATCACAGGGAAACAATCAGGTTTATGTAACTGTGCCATATCTCATTCCCCAAATAAATGTCTTTCTTCCATATTTCCTGGTTATCTGAGTAAATTATGATTCAAATAATATGAGTGGTTGTTATATAATTCTAAATTTATCACTATAAAAATGAATAAGAGGGATGAGAATTAATCTACAAAATCCACAAAAGGTGGGATGTTAATTGTGTATTTTTTACACTTATGGTCTAATAAAACATACAGTAAAAAGTCTGAGGCTGGGGATATAGCTCAGTTGGTAGGGTGTTTGCCTTGCATGCACAAGGCCCTGGGTTCAATCCTTAGTACCCTGCCCCAAAGGAAAAAAAAAGTCTGAAATTTTGACTTTGAATACATTTAGATTAAGATTTTTTTCTTTTAAGGGGGTACAACCTAGGGGTTAAGGGTAGTTTTTGGTAAGTTGTAAAATTTAAAGGTCCAAAACTTTGAAGAACTCAGTAAATTATGGAGATAGCCACAAAAATCATTTGATGATTACTTACTGTGTGCCATTATTCTGATTATGTGTATGAAGTTATGCAATTCTCAGAAGAATCTAGTGAGGTAGGGACTCTATTGTCATAGTACAGATGAGAAAACTGAGGCATGGAGATAGGATCTAACATTCAATTTTGCACATAAAAGAAGAGCAGGAATAATTGGAACCCAGGCTGTTTGGATCCAGAACAGACACTATTAACAAGTATGGGGCTGACTTTTGTTTCTTTCTTTTCAGATTTTTTTTTTTTTTTTTTTTTGGTATTTAGCCATGTTTTTCCCCCATTACATAATTTTTACTGTGAAAATATTGGCATAACCTGAATAGAGGATAGAAAGACTCAAAATGCTGTACTAGTCTTTGTAGCTTTTCTCTAAATTCCTGAACTGCATCAGAATACAATTTTAGAAAAAGACTCACCAGCAACAACATAGATCTAATTTTTTAAAAATCTTCTCTAACTAGCCTTTTTTAAAAATATTTTTTAGTTGTAGATGGACACAATACCTTTATTTTGTTTATGGTAGTTTTATGTGGTGCTGGGGATTGAACCCAGGACCTCATATATGCTACGTCAGCGTTCTACCACTGAGCTACAACCCAGCCCCTCTAACCAGCCTTTTATTTTTATCTGGAACTATTTGTGACTAAACATTGTTGGGGGAAATTATTAGCAACATAAAGGAGACTGTTGTAAAGAACTCAGAGAACTTTTTTACAGTTCAGTAAGAAAAGCAGGCATCAACAGTGAACAAAGGGAAAAGAAAAATAACAAAAACCAAATGATCTACAGTGTATGAAGATATGATTTTCACTAGAAAGTTAGTATGTAATCTGCATGAAATGCCTTTTTCCCTTTTTTGAAATTGGAAAAATGTTGGAAAAAGAAAGATAGTATTCAGTTTTCCAAGGGGTTTGAGCAAACAGGCCAACTGACTGAGGTCAAATGGCAGAAATGTATTTCAGCATTACTTAAAGTGAGATGAAAAAAATGGTAAGAATTTAAAATTTTAAAATGATGGAGCAAATAAAGAATTTGGAATACAAAACTGTTGTATGGTTGCTCTTGAAGATTTTTATATATATGGTGGATGTCACTGTGGAAGCTGATTATAAAATGTGTACTGTAGTTTAATGTTTGTTTAAAAACATATTTATGTGCCCACCTGTAGGGCTCACACCTGTGCTTTGCTGCTCACTGGGTGTGTGACAAGATACCTCATCTCTTATAACTTGAGTTTTTTTCACAGAGATTTCATTACCAGTTTTCAGGTGTTGAAGTTAGATGAAAAGCAAAGGAAGATTTCTCTGTAGTGCATGGCATACATGCCTACTAAATGGCTTTCAAATTTTTCCAAAAATCTTAAATCTGGGGAGTAGATTGCTGGCAATTAAATTTTTCTTATTTTTTCTATCCATATTCACACTTTTCTACAAAAAGACATGTTTTGCAAATTTTTAAAAAGATGTTAGAAAATGCTTAATTTACTTTTAAGTTATAGATGGCAAAGGTAGAATAGGTGAGAATTTGTTTATTGCTTACTGAGCTGAAAAACTTAGAACTCACTCATTCGATGTTGAAAATAGCCCTTCAGGCACATTTATATTTAATAGCATTTGTAAAGAAATAGTAGGTTTTAACAATCCTGCTGATTGTTTATCTTTAAATAAAGTAGGTGAGAAGGCAAGGGTTAAAACAGAAGGAAATAAAAATTAAAAAATGGTAAATGCCAGTTATTTATATTAGTTTTTGGCAAAATTTCCAAATTTTCTTTTATTTTGAACTGGGAAGTATTTTACCCCTTAAGAAAGAGGAAGTCATGACCTGGGGATGTAGCTCAGGGGCAGAGCTAGTGCATACTGTACAAGGCCCTGGGTTCCATCCCTAGCACTGCAAAGAAAGTCACGCTGTCAGATGATTTATTAATTGAAGGGGTTGAATATAATAATGATATTTCCAGTTATTTTTTCTCATTTTATTTTCATGTTGTCTCAAAATCCTTGAAGCATCCATAATATATGGTGGTGGTGCATGTTTTTTTTTTTAATATTTATTTTTTATAGTTGTAGTTGGACACAATACCTTTTATTTTATTTATTTACATGTGGTGCTGAGGATCCAACCCAGGGCCTCGCACACACTAGGCAAGCACTATACCGCTGAGCCACAATCCTAGCCGCGTGGTGCATGTTTAATTACTACCTGTTGAATGATTCCTCTTTACATTTAAAATGGAATTGTTCTATTTTTTTTTTCATGGTTTTCGTGTAAACCAGTCCTGGGGTTGTATATACTTAGGCATGGGTATAGGAGGAAATCCAGGTTATATATTCCATTTTCTTAGAACATACATCTTTTTGTCCATTGGTTGCATTCTGGAGTGACTATCAAGAAGAGGTTCAGAAGAAACAAAAGTAAACCTAATTCTTATAAATACATTGATTTATTTTATACAGTTTCTCTCTGTACCTATTTACTACATTTGAGATTTTATAATTGTTTGTTGGTATGTTTTTGAAAGAAGAGTATTGTAGAGAAATTGCTTAATATCTTAATATATGTGGCTGATTCATCACTGTTGAATTTGTAACCAGGAGTGCTAGAACCATACCTGGAGGAAGATTATCTCATGCATCCAAATTAAACTTAAACAAGTCCCTCTCCTCATTGCCCATGGCTTTTTTTTTTTTTTTTTTTTTTTTTTTTTTTTGGTGAATCCTTGATTTTCTAATATGCATCATAGATCTAAGGAAGGACAGGGTAGAGTTAAAATTATAGTATTTCTCTTCCTTCTTTCCTCTCTTCTCACCCATTTTTTAAAATAAGAGACTGTTTTATGTGAATGGTGAAAGAGAACCAGGGAATTATTTTGATTGTTTCCTTAAACAAATAATTTGTGCTCTATCAGTGCTTAAATATTGCTTAAGTATTAGACTGGCTGGTATTGAGGGTCCAGTAAACACTTCATAGAGTGAGATAGCTTAGTATTGGGTAGATGTTTGTCCATTGTTTTAGAGCAATAAAAACCACAAGTTCTTAGAAGAGAAAGTTGCTATTACAAACAGATTTGAATTGAAAATGTAATTTAAAAACTTTATGAAGTGTCATAACACTGACATGCTTTTAAAACAGTTGGGGACAGGTGAAAGTTGGATATAGGAAATTGCTCCTTTAATCTTAGTTTTTTAACTTAAGTTTTTTTTGTCCTTTACTTTGCACACACTAGTGGATGGTTCACTGAGTAGTATTAAGTTATATTGTCGTTATTATTATTAGGAATCATTGTATTAAATTATTTGTAGTAGTTATATTCTATAAAGCCCCCCTGACTGTTGAAGTAATGAATTCATTAGTCAATTTTCTGTCACTATACCAAAATACCCGCTTTATAATTACATTATAAAGCAAAAGGTTTATTGTGGTTTACAGTCAGTTGAGTGGACTCATTGATTTGGGCCTGAAATGGCAGTGGCAGAAAACGTATGGGGGAGCACACTCATGGCCAGTAAGAACGGGAGAAGAGAAAGAGGCTGGGGACATGCCCCCAATGATTTGAGGACCACCCATAAGTCCCCACTACTCAGAAGTCTATTCACAGTACCTCCCAGTAGTTCCACTCTGGGGACCAACCCTTTCCTTTGAGGAACATTCAACGTCTAACTATAGCAGCGAATAATGAACCATTCCTCTTAGGGGAAATACAGGATTAGGTTTATGTATTCTCTCTCTGATCCATACATAACCTTGTTTTCTTTTTGGACAGCATGCCTTTATTTTTGTATTCGGTGTTAAGGATTGAACCCAGTGCCTCAGACATGCTAGCCAAGTACTCTGCCCGTGAGGCCCAGCCCTGTAACCTTGTTTTATGTGTGTCCATGTCTAAAAATACCTTCACTTAATATATGTGGCTGATTCATCAATGTTGAATTTGTAACCAGGAATGCTAGAACCATACCTGGAGGAAGATTATCTCATGCACATGTTTTCTGTTCAAGGCACCTCATAGCCTTCTTTCACTACTTCAGCACTGTGCTTGAGGGCCATTGTAAACAATGAAATCATCAAAGAAAGCACAGAAAAGGGGAAAATCAGGCACTGAATATACCTCAAAAAGGATTCTTGTTCATAGATGAGAACCAAAACAAGGAGTGCGTGTGGTGCCTTGTTCAGCCGAAGCTGGGAACATGGGTTGGACAACTTGAAGTTTTCTTTTCACATGTTCTTGAATGACCACAAAAGTGCCAGCGGTGTTGAATGTTGGAGTTACAAATCAATTTTAACAAGTAGGTGAATTCCCAAATATGGAATCCTTGAGCACTGATGATGGATTTTGGAATCAGGCACTGATCTGGAAGCTCAGTTTTCAGTCACTCAGCTCCTAATGTTTAGTTGATTCTGCCCACCTGCCATTTCTGCTCTGGTCCTGCTATTCTCCAACAAGCTTTAGTGTAAAGTGTGTGTGTGTGTGTGTGTGTGTGTGTGTGTGTGTGTGTGTGTAGGCTGCTGTCAATCTAGTAAGCAAGAAAATAGAAAGTGCCCAAGTAATGTAGTCTGGTAGTGAATAAAACTAAAGCTTAGCTGTAGAGAATTTACTACTGATTGTTCCCAAAATTGTTGGATAAATCAGAGATTTCTGTTGTGCTTACCTTTCCTTGTACTTTGAGTATTAGTGTCATTTATGATGGGGAGCATAAATACTGGATTCAGAAGTAGACTGGCTGTTCTGTATGCCACACAAATCTGCATGCATACAGACCATACTGCTTCAAGTATTTTAAATTCTGCCACTGAGTTTGGCTTCTCCTTTCCATGTGGTCTTAAGAGTTGCTCACAGCTGCAGTTCATGATGATGTGTTTCCTAAGGAGTCTAGTTCAATTGGTGCTTGTTGTGAGTTAGTGTGAAATTAAAAAGATGATTTGAATGTGGTCAAGGACCAATTTTGAACACAGCTTGTCAATTGATTATTAGGGAGGTTTTTAATTTTTTCTTTTAAAGACTGTCAGATTGATTTTATGTGAAAGCTTACTTTTTAAGATTAATAAACATGTATTAATCATGTGCTTAAAGTCCTGTGCTAGATTAATAAATATGTATTAATCATGTGCTAAAGTCTTGTGCTAGATAAATAATACACTGTCTTTTAGGAGCTCACAATCTAGTTCAGGACATAAAATATTTAAAAAATTTTTTTTTAGTTATAGTTGGACACAATACCTTTATTTTATTTATTTATTTTTATGCGGTGCTAAGGATGGAACCCAGTGCCTGGCCCATGCTAGGCGAGCGCTCTACCACTGAGCCACAACGCCAGCCCCATAATAAAATATTAAAAAATAAAATAAATAGCAAAAGTGTGGGCTTTTGGAAATAAATTGGACAAGAGGGTGTTTGAGGAGAGTGGAGTAAGAAGTAAATAAGGTCCGCATCGATTATTACTTTGTGGCTTTTAGTCATTGTGTGTTTAAAATAGGATATCATCTAAGTTTTGCATTTCAGGAATACAGTAATGTGTGAACTTGATGAGAGTGTTAGTAGGAGACAAGTTACTGCTTTCTCTGCAGGGATGAAGGCTTAATCTTCATGTTTGACAGAGTGGGGAAAACTGAGGAGGAACAAGAGTCCGTAGGTCTAGATCACTGAATATGGATAAGGAGAATCAGAAAGTAAGCTCTTAGGCCTTTACAGTAATGAATATTTCCTCTAAGTGTGTAAGTCATTCTCCAACTTTAATCTAAATCCAGAAATTTGGAGGCCAAATGCCCATGCTTAAATCTATGAAAGTCTTTTGCATTGTTCTATTTTTTTACTGTATCGTAAAACATGTTTTAGATTAATAGGTCCACATGAGTATATATATTTTTTTAAAGAAAATAATTTATTCTAGAATAATGTAGATTACAGAATAGTTACAAAGATAGTCTAGGAAGTTCTTCTGTAGCTCTCACCAAGTTTTTCTAATGTCAGTATCTTACATTATTATGATTAATTTGTAAGAACTTAAGAAGTCACATTGGTATATTTCTGTTGACTTTGTTCTGACCCCACTGGCTTTTCCACTAGTGAGTGTGTCTTTTCCAGGATAGCATGCAGGGTACCATGTTGCATTCTGTCATCATACCTCCTTAAAACTCTCTTTTGACCTGTGCTTCTCATTCTTAACGTGTTTTTCATGACCTTGAGAGGTCAGATATTCTGTGGGATGTCCCTTAACTGGGATTTGCCTTATGCATTTCTCTAGACTGCAGTTAAGGGTGTTTGGGAGGAAGACCACAGACATTAAGTACTGTTTTCATTACATTATATTAAAGGTGCATCCCTGTCGACATAACTTATCACTGATAATGTTGATCTTGATTACCTTGCCAGGTTGGGTTTGTCAGATTTCTCCACTGTAAAATTACCTTCCCTGCCACATCTATTCTTTGGAAGCAAGTTATTAAATTCAGCCTGTATGGGCTGGGGATGTGGCTCAAGTGGTAGCGCGCTAGCCTGGCATGCATGCGGCCCGGGTTCAATCCTCAGCACCACATACAAGCAAAGATGTTGTGTCTGCCGAAAACTATAAATAAATAAATAAATATTAAAAAATTCTCTCTCTCTCTCTCTCAAAAAAAAAAAAAAAGAAGTTCCTTAAAAAAAAAAATTCAGCCTGTACTTAAGGGGTGGAGGAATTAAAGTTTACCTTCTGGAGGAGGGCATCTAGGTAAATTGCAGTACTATATTTGGAATGCTTCTATAAAGTAGATTTACCTCATTTCCCACATTTTTTGTTTATTCAATTATTTATACCAGTATGAACTTAGATATATTCATTTTATACTTTGGGTTATAATTTAATAGAATATGATTTACTACTTAGGTTTTTTTTTTTTTCCCCTAGCTTGTGGCATTGGAGCTTCTTCAGGTTTGCTTCTATTTTCATTTGATGTGACTTTCTCCCCACCTACTGCTTCTTTGAGCAGGTTCTTAACTTCTCAGCACTACTAAATGCTCCAGGCTCATCTTGCATTTTCCCTCTCCCAGGCCTAGAGTCAGTGTAGGAACCCCTGGATCCTTTCACTAGAGAAGGGTATCTGGCTGCTGGGGGTGCTCATTGCCACTGGGGTGTTACCTCTTCTAGGCTTTCACAGGGCAGGGCCAGGAAGTAGATGTGTATATACAGACACACATAAGTAGAGTTTTGTTATGCCAAAGGATTTTCTAAGTAAAAATAGAGAATAACGCAGTTTTCTAATAACATTAGAGTGGTAGATCTAAAAAAAAAAAAAAAAAAAAAAAAAACCAACTAGCTTTAAAGTCTTTATTGTTTGTGTTGTTATCATCTAGTGACAAAGGTAAATCACAAGAATGTGTAAACTACTGTAAAGTACCTTTTTAGGTTTTTAAAAAAATTTGTTAGTTTATCATTCTATATGTTGTTTTTGTAATAACAATATGCAAAGAGTCCTATAAACCACTATATTTGTTTCTGGACTTGATTTCCAATGGGTCATAAACTCATGTATTATAATCTGTTTCAGATACTTGTGAACTTAATAGAACTATTTCAGAATTGTGGTATGAAAATTAAAGGCAGAATGCAGTACAAAGGCTGCAACATTTTAGGCAACAGTTTATGTTATGTTGCTTCCCTTTGGATTTTTTTTCCTCATGGTGACCTTTTGAGTAAAATTGCTTAAGACCTTTTTTCCCTTCCTTTTTCCTTTTTGGCAGTATGGGGGATTAAACCAGGGCTTTGCACATACGAGGCAAGTGCTCTACTATTAAGCCACAACCCTAGCCTGCTTTGATTTTTTTAATGTATTCTGTACATTGTTTAATTTTTATGTGTTAAAAGGAAGCTAAAAGTTATATTATCCTATCTTTCATTTTTTTATATAAAAATTGTATTAAGCTTAATAAAAGTTAAGTGTTATTCATAGTGCCCCCAAAAGCTGATATTACAATCAGTACTAAAATGCAGATATCCTGTTATTGTTCCCCCTCCACCTTATTATTACAGTGCAGTCATCTGATTTATTTTAAGCTTCATTAAATATTTTATTAGAATCTGATAGCCCCTTTTCATTTATTGTTCAATTAAAAGCTTAACCTTGTATTGAACAAAGTTTTAGGGACTGCTTGATACATGATAGGCACTGTGCTATGAAGTCTTATGTAAAATCTGCCCCTGAAGACTTACATCAGAATATTGTAAAGAATTGGTTGAGAAGCAGAGTTTAAAAGCATTTTAGTTTTGTTGCAGAATCATAGTCCATATGGACTATTAGACTTTAGTTATTTATGAACTTGTATTGTTTGTATTTATGGAGTGATCTAGGATTCACATAGCACTATGAAAAATGTGTATTTGCTCAAATGGTCATAAAAACTTTGTCCATATATATGTGTTACGCAGCATGTTTATCTTACTAATTCTGTTAGAATTAATATTAAATACATTTATGTTTTCTGAGAGCGATAGAAGAAAATGGCTTTTATGTACTTGGTGGTTGACAGGTTATAGGGTGTTGTTATTCTGAGATAATTTAGTTACTGAATTTAATGTCTCATTTGGTAGTAAAAGTTAATGCTTATGATTAGTTCAGAATAAATTTACATATTTTTTAGACCTAGGTGTAAGAATCAGCCAGAATAATCCATATCAACTACACATCATGGTCTTAATTTTTTGTTACTGTTGTTTTCATTATTATTTTTGGTTGAGACAGGAAACTATACAGAGTAACATGAATTAACAATAATTAATTCATGGTATTGGATTTCACACCAGGGTGTGTTCATGAAGCCTATTTTTAAAAAAAGAATTTTATTTTTATGGCCTTCATTTCCATTCTGGTTAGGAGGCACTAGGGCAAGATTCTTTGACATGTTGTTTAAAAAGCACAATAATTTATGAAAGTACCGACAAGAGAAAGTTACAGAAACTTAGACTAGAAACCTAGAAATTACCAAATGGATTCATGTATTTATGATTCATTTTGTAAGTATTATGCATCTCAAGTGTGTTCTTGGCTCAGTTTTCTATTTTTTTTTTTTAAATTTCTGGTGTTATATTTCATTGTCTTACCTCTGATTAGTCAGTGTATATTGGAATGTTGGCTAGGTGTCATTCACTTTAATTGTTTACACTTTTATATTGGTCAAATACTATATTCTTTTCTTTTTCAAAACTAGGGATTTAACCCAGGGGTGTTCTACCACTGAGCTACATCCCTAGTTATTTTATTTTGAGATGGGGTCTTACTAAGTTGCTCAAGCTTAGCTTGAACTTGCAATCTTCCTGCCTCAGTCTCCTGAGTCCTGGGATTATAGGTGTGTGCTGGGCTCTGATACTATATGCTTTCAATAATCTCTTTTATTTGTCTTAATAGACAAATTAAGACTTCTTAATTATATCACTAGCTTCATTAGCAGTCTAATTACCTAGTATAGTGTACATGAGTTTACTTTGATGTAGAATTTTGGAACAAGGTTGGGATCATCTAGTTCATTGGTTCCCTGACACTGAGACATCTGGAGAGCTTTAAAAAATTACTCATCCTGGGTTACTATCACATTCCCCATAGATTCTGATTTAATTGAGTATTTTTTTTTTTTTTTGATGCTGAGCATGGAACCTTACACACGTTAGGCAAGCACTCCACCACTGAGCCACAACCCCAACCCTGGCCCGAGACTTTTGAAACCCTTCCCCAGGTCATTCTAATGTGCCTGCAAGTTGGAGAACCATAGTTCCTTACACCGTGGACAAGAACAGTAAAATCCAGTCTTATTAATCAAGTAACTTCTATTTGAGGATACAAAATTATTATTAAAATTGGTAAATTTAGCATGACTCAAAATAGATGTTCATATTGGTGGTTTTAATAATTTAGAAATGTAGTTAATGAATGGAGAGGTCTTTATCCGAATCCTTTCTTTTTTCAGCTGTCAATGACTTTGTAAGGTGAGGAGTTTGAATAACAGGATAGGAATGGCTAGATTTTTCCTGGGGTAAATAGTGGCTTTCCTTGCCTCGATTCTCACAATTTCCTGGAACTGGATCATTGCTCACTCTTGGAGAAAATATCTAGAATGACTTATAGGTTATTCAAGGAAGGATATTGTGCAAATTTTCAAGTAAGGGATGTTCTAACTGAAACAGTTAACCTACATTGAGACGTATACAGTGCTTGGCATTATATGTAGTAACTGTTCAATTAATATTTGAGTGAGTCTTTAAATACTATACCAGCAAGGATCTTCAGTTTAACTGATTATTGAGGTAAGGAATCTGCCCTTTTATGAGTTGATTAGTTTCTTTAGTTTTTTTAAAAAAATTGGGTTTGGGCCAGGTGCTGTTGTGCTCACCTGTAATCCCAGTGGCCTAGGAGGCTGAGGCAGGAGGATTGCAAGTTCAAAGCCAGCCTCAGCAATGGTGAGGCGCTAAGCAACTTAGTGAGACCCTGTCTCTAAATAAAATACACAATAGGGCTGGGGATGTGGCTTAGTGGTTGAGTGCTCCTGAGTTCAATCCCTGGTACCGCCCTCCCCCCCAAATGGGGGTTGGGGGCTGGGGAGGTAGCTCAGTGATAGAGTGCTTGCTTAGCATGTATGAGGTCCTGGGTTTGATCCCAAGCACCACGAAAACCAAAACCAAAACAAAACAATAAAAAAATTGGAATTGGGTTGATGTTTTCTAAGGATTTTCTGACTCAAGCATCTTATTTATGATTCTATAACCATTGACTTATGGAAGTGTAATTTTAAATAAATGACATGGTATCTCCTAGCAGTTCAGAGAAGTCAGTGTTCTCAGACAGATAATTAGGAGATTGTCAGCCTAGAGTTGGAACTGGAGAAGCAGGATTCAGGCCGTTGGTGAAATGGCAAGAATCTTACTAGGTAGCTAGAATTGGGAAAGGACAATGACAGTGGTTCATTCCCTTCATAATCCTTGAGTTCTCCTAAGAGGTAAAAGAGATCAACCCTTACTGACTTAGGTTCCGTCTTTTGGAGTCCTTCCACTCATAAAGTTGACTTTGCTTTTGGAGAATGCATACTCTTTCTGTCACTGAACTCATATTTTAATCACTCCTTTCACCCACACTGCCTTGGTTTTTTCTTTTTTTTTTTTTTTTTTTTTTTAAATTTAGATTGCCTCAGAAATGGGTTACTCCACTAAGCACTTAAGAAAAGAACTAGTGGTTAGTGATGGATATTTTGGGGTGTCAAATTTACTTGATGAATTTTACAATAAACAGTTTCTGGAAATAGGTAGTAGACTGGGTTAATGAGTGACTAAAAAGATTTTGGAATTCAGAGTCTCTTACTTATCAGAGGAAATTGGTGACTTGCTGAGGTTCTCCGACAGTATTTAATTCCAGATCTCAGATTCCTGTCCATGCTTTTTAAGAATTTTACATAAGATCAAGTGGGTGTAGGTATTCTGTTTATAGAAATTGGTATAAGAATGATATGGGTACCTTAAGATTCTGTTTGCCGAGAAAGCCAATCAGTTGTATAACCTGTTATAAATATTTATAGTGTGAACCATTGAAAAGTGGGAGCTCATATATTTATTTAAAGCAATAATTTTTGGGTGTGAAAAAACATAGTATTTCTATATATTTGAAATTTAATATGAACCATAGAGATTTACATGAAGAAAATTTTAATTTGTATGGATGGTTATCATGATTCTTGAATTGGCAATAGGGACAATCTTAAAGTACAGTAGGAGACTGTGAGATTTTTAAATTTACCAAAAGTGCACATAGATGAGAAAAACTTGAGAAACTTAGCACTTAAAGCCAATATGGAATTCCGGTTAGCAGTTTTAACTTTCCATTTTGATTGACAGTCAGCTTCTTTCCCATTTCTTTTTACTTCTTTTTCCTTGTTTTGACAAGATCCAAGAGGATTAGAAAATTGAATGTTTTGGCATTTTTTTCTTCCCTGTGGCCTTGAACAAAGGTGGGAATATTCATTAATATAATTCTGTCTTGAAAAGAAATGCAGCTAATGGAAAGCAGATAATGTGCTCTTTGTAAGAAGTTTCCAGGTAGGGGGAACATAAGCGATGTTATCCCTTTCTCTAGTAGAGCTATTACTGGGCATTATTATGTTGTTATCCACCTGAATCAATTCTCTATTTAGGTCAGGAGAAATTCCTGGAATTAGTTTGGGCAGTATTGTAGATGTGACATTTCTGTGTGTCTCTTTTGATTCTTCCTCAAGGAATAAAACAGCACTGCTTTGTCTGTTGGCTGGCCTGTGCCACATTTAGTTAGTAAATGCATCCTTATGCTTCATGGTAGTAGACTGGGTTAATGACTCATTTGTAAAGTAAAAGCAATGTACTAATGGTGGACTCATTTAAAAAGAAAGTGTGATCTTGGAAAACAATTATTTTATTTATCATGTGTATTGTTACAAAGTGTAGAAAAACTATAGAATTCCTTTGAAAATCAGCCCCTTCTACCTTCTTTGCTCTGAAACCTTTGAGAAAAGTATACTTAATTCAAATACAAGGATTTACATTTCTCAGGCAATCAACAGTTTGCCAAGTTGAATTATTATTATTATTTTTTTAATATTTATTTATTTATTAGTTATTGGCGGACACAACATCTTTGTATGTGGTGCTGAGGATCGAACCCGGGCCGCACGCATGCCAGGCGAGTGTGCTACCGCTTGAGCCACATCCCCAGCCCCTTATTTTTTTTTTTTTGAGAGAGAGAGAGAGAGAGAGAGAGAGAGAGAGAGAGAATTTTTTTTTTATATTTATTTTTTTAGTTTTCGGCGGACACAACATCTTTGTTGGTATGTGGTGCTGAGGATCGAACCCGGGCCGCATGCATGCCAGGCTAGCGCGCTACCACTTGAGCCACATCCCCAGCCCATGAATTATTTTTTGTTTGAGTTCTCTTTCCTAGTTCTACCCAACTCTCTTCAACATTCTAATCTAAAATGCAGCCATCATCATCCAAATTCAGTAGTGTCAAACTCATAAAAGCCACTCATTGTGAATTGCTGTCTTTTATAGCACTATCAAGATGCAAAGTTAGGCAGATTAATCGTGACTGTTTGTAGGTTATCAGTCTTCTCTTTGGATAAAGTTAGTGGAGTACTAAGTCCAGCTTAAGTACTAAGTACTAAGGAAGTCCAAATGGTGATTATATGTATTAAAAATCATAATTAACAATCAAGGATAGGTAATACAGCAAGAATATATTCCAAGCTTGACAAGCAGGCTTACATGGAATTTTTAAAAAATGTACTTTGGCAAGACATACCAGCATATCCTTGAATGACCAGATAGGTAAGATGATTTTAAAGAGACCATTTTCATTTGTGTGCTGGAAAAGAAGTATGCATAAGACCTAATTGGAAGCACAAGATCTGTCCTTACTATGTAGGATACTGAATTAGAGGTTGGGAGGAAAGGACTAAAATTCTGTATATTTTATGCTGGAGAGATGAGTTTGTCGGGATGGTTAAGAATGCTAGATTAGCTCCTTCATTTATAAGCTATGTGATCTTAAGCAAGTTACTTAAATTGTCAAGGCCTCCTCTATCTGCAAAAGAGGGGGACAATGAAAAAACTACCTCGTAAGATTCCTGCTAGGATTGAAAAGGATCCTTTTCAAACAGGTAGCTTTTATGGGTTTGCCACTACTGAATCCATTAATTAAAATAATTGGCTGCATTTTAGGTTAGAATCTTGAAGAGTTGGGTAGGAATAGAAGGGCAAGTTATATACAAAAATTCCAGCTTGCTGATATAAAATTTTGATAAAAATAATAGTTATAATAGGTATGAATAGTGCCTATACAAGGTCAGTACTGAAATGTGTTAGTTTTATTAATATTATACGCTTTTCTCTTTTAACTGTGATGGTAAAACTATGAAGTCATTAACACCCTTTTTATAAGTAAGGCTCAGAGAAGTGTTTTTGTAAGGAAAGCTGAGATTAAAATCCAGGCTTTCAAATTCTCAAGCCAGACCACTATCACAATGTGTCTGTGTACCATTTGTTTTCATAAAAGGAATAACAAATATTTATATACATTTATTCTAAAATTCATTGAGCCAGGAGCTTGTTGCGATATTTAAGGTCCCATGTATTCATGTTTTCTCCTTACCTGGCTGATAGCATTGCTGGATGGTTGTGGTACTTTATGAGAGTTATAAAACTAACTTATTGTTGTAACAACAGTCATGAATTTTATCTGAAAAATATAAATTCTCATATTACAGGGCCATTTAATAGCACATTATCAAGTTTGGTGGAAATGAGATACTTTTGACAAGGAACCGAATTGTTCATGGTACAAATTCAGTGATTTCTTCAAATATTCCCTATTTTTGTTTCCCAGACTCACCTGGTTACAAAAATTACTTGAGAGTGGCAAGTGGATTTCTGCTTATGATCTAGATTCCTAGGTATCTAGAATTAATGATTTAGTTTGGCTAGAGAGGGAGCTCAGCAGTATGTGTTATCTAAGAAACGGAGTGACTTAAGTATAGTTGAGGGACTGTTTTCCCCTACTTGGCATGTAGCTTGGTTCATTGGTTATTTACTTTATTTGGCTATTCAAGAATCTTACATTGTCCATCCAAAGTGAAGAAAAGATGTTGCTCAGCTGTACTTTATTCACAAAAGGCCCTCCATTTGATCTATAAGTATCAACACACTTATGCAGATGCGATTGACTATGAGGTCAGGACTGCAACTTTGCCTTTTGTGGTAAGGATCTCACCTGGTGGAACTGTGTGATGTTGAATGAAACTTAAGCATGATAATAATAAAATGCTGTTCACTGGTGAACAACAACAACAAAAAGAGCCACTGTTTTCATTCACTCTTGTAGATATCCTAAAATTATGTATTATATTTGTTATTTTGTAGATTGGGAATCATAAGCTTATGACCTTTCAAAGTGATTTCAAAGGTTTCAGAGTCATGCCTTTGATTTCATTATTGTGCTTGGTCCCTGTAACCTATTTGTGAAAAGAAATTCTTCACCTGGTTTGTTCTTCAGGAAGGAGAGAAACTTTTATGAGATGACAACTTCAATTTTCCTATTGCTATGATTTTCCTTGTCTTTCAAAATATGAGGTTTCTGATTTTGGCTTTAAAAAAGAACCCCAGTGTATGTCTGCTGCTGGAGTTTCATTGGTGACAGCTACTTGAGAAATTTAGAGATTCCACCCCTTTTTCTTTCCTCTGTGTCAGTGGCAGTAACAAGCAGATTGGGTGGGGAACGGGGTGGGGGGTTAGAAGGAGTCCAGGTGGGGAAAGAGACAGGTGCAGTGGCAGTGATACATGAGTGCCTGTAGAAGCAGATGATGCCTGTGGTTCCACATTGAAGAGTAAATTTCTCCCAATTAGGTTGTTTAAAAGATTTGTTTTCTTTGGCATTTCCTGAGTAATATTAAAGTTTATAATACACCCTGTTTTTAATTGGTTCTTTTTCGTTATACATGACAGTAGAAATCCATTTTGATATCATTATAAAATCATGGAATATATCTTGTTCTGATTCAGACTCCAGTACCTCTCCTTCTCCTTCCCTCTCCCCACTCCTCCTCTCATCCCTCTATTGACCTTTTTGCCATTTACCCATAGTTTATAAAACTCTCTTTTTAAAGGAGATAAATATTAACTAGAAAAATTTAATCTCAAGAGTGTTTGAGCATACTTTATATACAGAGATGAAAAATTGTGCTCTATATATGTAATAAGAATTGTAATGTGTATTTAAAAAAATAAAATCAATAAACAATAAAAAGAATAAAAAAAAGTTTGCATTGCATTTTGTCAAAAGTGAGAAGAGAGAATTTCTGCCTATTCTCTTCCTGCCTCCCCCCACCCCACATGTCCAGGAACTGCAGTTCAGTTGTCCTTCATCTTCCATTGTTTTTCTGGGGATAGCATTATAGCTTAGTTATAATAATAGCTATAGGCTGTACTGGAACAAAAAGCAAAGGCAAGGGCTGGGGATGTGGCTCAAGCGGTGGCGTGCTCACCTGGCATGCGTGCGACCCAAGTTCGATCCTCAGCACCACATACCAACGAAGATGTTGTGTCCGCCGAGAACTGAAAAATAAATATTAAAAAATTCTCTCTCTCTCTCTCTCTCCTTTAAAAAAAAAAAAAAGCAAAGGCAAGCATGTTCCTTTCTTTTGGTTCTCCTTTATATGTCCTAGGCTGGAAGGATTTCAGGATCAGCTAGTTAACCTCCCATCTTCTGTGGTTAGTACCTGAACTATCTTTGTTGAGAGCACTTAAAAGTTTATCAGAGGTCATTCAATAATTACCTGCCCAAATCTCTCTGCTTTTAAGTAGCTGACACCTGACATTTACAGAGTTCCTTATTGAACATTTGTGCAAATGTTCTCTTCTTTGGGGAGAGACAGCAGTAATCACCAATAACAGCCCTTGGTGATTGTAACAACAACAACAAAATGCCCCAATTCTGAGTTAACTATAGCCACATACTCAGGAGAACAACCAAAAGTATCTTAAAAAGCAGGGCTGGCGGTGCAACTCAATGATAGAGCACTTGCCCTGCCTGTGGGAGGCCCTAAGTTTGACCCCAGTACCGAAAAACATAATCAAAGACAAAAAGCAAAACTACAGTTGTCTTTAAAGTACACAAAACTGTTTTTTTTTTTTTTTGGTTTGTTTATAGTGCTAGGATTGAACCCAGAGCTTCATGATTTTTAAATTTATTCCATTTGTGCAATATTAATTGAATCTTATTGGAAAGGATGAAATTTTACTAGTGTTTGCTAAATTGTACCCTGGAACTTGAAGGAACCAAAAATTGTCATTGGCTATCTGCTAGTAGCCCTTATTCACATTTGTTGTATTTGGCCATTTTAGAGTCTGGCTAAATTCCCTTTTTTCTTAGTTTGAACAGCAGCATTAGCTGTATAATTGCCAGTGTTTAAATGCTGTATATTCCTTATTTTATTGGATCTTCACAGCAACACTCTAAAGTGTAGGAACTACCCTCAATCTACAGATGTTGAAATTTAAGCTTAGAGATGTTAAGTAACTCTACCAGTGTCTCACAGCAAAATGGCAAAGTCAGGATTTCTGTGAGGGTCCACTGCCAAAGTCAGTCCTCCCAGTTGTTACTTTCTGCCATCACTGTCATGTGTAGTGGCTGTGTGCAGTATCTCCTACAGTTCTTTCCTGGATCATGAAATTGTTTATATTTTCCACAGCATTTCTTCATTTTACAGATAAAAGAATTCATAAACTCAGTTCCACTGTATGGTAAATGCCAGGCATCATCATTCTCTTGGGGAAATGTGTTGCTTGAATCAATATGGGGAAAATTATTTTTCTTTTAGTACCCATAACGTAGATATTTCCATAGAGTGATGTTTTTGCTGTCCAAGAGATTCTTTAATTAAAAAAGACATTTCTGAATCAAGTTTGATCACTGAAAAACTACTCACGCAGATATGGCAAATTAAATTTCAGTGACATTGTGTTTTCTGATCTTCAAAATCACATCGATTTGTTATTTCAAAAGGACACGTTCATTGGCTATATCATGAAGGAACTTACCATTTATTCACCATTTATTCGTTACTTTCTGTGGTTTATTTTGCCCTTTTGTTGACTACTTTCTCATGGCTTACCTTTTTTTTTTCTTTCCCAATTAGAATATAAGAATTCTACAACTTGACCTCTTCATTAGAAGTGAGGAAATAATTTTGATTGACAGGGTGAGCAAACAATAGTCTTCTAAACCAGTGTAGCAGCATCCTATTTATAGATAGAAGCAGCTGCATCCTCTTTCTTTACCTAGAGGAACACTGTTGTTCTGAGATCATCTGGTGAGTGATCCTGTGGGACAGTGTGAGACCGTTATGACACAGGTATTACTGATCTGTCTAATCAGGCTTTTACCCATTTGTAACAAAGGAGAATCTGTTTTAAATCTAATATCTAAGTATGAAATGTGATATTGATTTCATTAGTTACATTGTTTTTAATGGGATTATTTCATTGAATTTTGTTTGACATTACATTAGTATTTTAGTTGTATAAAGGCTTTAAAAGGTTATATCAAGTATAAACACATGTATCTTCTCATTTAAAAATCTTGTTTTATGAAATTTACTTTTTACCAAATTGATTCTCCCCTATTTTTCTTCAATAACTTTCATATGATTGTGAACACTAGCCAGTACTTAGGAAAGCCAGGCATGACCTTCATACTTTACCTATTTTATAGTATTCATTTCTCTCCCAAATCCAAAGAACAGTGTTTCACTTCATTTTACATATGAAGGGGGTTGATGTACTTTCCCAAGATCAAGAGACTAGTAAATTCTAGACCACCCCTAAACCACTGTCTTTCTGATTTTACATTCTTACTCACACCATAGGGATATCCTTGGTAGTGTTGGCACTGTAGCTAAAGGTGTTTGTTTCATTCACTTCCCATTTGCTATATTACTGCTTTTAGGATCTTAGGCTAGAGTCAAGTGCATAATCTTAATATTTTTTTCTAGGTGTGGCAAATATATGGATGTACATCTGCTACTTTGTGCTTTAAAGTAGTGACTCCAAAAGGCAGTGGACTCAGTTTAAGTGAATTTGTAATGTATGTTCTCTCTATATCAACCTGGACATTATCATTTTCCTCTTTCTCAATTAAACCTTTTATTTTTTCGTACTGGGAATTGAACTCAAAGGCACTTGACCACTGAGCCACATCCCCAGCCCGATTTTGTATTTTATTTAGAGACAGGGTCTCACTGAGTTGCTTAGTGCCTCTCCATTGCTGGGGCTGGCTTTCAACTGGTGATCCTCCTGCCTCAGCCTCCTGAACCACTGAGATTACAGGCCACTTGCCCGGCACAATGAAACTTTTTGAGTACAAGGCAGGAAGTCATATTAAAGTGGACTTCACGTCCCCATGTTAGGGTTCAAAAAGTAAAAAGCATTGTAATAATTCTTCTGTATATTGTTATAGGCTACATTTTCAGGCCTTTGTTAATTCCCAGTGGTAAAATATTTGGAATTAATTGAACATTAAAGTTCTTTAAAGATTTACATTGTGAATACATAGGTTTTTGACTGCTTTTGATTGCCAGTGATATGTTAACTTTACATGGGAGAGAAGGGAAAAAAGGAAGCATCTTAAATGAGGGCATTCTTCATGTGTATGTTTAAAGAAATTGGATATGATCATAAATGGGTTTCTGTAAAGCATTCTAAAGATTTTAAGATGAAATTGTTTTGGATAATTGATTATTCATGTGGATTAAAAGCTGTTAGTAGAGGGCTGAGGTTGTGGCTAAGAGAGCGCCCACCTAGCATGCGTGAGGCACTGGATTTGATCCTCAGCACCACATTAAAAAATGTAATAAAGATATTGTGTTCACCTATAACAAAAAATGAATATTATAAAAAACTGTTAGTAGAATTTAACTTTGTAATGAATTTCTTCTGTGAAATTAATTTCACAAAGCTTGTGATTAGAAGACTTCTCAACTGTATTTGGAGGTAGTTTTAAGAATAGTTAAATGAGGGCTGGGGATATAGCTCAGTTGGTAGAGTGTTTGCCTCACATCCATAAGGCGCTGGGTTCAATCCCAGCACTGCAAAAAAGAAGAGTTAAATGATACTTGTACATGATTTGTTGTTCTGTTGTAGGTTTTTTTTTTTTTTTTTAACAGTAAACTTTATTTGCCAGGACAGTTTTGTTTTTTTCCCATTTGTATGAATCAGGACCATCCTTCACACAATTTGAAATCCCTAAGCCATGACTAGAGACATATCTGGGATCCCTGAAGACAGGGTCCATTTGATTTGGCCACTTTGTTATTTACTAGGTTCCACAAACATTTATAAAATATACAAATGAACAAAACAATGATGTGAAAGTGTTCCTTAAATTGAAGAAATAATTTAGATTGTAAAGGCAGTTGTGATAATTGGTTAGTCACAGCCATAGTAATTGCTTATCTTGGATAAACAAATCAAGAAACTAATGATTGCTTTTATTAGTGTTTAGACTTTGTTTTTTTATTCGAGCTATGATAATTTAGATTATCTCTCAGATATAGTGTAAGCTTTTAAAGTCTTTTGGAGCATGCCTTATAAAATTCTAGAGAGAAAAGCCCTGAGAAAGCAGCATGGAAAAACTTGTAAGCCTTACGCTCTGCTCATTTGTATGGCATCTCTATCATAACGTTTTAAGTATTTATTAAAAATCTTGGCATCTTTATTGAAAAAAAACTCATCTGTGACAGTGGATGTAATTATTATTAGAAAATAATTTTATCTTCTAGGGACACATACCTTGAATCTTTACACTTAAAATTCAGATTTGTTGTTTGTATATCTTTATCATCTACATGTGAACTTGGTTGCTAGAACCTACCAAAATCCCATCCATATCTGCATAATATGTCTTTCCAACTGTCAAGATAGCACCTAAGGGTTTTGCTGGTATTTTCTCATTTAATCCTATGACAATCCAGTTTTATCACTGTTTTTTTTTTTTTTTTTTTTAAATGGAACTGATTCTCAGGTTAAGTAACTTGTCCACAGTTAAAAAACATGCAAGTGGGCTGGGATTGTTGTTCAGTGGTATATAGTGCTTGCCTAGCCCTGATGGGGCATTGGGTTTGATCCTCAGCACCACATAAAAAGCAAATACAAAAAAAATAGAGGTTAAATTCTTTTAAAAAATAAAAAACAAAAGCATGGGAATGACAGTTGTAGACTTTTTAAAAACTCAGCCTGGCTCTCGAGTTTTAGTCTCTTACCACTGTGCTCACATGCAAAGTATATTAAAATATACTTTTTAATAGTCTCTTTTGTTGTTTCTTATAACATTTCCCTCCAATCCTAAAACCCAGGGATGGAAAGAATTTAGGCATTGGACTATAATCTAGAATTTTCCTTTTGTTCTTTGCTACTCTCTTACTCCCAAACACCTGTTTGTTATGGGAATCATTTCTGATCACACCTGCTCCTCTTGCTGGGCTGTGTAATTTTTTTTTTTTTAAATATTGCACCGTACTATTCTAAAAAAGACAGTTGTTAAGTATTTATCCCTACTAAAAGATGTAATTCCTTGCAGTAAATGGCCCATTTATAGAGTGCGAATGGTTATTCCTATTCCAATAATTTTATGCATTATGACCTATTTTGGAGATTTATAAAATTGTGGCAGTTGTGACAGAAAGTTTTTACCACAAACCCTCGATAACATCCTTTTTTTCCTTCACATAATGAGAGATGATCATGGACACTTTATTTAATTTTTTTTGTGAGGCATAATCATTAAGTGTTGAAAAACATTTTGTCTTGATAGAGAATTAGATGATGTGGATGCTTATTTTTAGGGGGGAGGTAAAGTTGATTGTTTATGTTGATACAATAAAGCAAATAAGAAAGACTGTGAAAGCTCAACAGAATTGCAAGAGAGCATTTGAAATGTATGTATTTCTTTCACATAATCTATTACAGAAAATAGTTTGTACTTACATGCAAAAATAAAAGATCTGTTTAAGAAAATGATATTCACCCTACTGAAAATCCATAAATTAAATCAATTCAGTGTAACTATGGCATGTCAAGAAAATTGGTGTAGGCATAAAAATGAGAATTACCCTTTTTAGTGCATTGGGAGAAGAATTTGAATCGATGTGTTTGATTTGATGGGCTTACTATATATTAGAAGCTGTGCAGTTTTAAAAGATGCCAAGGAGGATATTTTGTAAGGTCAAAGAGGATCTGAAAAACAAGTGGACATATTACAACAGCAGATATTACATGAGTATCTGTATAAGTGTGAGGAAATAGTAGGACAAAGATGATATGCTTGAAGTTGGCATGAGCTCTGATGTTGTCATTTGTTTCTAGTGTAATTAATACTATCTTGGTTTATTTTAAGGTGTTTAGTAGTTTATAAATGATTTAGATTATTTTTTTAAAGTGATATGTTGTGGTTGAATTTTTCGTTCCTAAACTGCTACTACTGAACATGACCTTAATTTTAGTTTTTGCAAAAAGTGATTCTAGAAAACTTGTATCATAGATGAAACAACATGAGGACTAATTGTAAAGTTTCATAAAGCATGGCTTTATTTTTAAGGTTGCTGTGTAGTTGGGTGGGGTGGTTTGTGCCTATAATCCCTAATCCCAGCAATTTAGGAGGCTGAGACAGGAGGATTGCAAATTGAAAGCCAGCCTCAGCAATTTAGTGAGGTCTAAGCAACTTAGCAAGACCATGTCTCCAAAAAAAAAAAAAAAAAAAAAGACTGGGTAGATAACTACAGCATGTATCACCCATGGTAGGTTATTATTATTATTTAAGCCTTTTTCTTAAAGGGGGAGAGGGAGAATATGAATCAAGGAAGGAAGGAAGGAATAGGAGAATGAACACATACAAGAGGTGAATATGAGAATATCTCTATTTGAGATTTGTAAACTGTTCTATAGCAGATAAAAAATGATAACCTTGTTTACTGGAGTTTGTAGAAGTTAAAAACTGATTATCTTTCCCTTTGGTGAGTAAATTATCTACTGGTGGAGTTGTTATGGAAATTAGGAGATAACAGTTGTAAAACACCCATCATACTACTTGGCATATATCTAATTATTATTGTTTACAAATAAATTGCCTTTCATATACCTTGAATGATATGATACAAGAAAATGCTTTAAATGATGATTTGAAACAATGGTTTGAAACCAGTATTTTGGTTTGATGGATTACTAAGTTGTTGAGACATGACATCTCTACAAAAATAATAAATTGCACCCAATATCAAAACAGTAAACTGAATCCCACAGTTATAAAAATACAAATGTCTAGTGTACTTTGTGGTTTGGTACAGTTTTCTATTTTTGTATTAAACTAAAGAAAAAGAAAAAAGTTCTAAAATGTTGCAAGTGGGCAGAATGGTATGGAAAACAAGGTGTACTTTTACTGAAAATCTTTACCGTATAGACCTCTTGAAAATCTTTAATATTGGCATATGTTCAGCAAACTTAAAATGAAAAACCTCATAAAGAGCCTTCTATGTTTTTTGAAGGAATTTCTTTTTTTTTTTTGTATTTTTTGGGGAAGGAAGATAGTTCGTGGAGTAAGCTTATTTAATATGGCATCAGTTGCATAAAGCCAGCTGTGAGTAATTGTCTCTGATATTTGATTTCCAGCTGTTTTGTGGAACTGTTATTGGCTCTCAAAGTATTTGGATATTAATTAAATGATGATCATTATAAAGGTAGCCTGTTTAAAATAGTGCTGCATCAAATAACATTAAAATGAGTGACTTAGGGCTGGGGCTGGGGCTCAGTGGCAGAGTGCTTGTGTAGCATGTGTAAGGCACTGCATACAAAAATAAGGAAATAAAGGCTTAAAGGCATGCTGTCCATCTACAACTACAATATATGTGTGTGTTTATATATACATAAAGAGCGACTCAGTACATAGTTTTAACTTTTTCTGGTGTAACTGTTAAAATCAGCACACATTTTTAACTTAGAGGAAAATATGCAGATAAGATTGGCAATGACTTTCTATATATTTTCTCTTTCCCTTTCTCTCTATGTGTATGTACATAAATAGAATTAAATAAATCCCTTCTTTAAAATTTTAAAAGATTTTATTTGATACATAATAATTGTATATATTTATGGAGTGTGGTTAAAGGTTTTTGAAGCCAAGTTATCATTAATGAAAAATTCATATCACATCAGGTATAGAATTAGGTATTTTTATTTTACTATGTTGAATGTTGAACATAGGTCAGCTTATGTAAATAGTGGATATTTCAGTAATAAATAAAAATAACCCTACAGATAATAAAAGAAAGAAGTGAAAAGCAAAGTAATTGAAGAATGAAATAAGAAATTAGCACTAGGAGCGTGTCACATGTGGGTTAGTACTCTAGAGATGTAAGGAAAAGGGCAAAAGCATAAATCAAAACTGGACAGACCCTGAGAGGCTTTGGCAATAGACAGGGTGGTGGCGGGCTGAGGGCGGGAGAGGCAAGTGCTTCTAGGGGAAAGAGGTATTTATTTTGCAGATAATAAATATTGACCAGACATGCAATCCTATTTACCTTTGCCTCAGGACCTCAGTCTCATTACTTTGTTAATCTTTCTGGGCTTCTGAATCAGTCATACTAGAGAAGTTAGTATAGCTATTTTCTGCAGAGCAATTCTGCCACTCAAGTTCTAGGAAAAAAAAAAAAAGTTTCTTGACATTTCCTAAAGGATATGGGGAGTAAAGAAAGGTAGAAGGTATGTTTCCTTTCTGGGAGCATATGGTGTTTATTAAAGCGTGGTGTCCATATTGCCTTGTTACCATGGATAATTCATATGTATGTTAAAAATACCAACAAAAATTGAACATATGATAAGTTGCTTATGAATGATGAATGAAGGAATGTGACAGAAATTAGAGGAGGAGAGAGCCTAATAGATTGTATTGAAGAGGCTTATCTGAAGCTGAGGTGAGATGCCCATCAGGACAGATTGCAAGGAAGTGGGCAGCAGCTTCCCAGGTTGTTCAGGGAGGTTGGGCACGATGAAACTGTGGGAGAAGCTGGAATAGACCTGACATGCACGTGGGGAAAGTGCTGAATGCCTGTGTTTCACAGTTGAAATTTGGGGTCAATGGAAATACTCTAACAGGACAGGGAAACAGCCCCAAACAGTGCTTTGGGTCCCTTATTAAAATGTCATACATGATGAAAAAAGAGAATGCACTGAAACTGTTGATACCATTGAAAATAGGATGAAAAGTACAACAGGGGATTTAACAGGATTAAAAAATTCCTAAGTGTGTGCAGAAGTAAGGAAGGGAGGTGGGAATTGCTACAAGTAGCACAGAAGTTGAAGATGACCTGCTAGGTAGGTTCCATTGGACTAGCTGAGTGACACTTGTGCCTGCAGCAGAAATATAGAAGTCTAAAAAGTGTGGCTAGTGATTTTTGTTTTGTAAATTTACTCTGAATTTTAGTTACAATTTGAAGCAGTGCTTAGGTGCACCCAAGGGGGAGGATTGGCAGAGGCAGCACTGGCAGCCTTCCCCAGTGTTTCACACTCTCCTTCCTTTTGTTGTATTTTCCTCTTGTTATCACTGTCTATCATTTTTAGGCTCTATTTAAAAAAATATTTTGCTTTTAGTTGTAATTGGGCACAACATCTTTATTTTATTTATTTATATTTATGTGGTGCTTAGGATCGAACTCAGTGCCTTGAACATGCTAGGCAAGCACTTTACCACTGAGTCACAACCCCAGCCCCTTTAGGCTCTATATAATCATGTTTGTTCCATTAGATTGTCATATCCACAAGGATGGCAATTTTTATCTGTTTTGTATGCTGGTGTGTCCCTAGCATCTAGAATAGTGCTTATCACTATTGTTGGCAAGGAGAAAAAGAAAACAATATTTCATTTTAAAGAGGCCATTGGTGATCTTGGAGAAGGGAGTAAATTTAGGGAGTGAGGATCAGATTCCCAAAGGTTATGCAATAACTGGATAGTTGAGAAAACGCCTGAAAGAAATGTACCTCTTATTCCAGAATGTTGGCGGAAGAACAGAACTGTATCCATAGAGGATTTAGGGAGGATTGAATGAAGGGTTTCCAAGGTGGGAAACACACATTTGTAAGCGAAATGGAAAGGACAAAGAGAGCACAGTGTTAATCTTTTAAAAGTGTGGGTGTGTGTTGTTATTTCATTTGCAATTACGTATGCTTGAATGATTTGTAAATTTCAGAAAAGACAGAGAAGGGTGATAAAGGAGGAGTACTCCTGGATTTTTTCTGTTCTTTTTTAATTCTAGAAAGTTATTGACAGTGAAGGCATAATCAGCATGAAATTTTGATAGTTTGAGAGGAGAACTGAGGAGTTTGCTGTCTGTCAGGAAAAGACACCTCCCCCACCCCCCTTCACATTGCATCTTTTACCCACAAGGTAGTACTTCTTCTTTGGTAATACCTGTCTATTTGGTGGAATTCTCCCTGGCATGATAAAGCAAGGGTTTGTAAAAAAAAGTTATGTGTGGATCATTTTAATATGTATAATATTTCCTTTCATGAAAATCAAACCCAATGCCCTGCTTCCTGAAGAATAAGAAATATAACAGGTAGTATTTATTTACCTTAGATGAAGCCAATATTAAATTACACATCAACAAAGTAGTTTAATATGGTAGATTTAGTTGTGTAACTATCGATGGTTAGATTTTAATTTACTAACATTTTTCTAAAAATGAGGATCAACTAAAATGAAGAGAAATTTAAAAAATTATATAGGGCACTTTGTGTGTGTCCATGCATACACACTGGGCGTGCTTTCCTTAAAATTTGTCATGTTGCCAGGTAGTTTCATAGAAACCCTAGTGCCATTTTTAGAACTTGTCTTGGGGTTATTATCAGAGTTGCTTATGAATTCCACAAGGAAGTTCCTTCTTTACATAACTGTATGTTGTTTTTTGAGCTTGATTGGGCTTCAACAACCAACTCCTTCACCAAGCCCAACTCTAGGTGACTATGGAATGTTTTCAAAAGCCAAGTTTCCCTCCAAAGGGTAAAGAATTACCACTAATGATGATATTCAATAGAGTATGTGTGCAAATGTTCTTGAAGCACACATACCGCACGTGTTCGACAGCTAGAACGTTACTGTGAGTGACCAGGGGAAATGAATCCGTCAGCCTGCCCTTTCCCTTTTCCTTTTTTCTTCAGTTTGTTGCGTACTTGGCAGTTGACTTGAGAGGCAGAATGGATGCGGGGCAGTGGAGAGCCAGGTCCCACACGTGTTCAGCACGGCGTGGTTCTGCTAAATTGGAGTTTCCATCCAGGCATGTGCAAATTTATTAGTATATTTTGGCAGAAGCCATCACTATATTATGTTATTGTTGAGCTGTAATAAATTTAAATAACTCAATAAAAATGTACTTTGGAAATGACACCACTTCTCTAAGGAACTGATGTTAAATTTAGGATCTAATCATGTTTTCTTATGTACTTAGGTAGTCAATAAGAATTTGGGAAGTGAGACCGAGAGGCTATAGGTGTTTATGGTTTTTCATACAATAATGTACTTGGGAGGTAGTTAGAAGAGAAGAACATATATGATAGGGATTTTGATAATGGCTGGCAGCGATGGTGGAGTGGAAAGAAAGCATTTGTTAATTTTGGGAATGAGGAAATGTGACACCTGGCATCCATGATTCATATTGTATTTCTCTTTTGCATTACAGTCACTTGTGAAGATTTTTTTTTATCCTAATAAAGTTTCTATGAGGGCCAAAAGTGTGTTATACTAACCTCCGTGTCTCCAAGACTTTGTACAGAGTAAACCCTCAATACATTTAATTCATCGGTGGACTTTGAGTGAAAGGAAGGTATAAAAATCTGAACAGATTTTGGATTCCCCCTACCCGAATCTCTATTAAAACATTTTGTTTTAAATAGAAGTTGTCATTTATATTAGGAAAAGTAGATTTTGGGGGGTGATAGTGGTGCTGGGGATGAACCCAAGGCATTGTGCTTGCTGGGCAAGTGTTCTGTCACTGAACTAGATCCCTAGCCTTAAATCTTGTTTAATTAAAAGATTATTAGTTTTCAAATCTGGTTATTTTCTACTTAAAAAAATTTTTTTAATCGACAAGGTTGGGTATAAGGTGTAAAATAGGATGTTTTGAAATATGTAAAAATTGCTGAATTGAAATATGTAAAAATTGCTAAATTGAAATATGTATAAATTGCTAAATTAAAATATGTATAAAAATTGCTAGTTTGAGCTAATTAACACAAGTATTTCCTCACATACTTATTTTCTGTTATGAGAATACTTGACATTTAAAATTTTTCCCCCAGAGGTACTGGGGTTGTACTCGGGTCCTCACACTTGCTATGCAAGTGCTTTATCCCTGAGCTACATCTCCAGCTCTTTTCTTCTTTTTTGGTGCCTGTGTTTTAACCCTGGAGTGCTTAGCCACTGAGCCACATCTTCAGCCCTTTTTTTATCTTTAATTTTGAGACAGAGCCTCATTAAGTTGCTTGAGGCCTCGCTAAGTCGCTGAGGTAGGTGATCCTCCTGCTTTAGCTTCTCCAGTAGCTGGGATTACCGTGTGTGCCACTGTGCCTGGCCTCAGGGCCTCAGCCCTTTCTAAAGACTTAATATTTTGAGATAGAGTCTTGCTAAATTGCCCAGGCTGGCGTTCAACTTGCAATCCTCTTGCCTTAGCCTCCTAAGTAGCTGGGATTGCCACCATGCCCCAGCAACATTTAACATTTAATCTCACTGGTTTTCAAGAATATAATACATTGTTACCAACTATTGTCACTCTGTGGTAAAATAATGACAACATAGTGAAATTGGGTATCCTTTGACCAGTATGTTTTCACACAACCCCCTCCCTTAAGTCCCTGGTAACCACCATTTTACCTTTGCATATATTGTTGTTTTGTGGTATTGGGAAATGAACCCAGGGTACTCTCTGCATTTGTGAGTTTAACTTTTTCTAGATCCCGCATATAAGTGAAATCATGCAATGTTTGCTTTTCTGTGCCTGGCTTGTTTTACATAATGTCTTCCAGGTTCACCCATGTTGCTGCAAATGACAGGATTTATTTATTTATTTTATTTTTTGTGGTTGAATAATATTCTATGAGGTGTATATATACCAAATTTTCTCTATGCATTCACCTGCTGATGAACACTTAGTCTGGTTCTGTATCTTGGCTTTTGTGGACAATGCTGTTGTGAACATGGGAGTGCAGGTATCTCTTTGATATTCTGATTTCAACTCTTTTGGATACATACCCTGCAGTATGATTACTAGATCATATGGTAGTTCTATTTTTAGCTTTTTTAGGAAACTCCATACTGTTTTTCATTTACATAGTAATTTACATTTCTATTATCAATGTAGTGTGTTTCTGTTTTTTATTTCTACATCCTCATGAGCACCTTTTTCCTTCCTCTCTTCTCCTCTCCTCTCCTCTCCTCTCCTCTCCTCTCCTCTCCTCTCCTCCTTCTCCTTCTCTTCTCCTCCTCCTCCCCTCCCTCCCTCCCTCCCTCCCTCCCCTTCCTTCCTTCCTTCCTTCCTTCCCTCCCTCCCTCCCTCCCTCCTTCCCTCCCTCCCTCAGCCCTATTTTGTATTTTATTAGAGACAAGGTCTCACTGAGTTACTTAGCACCTCGCCATTGCTGAGGCTGGCTTTGAACTTGTGATACTCCTGTTTCAGCCTCCTGAGCCACTGGGATTACAGATGTGTGCCATCCCGCCCAGCTATCTCTCATTTTTTGATAATAGCTGTTCTAACAGGTATAAGGTCATATCTTATTGTGATTTTAGTTTGCATTTTTCTGATGGCTAGCATTATTGAGCATTTTTTCAACATGTATTAACCATTTGTATGTCTTCTTTTGAGAATCATCTGGTCAGATCATCTGCCTAGTTTTTTTTTTAATATTCAAAAAAATTTTTTTGTAGTTGTAGATGGACAGAATGCATTTGTATTATTTGTTTATTTTTATGTAGTGCTGAGGATGGAACCCAGTGCCTTACGCATGCTAGTCAAGCACTCTGCTGCTGAGCTACAGCCCCAGCCCCATCTGCCTAGTTTTTAACTGGATTATTGCTTTTCTTGCTATTGAGTTGAGTTTCTTGTATATTTTGGATATTTGGATATCCCTTATCAGATGTATGGTTTGCGAATATTTTCTCCTTTTTTGTAGAGTTCTTCTTCACTCTGTTGATTTTCTTTTTTATGGCAGTGCAGAAGCTTTTTAATTTGATATAATCCATTTATCAATTTTTGTTTTTGTTACCTATGCTTTAGGGGTCATATCCAAAAATTCCTTTTCCAGACCAAATGTCATGGAACTTTCCCTTATGTTTTCTTCTAGTAGTTTTGCAGATTCGTGTCTTTTTAAGTCTTCTATCCATCTTGAATTAGTTTTTATATATGGTGTCTGCTAAGGGCCCAATTTCTTTTTCCTGTATGTGAGTATCCAATTTTCTCAGTACCATGCATTAAAGGGACTGCACTTTCCTTGTGTGTTCTTGGCAGGTTGTCATAAATCAGTCCATAAATGCATAGATTTATTTCTAGCTCTTTTTTTCTGTAAATTGTCTGCTTCTTACACTATCTACTATTATAGTGTTTCAGCAGTGAATTTTACTTGAAAACTATAAATTATCAAAGAAACAAAATGAAAACTCAAATCCTATTCCAAGTGTTGCAGGAGGCCTCGGCAGCCTGATGCATTTTATCAGAGAATTATTGCTGCCTTCCTCCCTTACACTGTGACATCCTCCTTCCCTTAGATTTCTTTAAGTACCATTAAGAATTGAGTGATAATAATAATGATAGCTGATGGTTTGCAAAAAGAAAGTGCCTGCTGTGTGCCAAAGCACTGTTGAAGCACTTTGCAAATCCTGTTGTTTACCCCATTTTACACACGAAGAAACTGAGTCACAGAAAGGTTGAGTGACTTACTCAAGGTCAAGGAACTAGTAAATGGCAGAGGCTGTTCAGGACCCAATAGCGGGGCTCAAGTGATCCACATACTCAAAGCACTGTGGCTGGCAAGCAGAGTAGAGAGAGCAGTTGTCTTTCCTACCTGCCTTAAACATCTTCCCATACTTTCTTCAAAATTTCTATTCAGTTTCAAGATTTGATTCCACCATCAATTTCACATATTTCTATAATGGAAACAAAAGTCTCAATATTTTGGGGGACAGCCAAAACACCTCAAATGCTTTTCTCTGGGGGCTTCTGATATGAGCATAAGAACTGGAAGTAGATAATTTTGGAACCTTGCATCACCCACCCCCATGTGAGTAGAATTGTCAGTGCCAGAGACACTAGTGTTCAAGTTTTTGGACTTCAGTGACCTGTTCTGCTTTATCTTCCCTGACCACCATTGAAAAAGTAGGATGCCAATCTAAGGTTGGCAATTTATCATGTTTCTTCTGTTAAGAATGTTCCACAAGGGCTCAGGACATAGCTTAATAGTAGAGCACCGGCCTAGCATGTGTGAGGGCCTGGGTTCAGTTCCCAAGACCATAAAAGTAAAGACCACAACAAAAAAGGATATTAGACAAATCAGTGAACTACTGCTTAGAATCAACAGTTTCAACTAAGGATATTCTAAGAGCAAAACAAAAAGGAAGCTTATGATCTCAAGATAAAGGAGAGCTCTTTAAAGCAAACATTAGCTTATGAGGATCTCTCCACATTGTCCTTCTTTCTCATTTTGCCACACATTCGTGAAAAATTTCCTGTGGACCTACATTTGGAACCCCTGCCTTAGTCTTCTTTGAAATTGATCCTTTACCAGGTAAAAGTTTTTCTTTTTCCTCCTTCCTGTATGGACCCTGTGTTTCTAGCGTCCAGTAGCCGATGACAGACCCAACCACTCTTTATAACACTGGCTGTGAAGCAACTTTCATCTTAAGTTTTGCACAAGTTTTAGGAGATGTGGAGTCGGGCACCACTTCCCCATCGTTCCCTCTCCTTTCCCTTTCTGATTGCGCTGGCTTCTTTGCAGTGATGGCCTCTCAGGATGACCACTCTCAGTGTCCCAGGGCTCTGGGTGTCTTTGTGATTTCTGGAGAATCTTGGTGAGGACAACTTTAAGGGTTCCAGATGTGGAGGGTGGAATTTCAGAGAGCAGCTGTTAGGAAGGGCAGAGGGCCATTTGTTTGCAAATGTGAGGGACTCTGTCTTATATATGTACTCATGTATAAGTTTAAACTATGGGTCTGCAGGAGGGGGAGGAGAACGGTTATCAGTAGGGTGAGTGAATATATTAAATTTTGGCTTCAAAGGAGAGTTCAAAAGGTAGGATACTTGAGAAACTGTGACTAACCTATTCTTTCTAGTGGAGCATAAATTTCTTAAAAAATGTATATTTTAAAAATCCCTGATTTGTCTCCAGAATTTATTAATGTACTTTGTCTATAACCATCTCTCTCCCCCTTCCCCAAATGTTTATTTGGTAGTATGGTTGCACCATCCTTCTGTTGTGGATGAGGCTAATTCTGAATAGTACCTACCATTTCTTTAGCATCTTGACTCATTTCTAACCAATTAAGGGGGAAGGTTTTAATTGCATATGTGGGATAGTTTCATTTGCTTCTCCTGTCCTCTTGAGGAATAAAAAGTCTGGGAATAAGTAAAGCTATTGGTGGTTGACTCCTTGGTAAAATATTCAAGATAGGAAAAACAGATGTCAAATTATTTTTGTCTTTTGTCCTAGAAAAATGGCAGCAATGAAGTTTCTATATTTAAAACCCACTTCCATTCAGAGAGGGTGTTACTTCTTGCTAAAAGGCAATAAAGAGCCTGTGTCCTCAGTGACCTGTTCTGCTTTGCCTTTATTAACTGTCTGAATTCTACCATTGTAGGACTGTTGAGTTCAAAATAAGGACTGTTGACTGAACCTTTGGAATTAGGTTGGTTAGTTTCTAATAAACTTGAGGCTTCCTGGGGGTGATTTGTGTAGACTCCATGGATTGTTGTTGGAGAGTTTGGAGTTCTGTGGAGTGATATATGGTAGTCTGCTCCGCTTACCCCCTTCTCTGCAAGGTTTCTATCAGGCTTAACCAGAACCAGACTGTCCTTAGGAATGAGTTAAATACCAAGCCAAAGGTTTTCACTGAATTGTTAACAGGAGAATTTATATGGAGGTGTCCAGTTGATTTTTCCAAAAAAATTGAAATTACAGAGAGTCCAGGAATCATCTTATTAGAGGTGGAGTGTGTGTGTGTTTGGGGTTCTCCTTGTGTGTTCACAGTTGATTTACCTTTTTGGTGGTTGTACATAATTAGATCTTTAAAAATTAAAATGTAGTCACTTATTGCTTGCTAGTATAATGATGGAGAGCAAAAACTAGTGTACACAGTTTTCTAGTGTGTTAATTTACATATGTGAAATTAAAATTCAATTATGAATTTGAAATTTGAGAGATTAAAATAAGATAGTTACTTTAAATTGAAGGTGTCCTTTGTTCAGCCTGTTTTTGCTGCTGCAGAGATGTGAATTCTGGGAAGCTGTAGGGCTTGGTGGTGTAACCATTGTTCTGAAGGGGAAATACTTATACTGACTCTCAAGAACAGGAATTGTAGACTAATTTGGACACTTAGTATTAGATGTGTTTTTGGTGAAATATAAATTGTTGGTTTTTCTAATGAGAAATTTTAATCCTTGCAAATGATGCTCGCCTACGTGATGGTTTTCCCCAAGGACATGTAATATGTGTTCCAGATTGCTATATATAACTCTGCTCACTTAATAGTCCTAAAAACTGTCTAGTGACTTCTTTTGCAACTGTATCATTTAACTCTTGGCCTTTCTTCAGGAAGTGGTAAACTCTTTGAGAATCACAAGTGACATTTCATCTATCCCTTGGAATTCATGCAATGCTTTCTATCTCCTTCACTTCCTCCCCCTTGGCATGTGACTGCTCCTGGGGCTCTCTGACACCAATTCCAAGCAGAGGAGGACAAAGGTGTGTTTTGTTGTGACTCGGGAGGCCATTTTGTAATTTTCACATTGAAGAGGTAATTACTTTATCATTAGTTTCAAATTTAGGGATTGTTCAAAACCACCATTTAACACAGTTGTAAAGAATGCCTTTTTAGTGAAAAACACCAGAGAAAATTTTGGACAAACAAGGAGCAGCTTGAGTCTTTACCTTGACTTCTGGAATTCTCCTCCATGTACCTCATAAAGATAAAGCGCTTAAGAGCCTCAGGCAGAAGTAGTAGTACATCAGGGCCTTGTCTTGGGTGACTAGTAATGTAATTGCAGGTTTTCTTGGGCTTTTGTTTTTGTTGCTGTGGATTGAACCCAGGGCTTCATAACATCTCTTAGCTACCCCAACCCTTTTTGTGGGCTCTGACAGGTGATTTTGAATGGCATAGCAATTCTAGGGGATTGTTTTTATTTTGGGTGTGAATTAGTAAGCTGGGAAACAGTATTTAGCCTTTATAAAACTTAAGGTTAAAACAGCTATTTAAGAACACATTTAAGAATTTTATTGAAAGTCATACACTCTACCATGGATTTTTTCCCCCTTACATTTTTAGAAAGCATGTGACGATGTAACTGTTTGGAGTATGAGTGGCAGGATGTCACAAAACACCTCAACTGTCTAGTGATCTGACATTTTTGTTTAATTGCTCTAATGCTTTACAAAGTTGGGGTGGGGCAGCTGGTATAAAATAAAAATATCCTGCTAGTAATGGGCTAGAAATGAAAGTCCTAATAGGAATGCTGACTGGACACCCCCCGCCCCGCCCTCTGCTGCCCCTTTTCTTTAGGGTCATGAGGAGGAAGGAATCATCATATTCTGATAATCTTTTATGTTGTGTCACATGTGCTTGTGAGGCCAGTTTCTGTTTTGGGTTCCAGGAAAGGACTATTGGTTCAGTCTGCCACCTTGTGGCCATTTATAGAATTATCTCAGTTGGTATAGGTAGGTGATTGCTCTGGACACCAAGACTAAAAAACGTGTCTCCTCCTTTCCTTCTCTCACCATTATTCGGGAGAGTACTCACCTTTAGGTCCTGCACATTGCCATCCCACCAGGAATGTTGCCCTTTTCTTTCTTTGCCCCTGGATCATCTAGTCTGTTGCTAGATGCAGAGATTAGAAAGAGGTGGAAGAGAAGACTGTTTGTTTAGGGGTGCTTGTCTCTGATTAAGGATATAAAACATAATCCCCAGCCAGAAAGTGACCACATAAAGCACATGGGCAGGACCAAGTGTGAATGGTGAAAGCAGTTACAGCTTTAGTGGCCCAGGAAGGAGGTGGTCATTGCCAGTGTAAATGGGCACTTGGAGAAGCTCTCTTCACCAGGCAGAGAAGAAGGAGGACTGAGTGGTAGGGTCTTTGTGTTAGTCTGGGACCAGAGATTTGGCCATTGCATGGAAAGGGTGCAGGGGATCATTAGTGCTTGGGCCACTTTGGGAAGTCTGTGTGGGAAGCCTTGAAAGCAGGCAGCTTAAATGTGCTGCCCTGAGGAGCAGTGTGCTCTTTGGGAATAGCTTCCTCTCCCACACAAACAGGGCCCATCCTTAGGGAGGTTTTGGGCAGAAGTCACCAGTCTCTTTCCTTCATGTCCTTTAATGTGGCTTGTGAGCCTCCTGAAAATACATGCTCTACAGTATTGTGTGGGACTCAATTCTTCGAGGCACATTTTGGGAAATACTGCAAAAAGGGGCATTTTAGGAGGATTAACCTGATAATCTGTCACTGAACTATTGTAGTGAATTGCTTCACTGTGAGAAGTTTTCCTCAGATGATACTTTATGTTGTTTTCTGATATTCCCAGATCAAAAAATATCCAAGAATGGTGATAAAATAAATTAGGTCTCCAAAGGCAGCTTCAATAGTTCTGGTGTGACTTGAAACCAATGGGAAACCTTTTATAATTTTAAAATATTTGAAGATGAAAATGTTAATATTTTAAGCAATTTTTAAAAACAGAAAGTCTATGGGTTCAAATGTAAGTTAATAGAATGCATTCAGAAAAAATTTAACCCCCGACTCCTCCTTTTGGTGCTGGGGATGGCACCCTCCTGTGTGCTAAGAAGGCTCACTGCCACTGAGGCACACCCAGCCCTAAGACTTCATGTTAAGTATTATAAAATAGTTTTGGGTCTTAGAAGGTAAATTTATATCAGAGAAGAGAATATTCTAGCACAAACTATCTTAAGTATTTTTCCAACCAATATTTCTTGGAGGAAAACTTAAGTGGCTGTTCTGAAATTGAAAAATTTCCCGATTTCCCTCTTCCTCATTCTTAAGTATATGAGATTTCAAACCAGTGTCATTTAGAAATTATATTAATAACAGATGTGATAAAAACTATTCATTGGTTACATTTCTCTTTTAACCTGATTAAAAAATCTGGATTTAGGACTATGGGTGTAGTTCATTGGTAGAGTGTGTTTAGCATATAAGAGGCCCTGGGTTCAATCCTCAGCACCACAGTAAGTAAGTAAGTAAGTAAAAATCATTTAAAAAAGGCCAGATTCATAAAGCAGATAACTGAGGGAGCCCTTTACATATGCTATAAATAGTTCATTTGGCTTTTTTTTTTTTTTTTTTTTTTTTTGGTAGTGCTGGGAATTGAACCTAGGGCCTTGTGCATGTGAGGCAAGCACTCTACCAATGAGCTATACCCCCAGTCCTCATTTGGCTTTTTTGAAGATAGAGATTTATACTAAAAGAATGTATTGATTTGTGAAAATTCTGATGTATATATCTATTTCAGGAATATTTTAAATTTTATATTCTTAAGATTGCTAGTACTTGCATTCAGATCTTATAAATAAACTCATCTACCATTTTTTTAGGATCTGTAGGTGCCAGGTATGTTATGAAACCATAATTTTAGCAGCACTGTCTAGCCATGATGATCTTATTCACCTTGCTTTGCAAATATGATCTCAATCTCACACATAGGCCCTTTCTCACACACAGTGAGTGAGTGATGGGGACCAGGATTTGAACTCTGTGTAACTGTGAAACCTGTGTTCTTTTCATTACATTCTTCTTAAGGTAGCTCTTTTGTGAGTTTTGGTGAAGAAAATTTTGAGATCTCCTAAATAAAATGTTAAAACCTAACCTTCATGTCAGTAAACACAGAATTTGTAGAATATTCACCTTACCACCCCTTCCCCATTTGACTGTGTACATGTGACATAACCTTGGATAATCTAGGTTTTATGAAACCCCCTTATTAACAATGTTCCAGACGTAGCTCTCTAATTCATTGCTGGTGATTGTTTTGCCCAGGAGGATAAATTACATTTTGGTCTTTGTGAGTCCCTCTTTCTCTGATAGATGCTTAAGAGGGAGTACATTGGCATCAGTACAGCTCTTTTCTTGTGAACACTGTCACTTTAAGTGAGGTGCTCTTCTGTCTGTCTCCTTAAGTTTCAATCCATAGACTTTGCCACTTAGGTCTTGCCCTCCACAGGTCTGCTTATGTCATAGTCTTGGCTTCAGTTTCCTTGATGATTGAGAGTCTTTAAAGGAATCAACTTGTTTCCAAATATAATCCAGTCATATAATTTTGTATATAAAACACCCCCTCCCCCTTTTGTTACCAGGGATTGAACCCAGGGGCACTTAACCGTTGATTCATATTTCCAGGCTTTTTTATTTTTTAGTTTGAGACAGGATCTCATTAAGTTGCTTAGGGCTTTGTTAAGTCACTGAGGCTGGCTTTGAACTTGCCATCCTCCTGCCTTGGCCTCCAGAGCTGCTGGGATTACAAAACCTTTTTTAAAGGAAAAATAGATTAAAAAAAAGATATTCTTTCATGGTGTAATGCAAAATAATTCCCCCTGCCATTATTTTCTTATTGCGGTGAAGAATCCATAAAGGCAAGGCAGGAGGCCTGGCTTATGTGGGGAAAAGCAGGAAGCTGGGGAGCAGGAGGTAGAGGAATAGCTAGCTCTCTTCAAGCAATTCTTCAAAGATCATACTAAAATATACTGTATGTTGTTAGCAACATCTTAATGCTGGCAAACAGGTGAAGTTAGAAGCTAGTTCAAAGTGAATTACAAATTTTCTACCATGCTTAATGTGCTCTGAATGAACACTTGGAAGAAATTAGAGAAAGAGCCCAGGATGGCAGTACCATCCCTCTCTCATCTCTTTCCTGATAGAGGTATAGTATGTTTACAGATGCTGAGCGAGGGGGCTGACTTTGGTTAGTTGTGAACAGTCACTCTCCCAACATACTTGGAGGATGCTTTTGGGATGTGAACCTGGTGTACATTTGGGGCCAAAAAAGGAGGGGGGACTCTAGGGCTTTCCCTGACACCCCCCCCCCCCATGGGACAACTTCATTCCAATTGGCCTGTCATTCTGTTTGTCTACTGGGCTTACAGCAGTTTTATAATTTTAATCTGCTTTGAAATGGCATCTATTTTTGAAAAAAGGATGTCCTTCCCAGAGTAGAAGGAAAGGCTTATTGTTCTAAAAAAAATGTTGCTTCCTGGGTAGAGTAACATGTTCCTGTTTATACTGGAAGACTAGAAATTTTTTGGGGGAAATAGCTTACATTTTTAAAGGATCTTTTAAAATAGTAATAGTTATGTGAAATTATTTTTTGTGTGTGCATTGGGAAGTATAATTGGGGAGGTTAGAAATTTCTCATTTTGCATGTTATAGTTTCTTTACAAAAATGAAATTGAAACACTGACGTGATTTAACTCTAGCATTTTGTTTTCTGTAATCAAGTTTGTTAAAACATAACTTTGTTCTGTGAACATCTCTCTTGTTTGTGTAGAGAGAAAAAAAAACACATATAACTTTCTGAAGGCCACACAAGTCCCTGTATGTGGAAATAAACTCTTGCTCCACCCCTGGTTGGGAATTCCAGGGGTTTTGAGAGCAGGCTTCCTTAGCACCTCACTCTTATTCACTGGCACTGTTTGTTTTCTTGCTGGGTAGAAGCAATTCCATGCTAACAAGTAGATTGTTTTAACAATGGCCGGACACTAAAGGAGAGTCAAGGTCTGAGGCTCCATATGAGAAGTGAAGGAGAAGCAGCCAGTGTTACACTATGGGCCATGGGAGTCCCTGGGCAGGTAGAGCTGGGTTCCTCTGCCGCCTTTCACACCCTGAAGTCTCTTCCTGACATGCCCATGCATTTCCTTACCGTTTGTGGTCCCACCTGAAATCTCTTACACTTAAAGGTTTGCTAGGACTGTGGACATGCAGATGCTGACTGGCAATTCCCTGCAAGGTCTTAGGACCCCCACTGATCACGTAGCACGTGTGTGTGTGTGTGTGTGTGTGTGTGTGTGTGTGTGTTCAGATTCTGTTTTCGGTTTTTTTTAGACTTGGGCCTGGTGGGGGGCTTAGTGGGGGGTACTGTGAGGTTGCTGTAGAACTATTGATGGGAAGCATCAAAAGGCAGCCTTTGCCCATTTCAAAATATTGCTCAGTCCACCTTGTTCCTAGGAACAGAGGGAAAAAATAATCTCCTTTTTTGCCTTTCAGTGTAGTTGACCTAATCATTGGTAAACCTAATCTTTGGTTTCTGAGCTCTTGATTGAAGAAAAAGTTAAAACACAAATTCCTGCTCCTTTAATTTGTGTTCCTTTTCCTCATCTGTATAGTCAATTTTATTTAATTCCCTTGGGTCAAGAGCAGAGATTTCCTGAGCCTTTGGCATAGCTTCTCTGCTTTCCCCCTACATACCAGGCTTGTGATGATGGTCATATTCATAAGGCATAGTGAGATATTACTTGTCGTTGCCTGCCATCTGGATGATGACTTCTTACCTTTCTGTTAGTTACAGTTAGGAAACAGCAAGTTTAGACATAATCTATCTGCAGAGGTGCTTAGTTCAAGTTAGATATTGTTGCTGCCTGTTCTCCTAGTTTATAAACTCCTTGGAACATCAACCATTGGATGATTTACTTTAAAAATAATAGAAGAAACTTAGGACACGACTGTTGTTCATTTAAGAAGTTTATAGTGTTGTTTGATATTTAAGATACTCACAGAAGAGTTACACAGGATTTTCTTGTTGTGTATTGCTTTAGCGACAAACTTAAAAGTACTCCTCCGAAAGCATCATGACTATATGTGGTGCGGATTTTTTTTTTTTTAAATACAGCTATGTGCATGCAGAAGGAAAAACTGCTTTTAAAAACATTCATGCATTAATGTAGTATAATGTAGTCTGTCTTCTCCGTCCTTACCTTCTCAGTTAATGATACATGTGCTGTAACAACTTCCTGGCCCATTCCCTTAAGTCAGTACATTATACTCCATTGTTCCCTACATTTTTATTAACTAAACAATCTTGTTTGATTCACAAGCTAAGAAGTATTGGTAATAATTATTATTGATAGTTATATCTGTACATACAAGTTATACATTCATACTGAAAATTGTTAAATCTACTTATTATACAGACATGTCTTGTTATGACATAACTTTTTAGGAATATGACTCTGAAACAACTATGCATCTCCACAATGTTGAAGCATTAACAGATTAATAAAGTGCTGTTTGGTCAGAAACCAGCTTTAAACTTCAGATTTGCTGGGTTTAGTTGAAAGAAAGGAGGCTTTACCTCCAAGGCTGTGGTTCTCTCACTTCTATCATATTCCTTTTAGACTTCTCCCTCTTTTCCAGAAAGTGTTTTTAAAAATCCTATTTTTTTCTAATACTTATCCAGATATATTTTTTTTTTGGTCAGTGTAAATTTATTTGCTTGATGAATGTTAAGTGAATTGTTTCTTTTGAGTAAGGCTAGATAGCCTTGGACAGGTTATAAATAGGTTAAGTGTTAAGACTTATTAGAATTCTTAATAGAATCACAATATAAGGTCTTCAAAGAATGGGGGCCTTCTCTCTGTACTATTTAAAGACTGAAAGTAACATACAAATTTATAGTATTTAAACAAGAATATAAACTTCTAGTTATCTAGAAGCTCTTAGAAGTATTAAAGAAAACTTATTAATTGGGACATTCCTATTAGCTTTGCTTAATGCAAAGAGAACATTATGATTGGATTCTGGTTGATTTTTAATAAGAAATTAGTTTTAATAATGGACACTTTGGATAGTGGAAAAGGAATTGTTTCAGTTTCCTTATTTGCATTGAATTTATAGGTTTGTTTTTACATTTCAATCTTTAAATAACCTTAAAAAACTTGAAAATACCAGACTACAGATAGATAAGATGGAAAGCAATCAGTTTGTTTGAAAGTTGACCACCAGAGGGAGACATTTTAAACTCCTATTATTGATAAATTTTAAATTGGAGTGATTTAAAATTATGGGTCAGCCCCCCCCCCCTTTAACACATAAAAAATTTTAGGCTGCAAATTTTAATACCCTCTTTCAAAAATTTTAATTCCTTATCAAGTTAACTCTATGAATTGTTGTCTGTGCCCTTAATATAAAAATTTAAATTGAACCTAGAATTTCAGTAGTTTTTAGGTGTTTTCTTAAGGCTAAAGGTTTCCTTAACCTAAAGGTTTTCCTAATTAAAAGGATTGAATTTAATCAAAGAAACGACTTCTACACTTAAAAGCACAAAACATTGTTGAAAAAAGTTTAAAAAGACATTATAAATAATTGGAAAGGCACCCCAGCCTGTGGACCAGGAGGTGTGGTGGTGTTAAGGTGGCAGCACCACCTGAACTGATCTGCTGGTTCCATGCAATCCTTACAAAATCCTACCTGGCTCTCTTGTAGATATTAACAAAAAAATGCCTGATCCAAAAATTTAGATTGGAAATGCAAGGCATCTAAAAGAGGGAAAACTGTCTTGAAAAATTAGAATAAGTTTGGGACACTCATATATCCAGATTTCAAAACTTAATTGGAGAGCTGTGGTACTTACTGGTAGAGGGTAGACATATAAACCAATGGAGTACAATTGAGAGTCCAGAAATAAATTCTTAAAAAGAAATTTTTTTTTTGGTAGTTGTAGATGGACAGAATGATTTTATTTTATTTGTTTATTTTTATGTGGTGCTTAGGATCCAACCCAGTGTCTCACACATGCTAGGCAAGCATTGTGCCACTGAGCCCCATTGTGCCCCAGCCCGAGAAATAAATTCTTACATTTACGTCAACTGATTTTTTTGTTTTTCCCACTGAGCATATCGGTACAATTTGATGGGAGAAGGAATGGTCTTTTCAGCAAATAATTCTGTGACAACTTGACGTACACATGCAAAAAAGAATAAAGTTGGACTACTACTTCACACAGTACACAGAAACAACTCAAAATGGATCATAGATCCATTAGATAGGAGGAGCTAAACTACATAACTCTTAGAAGAAAATATAGCAAATCTTCATAACCCTGAGTTAGATTTCTAAGATGACTGAAAAGCACATGCAAAAAGGAAAGGGTGGAGAAATTGGACTTCATAAAAGTGAAAAACTTTGTCTTTCTGCAGGATACCATTAAGTAATTGAAAATATAGTTCATGAAATAGGAAAAAATACTTGTGTACGTTATATATTTGATAAGGATCTTGTATCCAGAATATAAAGAACTCTTCAAATTTGATAAAGAAATAATTAAAACATGAACAAAGAATTAGGATGGACATCTGAAGAAGGTAGATAAATGACCATATGCACAAATGCTCTGTATCTCTTGTCATTAGGGAAATGCAAATTTAAACAACAGTGAGATACCACTTCATGTAGGATGGCTAATAACAAAAAACAAAACAAAACAAAAAAAATCAGACAATAATAAGTGTTAGCAAGGATGTAGAGAAATCGGAATCCTCATACATTGGTGATGGGATTATAAAATAGTGGATGTGATTTAGGAAAGTAGTTTATTAGATCCTAAAAAACTTGGGTTGTCATGTGAGCCAGCAATTCCATTTGAATTGAAAATAGTGTTGAAAAACCTTACACATGAGACTTCATAGGAGTATTATTTGTAATAGTCAAAAAGTGGGGGAAAATCCAAGTGTTCATTAATTGATAAATGGGCAAACAAAAGGTAATACATATATCTACAATGGAATGTTATTTGGCAGTATAAAGGAAAGTACCTTGAAACATGCTGAGTGAAAGAAGCTAGTCCCCGAAGTTCTTGTATTCTGTTGTAAGGTTCCATTTACATGAAATAGCCAGAGTTGACAAACCATAAAAACAAAGTAGATGGATGATGGCCAGGAGCTTGGGGGAATGGGGAATGACTGTTAATGGATATGGACTTATATTTTGTGGTGGTGAAAATGTTCTGAAGTGAGTGATAAAATGATTGTACTAAACAAACCAGTGACTTGTTCACTTTATAAAAGGGTAAATTTTGTGGTGTGTAAATTTTCATTCAATGAAGCTGTTACTTTAAAAAGTGGAGGATTATTTTATCTTAAGTACCTTGTTTTAGACTATGACTGAGTTTTAGGGGAGGAATAAATATCCTTCAAATTCTTCTTATCACAAACTGTGTAATCCTGTACATTCCCTTGAGTCTTAAATACTGATTCTTTGCTGGTTTTTCATATATGAATGTAACATGACTTTGCATTTGTACCTGTTATGAGCATCCCTGCTGAATTCTTTTTTGTATTTAATACCATATTACCTTTTTTATTTTTGTTTTATTCTAAAATTTAATTTATTTTTATTTAATTTATTTTAATTTTTTTTTGTGTGTGTGATACTGGGGATTGAACCCAGGACCTCACTGAACTACATCCCCAGACAATAACAAGTGAACTATAAAACTCACCAGAGTTCTACAGTTCAAATTTATTTTGAGACAGGGTCCTGATTGACCTTGAACCTGCAGTCTATTTGCTATTCTGATATTAGTGTCATAACATAGGTGCTAAAGAATAACTTATGAGCAATTTATTTCAGTAAGTTTAATTTATTTTATATTTAAATAGGTTTTATGTATATCCCAAAGGCATTGTAACAGATGACATTTGTATGTCAGCTTTTCTTTTAATATTTACTTCTAATATTCAAGAAAATATGTATTTAAAAAAACTACTCATAGTTCAATTTGTAACTTATTTTAGAAAAGTTTTTCTTTGAAAAGTCTAATAATTTCTATTCTTTTCTTTGAAACAGGACCTGGAAATAGTATACTCCTATTTACATGGTATGGAAGCCTTATCAAACTTGAGAGAACATCAACTTAGGTATGTCATTTAATATTAATTTGATAATAATATAATATTAGAATTTTATGTTCATTTATTATTAAGAAGTAGGTTTAAAGAAAACTTATGAGAATTCTGCTTCATCTAGCTGCTGTATTTGACTTTATAAGTTTTACGAACTTGAATTAAGTTGTGTTCATATAATATTTTGACGTTCTATCATAGTGATATTCTTCTAGCCCCACCCCAGTTTTTGTCTCCCATCCTTAATAGTAATAAATATGAGTTGATGAACATGCTAAAGGGACAATATTTGCCATTCTTGGCAAATAAAAATATGCTACTTAGCACTCAGATTCATTAGAGATCAGAAGGCTTTTAATTATTTAAAGAATTCATTATTTTGGTGTGTTCTAGGTCTTTGTTTATGCTTGCAGGCTTCCTGCATTAAGTAGTTTGCCTCTTTCTGTAACACAGTTTATATCATACTTGGAACTATGTGGCTTTTTTATATAAAAATCTTATTACTTGTATTATACAGGGAAACAGCAGTTTTATTTATGATTAACTAAGCTTTATGATAAAGAATAGAAGTGATTCTGCCTTGGCTGAATAGAAAACAAAGAACTTTGGGAAGATGGATTACATATAAATGCCAACTAGGCATAAGGTCTTATCTCTTCCAGCTTTGGCTAGTTGTGATGCCAGCAATTTTTAATCATGAAAGGAATACTTTTTCTATATATTTCCCCTTTACTCTTTAAACACTAATTAGTTTGTGAGCATGTCCATTTCATATTTGGTTGTTAATTGGAAAAAATATCAAGAGAAATGAATGCTTCTAAAATTAAGTTTTTAATGAAAATCACTTAGATTGCAGATTAAATGTTTAAAAACTCATTGAAAGTTTTATTACAAAGGGCAAAACCAGTGGGATTTTAGAAGATGTCTCAAATTAAAGGAAGAGTATTTTTAAAGTACGTAACTTTCATTTGTTATTTTGTGATGACAACTTTCTTAATTAAAAAATTGCAGTACTAGTTGTTGATTTAAATGAATGCAGTTAATCTTCAAATGCAAATGCAGTGAGTTAATATGGAATACATTCCATTGTTCACATACAAGCACACATGGTTAATATTTAGATATGTTGATTATGTTTTTATATTGTGTGGTATAAAATTACTTAGATAATGGCAATTGTATGCAGTAGGTAAAGGATTTTTAATGCTTTTGGAAATTTTCTTGTTTATAAAATAGAAATAACAATACAATGCAGTTCCATTTACCTATCAGCCAGCTTTGAAATTATCAACTTTCTGCCATTTCAAAGGTAATTTTTGGTTAGAAATAAGAGATTAATTCAAGGGCATACCCTCATCCATTTATACCTTAGAAAGTGTTTTGGAACTTATACAGATTGTTTGTTGGCATGAATTTATAGGGAGGCACCTTTAAGGTATTTATCTTGTTCTGCTTCTATTGAAAAGTCATGCTTTTTAGAAGAAGATGAGTTGCCAACTGAAGTAGAGATACAGATAAATCTAATTACTTGGATAACTGTTTTTTGTTTTTATTTTTATTTAAAATTTTTTTTTGTAGTTATCGATGGAAAGTATGCCTTTACTCTATTTATTTTTACGTGGTGCTGAGGATCGAACCCAGTGCCTCACATGTACTAGGCAAGTACTGTGCCACTGAGCTACAGCCCTGGCCCTTACTTTTATTTTTATTTTTTTTTAAAAAGATTTTAACCTTTATTTTATTTATTTGTTTTTATGAGGTACTGAGGATTGAACCCTCACCCTTGCTAGGCTAGTGCTCTACCATTGAGTTACAACCTGAGCCCTGATAAGTTGTTTCATAATACCAACATTTCTGGAGAAATATGTACATCTCCTTTAGATAAATTATTTTTTAAAAAATTTACTGATTTTTCAAAATTAAGTTTTATCTGGGATTAATAGAGAACAATAGTCAAGACTTCCATATAGTACAGTTTTCCAATTTTAGAAAATAAAATGCTCTTAATCAAAACTTTCAGTCCTTTATTCAGTGTTAGGCACCATTAATATTCTACGAGGAGGGAAGAGGCTTCCATTTATGTGAAAGCTTTGGCTTTATGCATTGTTATGACCCACCCATGTGTCAGCAGAAAAACCGATTCTGAGCAGTTCAAAAAGGTGCTGCTGTCTTGCTGTAAGATTACATACTCTGTGCAACATAAAGGTCTTCAAGAACTGTGTGTTTTTTAACACAGTTCACATTTTTCTTTTTTTAATTATCTATCTATCTAGCTGGGTTTGTTTGTTTGTTTATTTATTTATTTATTTAACCAAGGATTGAGCCCAGGGGCACTTAACAACTGTGCTAAATCTCCAAGCTTTTAAATTTTTATTTTGAGACAGGGTCTCACTAGGTTGCTTTTAGCCTCACTATGTTGCTGAGGCAGGCTTTGAACCTGCAATCCTCTTTCTTCAGTCTCCTAGCTGTGTACCACCATGCCCAGCTTACTTAATACAGTTTTAACTGTTTTTTAAAATGTTTACCCCTTACTCCATATAGACTAGGAAGAGCATATTTGCCAAAGAGGAAGAATGCTATCCATGGGAGCAGAGATAAAACACTTGTAAAAAGCAGAATAATTCATGAGGCCATTTTAGTGTTTTTTCTTTTTTTGTGGTGCCTGGCATGGAACCCAGGACCTCATGTGTGCTAGGAAAGCACTCTATTACTGAGCTATGTCTCAGTCCTATTTATTGTTGGGGGAAAAAAAAGCCTGCTAAAATAAATAAATAAACAAACAAATATTTTTCTTCAGCATTATGGATTAGTGTAATTATTATTTTGCAATCACCATTAAATCATTAAGAAATGACCAAATTATAGTTGTTTCTTGTATACTTTTTTAGGAATTCAGAAAAGATCAGTATGCTTTTGCTAAAATATTTAATAACAAAAGCATTTGGGTACTATTTCATTTATTTAGGACATTGTCACAAGACATTTTATTGTGACTTTCTGATAGTATTGATTGAGTTTATTCTGAAAACAGTTACTGATTGCATTCCTACTCTGTGCTTGATCAAACCTATGTCAAAATGGGACTTATTTTGCTAGTGGGGCAGTCAAGACTAGCATAAATGGATCAGCATTGTTTTATTTGTATGTTAGTGTGTTGGCGATGGTAAGAATGGATGCTGGGCTGCTCTGACTTTGGGATCAAAAGAATTGAAGTCAGGGCATTTGTGGAGAAATTTCTGCAGTGTAGAGGTGCCCTGGATGTTTTTTTGTGGGAACAACCCACAAGGGGAAGGTATGTTTGTGCAGCGTTATTCAAGGCACAGTAATTAAGTATACTGTAGTCACCATAGTAAATAAAGTAGGACTTGCACTCAAGGACAGGGAGTTCAAATCTTTTTTCTAAAGAGTAAAAGGTGAGATGATCTGATGTAATCTGATTTAATTAAAGATGTGAGAAAGCTGATTTAATGATTGGAAAGATCTCTGTGGAAGTTATGTGGAGGATGAGAAACAGGCATGGAAAAGTAGAAGCAGAAGTCTTCACTGGTAGTCTTGGTAAGAGATAATGATGGGATAATGTTGGCGCATTCTAGGTTTTACCAGAGTTGACAGCGTGGTCAGTTCTGGGGGATGGATTTTGGAAACAGGTGTTGATAGAGACAAGACGGGAGAAAAACATAGGAGACAAGGATGATGACTTCAAGGTTGTGGCCTAAATATTTGGGTACTAGTTTTGGGAAAGCAGATTTTTGGGAGAAATTCAAGTTCTGTTTCAGACACTTGAACATGAGATAACTATTAAAGAGTCAGTACTCAAGTGGCTACATCAATAGGCTTTTAGATGAATGGACTGGGAATTTGGGTATGAGGCATTGCGTTTGACATCATCAAAATAGATTAAATATCAGATTTAATTTGGGTGGAGATTACTTGGGTATAGAGTAAAATAGGGCCCTGGACATGGTGACATTTAGACATTTCTCAGGTAGAGGAACGGCGTAGGGAGAATCCCAAGGAGACAGAAGATAAGACTAGTAAGTTAAATGGAAAACTAGGAGACCCAGGACAGGAAGCTTAAAGGAGATGATGCTGTAAGAAGAAAGGAATCATCTACTGCTGCTGAGAAGTGGAATTCATGTAAGGACAGGTAGGATTTTTAGGTAATAGGAATACTTTAGAGCCTCCTGCTTCCGAATTTCAGGGACCAAATGATGAGGTGTAGTGGGGAGAGAGTAAGAAAATGGAGACAGTATACATAGACATCTCAAAAAGGTGATTTTTTTCTTTAATGGGAAAAACAAAATGTAGATAATATCTGGAGGGGGAGTGGAGTCAAGAGAAGAACATGAACCTGCACAACAGGTGATGCTAAGTTGTGTTTGTATGTTATCAAAAGTGATTGGTAGGGAGAAAGGGGAGGGGGAGGGGAGAGAGGGAAAGAAATAGGTGATAATGCAGGAGAAGGAAACAAACTGATGAGAGGAATGAGATCCAGTGTGGATGTGAAGAGGCTGGGCAAGGATAGGACATAAGGCCAAGCTCGCCACTTAGTTTAAGGCCAGATGTTTTTACACCTATCACTTGTCACTATCATCCTTTCCTATCAAAAATTGTGGTTTGACTTTCTGAAGAAATCTGTATGTTCAATTATGTGCATACAGGTTTTGCTTTTGCCTCCTGAAATTAAGTGAGGTTCAGCTGAAATGTTTTGAGGAAGGAATTGAGGATGAGAACCTCTGAAGCATTGTTCTGGAGCAGTACAGGTCCCAGTGTATAAAGACAGGGAGTTCAAATCTTTTTTCTAAAGATTAAAAGGTGAGATGATCTGATGTAAATCTGATTTAATTTAATTAAAGATGTGAGAAATCTTTGCTGTGGGACCAAAGAAGGAGGCACCTTAGACAGATCCAAGGTTGCACAGAGTGCACAGAGCGCAATTTATTGGGGCCATACTGATAGAAGTATGGTTCCTGGCTATAGCAAGAATAGTGGATTTCCATAATTTGAATCAGAGGTCCTTTCTTATAAAGTGGTCAGAGCAAAAGTGACTTTATCAAGCCAGAAAGTCCCTGGTTTATTTTAAACCAATCTCGAGTACATTAGGCTAATATCAAGGAACAGTCATTCTCTGATTTGCATTTCTTTGTGTGTGTACTTGTTGTGAAAATTTAATTGGGATTAAGATAATAGAATACTTCTTGAGGATATTGTTCATAATGTAACTTTGAGTATTTAAACATTATTCATATTTTCATAATTTCATATTTTCCCCCTTAGGGATGAGTCATTTGAAATAACAAATCCTTAAAGTTCTAAAGCCTCCATTTAGCCGTTGGTCATAAAAATACTTAGTTAAAAAAGCCTACTTTTGTTTGGATGAGTTGTGAATGATGTCATCACTTTTTAATTTAATAGATTTTTTTCTTTTTAACTTTTGGGTTCCCTCCATACTCTGTTTATCATAGGGAACATTCATTTTTCATATGCCATATGCATATAATCTTTTCCCCCAAGTAAATATGGTGAAGTTGATATTTTATTAGATGTTTTGTTTTCTACCATATCTTTACAAATTTTATTTTATTTGCTTGTGTTAACCCAGGTACTAGTAATACTCATTTTGAGGCTCATAAATGATTGTGGCAGGCCATATAAAATAATCTTAACTTTCAACACTATATGGTTTTTAATGACAGATATTGAATTCATGTTTTCATCTCTCTTACAGGTTAATGTGTGAAACTGTGAGATATGAAAGACACGAAGCAAATGAAGTTTTATACTAGTAGGTGTTTCTTTTCTGTTTATACAATGTATCATGTGGTGACTAAATTTCCTTACAGAAGAGTATTAGTAACACCCGGCTAAGTCAACATTACCTTATTTTTGTACTAACCTATAGTTTAGAAATGTGAGACATTTCAACTGTTTCCTATTGTGAAATGGAAATTTGCAGTTTGTTTCATGATCAGTTCACATTTGTATCTCTCATGTATGTATTAGATACATTATTGCATATTTTGACATTTTCATCATGATATATGAAATAGTGCACAGTCTTTCCAACAAAACAGATTAACACCCCCCACCCACCAGGTGAGATGCAAAGATAGCACAAATGGCATGTTTCTGCTTTCAGAAACAAAAAATAAGCTGCCTACACCTCTTTGGGTATAGTTTCTCTTTTAAGTAGTACTGATACCCCTTTCAAGATGTGTAATGTAAAATGACAGTCAATTTTTATAGAATGTGACAAACATACTGAATAAATATTGGCATATTAAGGATATATGAACTGTGTTTACTAGACATACTGTTGGGCTGATAATGTTTGTGAAAACTGACTGTTATTCTGTTGATTTTTCTTCCTGATTATCAAAGCACTTACAATAATTATTCCTTTCCAACCATATTATAGGGAAGATTTATTGCGATAAATAAAACATAGCTTTTGTCCTTGAAGAGTTCATGATCTGTTGGGGGGTAGAAAAAGAACAACAGGTAAACAACAAAAACTACAAACTGAAATATCTGTGAAAATATAGGTATGTGCTAAGGGTTGGAGAAATGCAAGGAGGGTAGGGGAAGTGAGCAGCCTTTGATAAGTCGTGGCCTTGTATTAGGCCTTGGAGGTGAGCCCTGCAGTTCAGAGACACTTCTGTCATAAGCAACAGTATAGACAGGCACACAGGTGGAAGGAGCCTTGATTGATATTTTGAAAGCTGTAGCAAGTTTAGTGCCACTGGCCTATGTAGCCAGGGTGATCAGTCAAGAGAAGAGGCAGACCACAGTTGTATTTACCTGTGAATGTGTTGATTAAAAAATGGTCTCAATTCTTATTGATTCTTTAAGTAACTTTACAAATGAGTTTTTTCCCCTTTGAAATAACATTTTTTTTTTAAAAAGGAAAATTATAAAAGCTTACAGTATTAGAGACAATGGTCCCCCAAGTACTTATCATCCAACATTTCTACTCATGGCCAATTATGTTTCATCTTTCTTCAATTTTGGAAGCAAATTTTAGATATCAATTTATCAAAATAACTCAATTATTTTGATATGTATCTTTAAAAGATACAGACTTAAAAAAGCTAAGTACAATATTATCATCAAATCTTTAAGAATAACTTTAAAGTATCTTGAATATTTTCAAATTTGTTTCATAATTTATTTATACTTTATTTATTTTAATTAAGCCCAAATGGGAGCTGGGGTTGTGGCTCAGTGGTAGGTCTCTCAACTAGCATGTGTGAAGCACTAGGTTCAATCCTCAGCACCACATTAAAATAAATGTACTGTGTCCATCTACAACTAAAAAGACATTAAAAAAAAAAAAAAGAAAGATCCAAATGGGATTGTGCTTGTTGGTCATCTTTAAGTATCTCTCATTTTTTTTTTTTTTTGGATACAGGGGGTTGAACCCAGAAGTGCTTTACCTTGGGGCTCCATTGTCAGTCCTTTTTATTTTTTGAGACAGGTTCTTGATAAATTACTAAGGGTCTTTACTGAGTTGTTGAGTCTGGCCTCGAATTTGCAATCCTCCTTCCTCAGCTTTCTAAGATGCTGAGATTATGGCAGTGCAGCAATGCACCACTGTTCCTGGCCTTAAATCTCTTTAAGTTTGGTGGTTGGTTTTCAAACAACAAAGTAATGTGACCAAATGCCTCCCAACCATATCCGTACCCTCCCAGGTATTACCTATGACTACATGAAATAGATTAGTGGATAGACAGGGGGATCAGTGAGGCGGAATCAAGGTGGTATATGCTTGACCTGAGATAAAAACTGAGTGGTTGGGGAGTTGAGTGTGGATTTTAGATGTAGGATCTAGGACATTTTTTAAATTGTAAGTTATGAGACTGTGACATCTAGGAGCTGGTCATCAGGCAGTTGCCATTGAGCACTTAAAACAATATAACACCAAATAAAAAAGAGTAAGAAATAACCGAGAGGTTATTGGTAATGGGAAAACTAGCAAGAGGCAAATGCCTTTAACATGCTTACTCTTGAAGATATTAGGATGTAGATAACTTAAAACCCTTGTTGGTTTTGGGAGCAGTAATGGATACCACTGGAATGGGGGTGTGTAAACATGAAGTGTGGAAGTCTCTGATGAAAGTTATTGACATCATTGAAGTAGTACAGAGGCAATGATTGTTAACATTATCATTTTTGTCCTTGCCCTCCGAAACTTGGTTTTGGCAGTGTCAATGATGACAGCTGGTGGCAACTGTTTCTTTTGTTTCACATGTTCTTAAAGTGCTTTGTGTAAGTACTTACTCTTTATGGATATCTTATGAGGTAGTCATTACCATCACCTGGATTTTACACATGGAGGAACTGAGGCTTTGAGAATATAAGGAACTTGCCTCAGCTCTCACTACCTCAAGTGGAACCTGGGTTTGAGCCCCTAGATATTGTGATTCTGTGGCCTCAGCTCTTATCCCAGTCACTAGCATTTTCTGTCCTTTTTCATGCCCTGGCACCATAAAAATTATAAATTATATAAATGTTGGGATAAATGCACAATCTCTTCCTACTCTCATCCTCCCTAGGATGGTGGAATCCAGAACCCACCAACAGCTCTGTCTACAATTGACATGATTCCTTAACAGTTTCTATTTATTAATAATTTTAATGAAGCTGGCTTATACTGTCTTTAGATATAATCTGTTTTTTTAAGTCAGTTTTGACAGTGCACATGAACTATGTTGATAGATACTCCTATATAGAATGCATTTGACTCTGTAGCTAGACTTGATTGTAGAGGTTGTTCAGATTTATTTGGTTAGAATTAAGTGATCAAATGTAATATGAAATGAATTGCATTCTGCCGTCATATATAACAAATTAGAATAAGTAAATAGTTTAATAAAAAAAAAAAAGAATTAGGTGACCATGTTAGTGAGCAGTAAAAAGTCTGGATATTCAGTGAATCATGGTTTTGTAAGACCAGAAATTCTCAGAGACCAGTCATAGATTCATGTAATCTGATTCCTAGTATTTGGCCCATCTTGTGATGAAGGGTAATTGAATTATCTACTTCTATGATTCTTGAACAGACTTGCTTCTGCTCTTACCAGTTTGTGTCAGTGTAGTTTTAAAAATTAAAGAACACCCGGGTTTGTGGTGTATATAAATCTGTGATAACTTAACAGTAGTATCCTGCTTTGGGGACCTATTGGTATTACCTCATGAGGAAGGAAATGACTTGTTTCTTCTTGTTCTCCCTTGAGCTTGGTTTGAAGCACACCATGTAGCCAGAATATCAAAGAGTTTTAGTCTTTGGTTTTATGACCAAGAAATGAGTAGTCATTTTCCTTATTATGTTTCAGTGCTTGTGACTTCTAAGTCTATGGTTTTAATGATTTTGCCAGGTAAATATAATACTCTTTTGATCCTCCTCTGTACCTTATTTTTCTCATCTATAAAATGGAAACAATAATAGCTCCTATGCTGCAGGGTGGGTTGAGGATAAAGTACAATAATATGTACAAGCTACTTAGAGCAGTGTATACATAGTGCCTTAAAATGTCAGCTACTGACATCATGGTCGTCATCATCATTGTGATAGTTTACAGTTTGATCCTCCAGTTTTTTAGCTGCTTTAAACTTTAGTTAGGAGAATTGCAACAGTGAGGCACTAACCTCTGTGGATGTTATTGTAATAACACCATGACAACACGATGATAAAAATGCCACTATAAACTGTATCAAGATTTGAGGGGGAGTTATAGCTTTGATAAAATTGCATTTTTCAAGATTGAGAATTGCTCTTTTAGAATTGGATTGTATTTGTTTGCCTTAGAAAGTTAGATTGGAATTAGTTGCACTTCATACAGTGGAAGTCTGTCAGGTATTTTTTGCCTTCATTTCATTTATTATCTAATATAGGTTAGATATTTTACTGTCTTGGGAAGACTAAAGTGGATAACATAAATTCTTAACCTGAGGGGCCTTAATTTAGAAGTGTCTTTAAGAATTTTGAAGTTAGGTACATATATATTTAAAAACTCTGGATAAAAAATAGTAAAAATTACAACCTACTATCAAATAAGCAGACAAGTTGAATATTCTTAGAACCTGGCACTATCTCATAGTACAGCCCAAGACTGAGTTCAGAAAGGTGTCTCTTCTCCTTTAGTCTTTCCTTAATGTTTCATACTATGAATATGTGTAACTCTGCCCCAGTGTCTGTTTTCCACATATGTATCTGACTGAATGTTTTGATTTCCAAAAGACTTTTCATAGAACTTTGTTAAGGGGTTTAATCCTCTTTATTCCAGGAGAGGAAATTGTTCCTCCATAAAAGAGCTGCATTGAGGCCTCTTCATTCTTTTAAAGCATTTTCACTTAGACCTGTAACAGTGCAGTTTTGAGGTTGGGGCCTCAGCTGAGTTATCATTGCTTTTAGCAGTCTTTTCACCTGTTGACTTGGTTTTCTGTTTCTAAGGCAGCTCCCAGCTTCCCTCAAGGCTGCTAACATGTTACTGTCCCCTTCATGCTCTTCCTCAGATGCCCCAGTTTATCTGCATTTGCCTCTTGTCTCACTCATGCGCGGAGGAGAAGAGATGTGTAAAGTAGCTGTGCCTCTTCTCACTGTGTTTCCATCCTCTTTCCTCTTGTCCCTTTCCCTGCAGACTGTAAGTGGGCCACAGTGTCTTCCACCATTGGCAAGTGTTCCTTTGACTCCCTTGTTCATCCCCACCGATTGTGCTATTCTATTCTTGTTCTTTGGGACATGGCCAAGGTTTTAATTTATGTTATAGTCTTGTTTTTGAATTGTTACAAAAGTCCTTAATCTACTACGTTGTTTGACTTTGTGTCCTTTCTTTTCTTATCCAGAAGGATGAAATGCTGTTTTGACATATCTTTGCTGTCCATGTTTTCATCATTTTAGTGTGTTTCTTTGTGTGTATGAAGAAAATGGTGAAACCAAGATTTTAATTTATTTGAAAAGATAATCTTTAAAGAATTAGCCTTTGCAGAGAATCGTAGGACAGGGTATTAATCATCAAACCTGGCATGTTACAATATACATGATTACTCTATGTCAGTTTGAAAATTCAAGCATACCCACGTATACACACTTTGAGAATTGTTTTATATATGTATGATGCTACCTCAAGGCTTCCTGACAATTGATGATATTATATTTACTATTAGTTTTTATCTGAAAGTGTTTTATTTTTGTGGTGAACCAAAGGATAGTTTAAATAAAATCATAAAAAAATGTGATCAGTTTGTAAATTCTAAGAGGGTGGGGGACTATGTTTGTATCCCAAGTTTACATTTGCCATGCCTGTCACAGACATTTGCATTTAATCTGTTCTTTGCTATTAATTTTTTGAATTTTTTATTTCAAAGGAAGGTGCTCCTGTGATTGTAGACAAAGACCTTTGCTGTGGTCTGCCTTCCTAGTAAAATGGCTGGTTACATGTCATTAGGTTTTAGATTCTTTATCAGTTTTCTGTAAAACTACCTAGTGAATAAAAACCTCTATTAAATTAGTTTATAGTAGATACATGTGTCTTACTTTATATGCTTTCTGATAAACGTGGGCTAGTGGTGCTACAAACTGTTTTGCAGAGACACCTGTTTTCAGTGGAGTTAGGTGGATTGGCTTTGAATTTGACTCTCTGGGTGTGTTAAAAGTTATCTTTAACATTTCAAAGAGCTGGATTACCCCAGGTGTGGAAAGAATGGATTTCTTGTGAGGATGAAATTTTAATGCCTACGTCTCAAAGACTAATTTGTAAATTAATTTCACCACTTCATTAGTAGTTTCGAAAAAAGTCAACTTTTCAGATTTGATTGCTCCTTAAAATTTGATGTTTTCCTTGAGCTCTTGGATATATCCCTTCACCCTCAGTATAGATGAATCATTGGTTTGCTGTAATGTAATAAATATGTAATTTGCATTGACTATTTTTTTTTTTTGTTGTTGTTGTTAAAGAAAACCTGATTGAATAACTTTAGCTCCTGGGGTAACACTCCATTCCATTTTTAAATGAATTCTGTGAAATTTAAGAATGAGTTCATGAGTTCTTCAGTAGTTTATATTGTTCATTCTGCTGGTTAAATTAGTTGTCACCATTTAAAATTAAGTGCACTGTCAGCTGTGTCCCCTGTTTTCAATAGAAAGCTGAAATGTCCTTACTATTTTAATCAATCTTCAGAGTTCTTACGTATTACTGATTTACCCTGTTTGTTGGTTTCAGGTCCCTGTAATTGACTTGCTACTGATTGCAGAATAAGGATTTTCTGAAAAACTTAAATGTTAAAATGGCACTTCTTTTTCATCCATTTTTCATTTTAAGTGTGAAGTACATTTCCATACAATTTAGTGCTTTTAAGATGTAGAACAAAATTGTCCTCTACTTCAAAAATGTTGTTTTCATGTTTTTGGCATTTTTATATGATTTACATATATATATATATATATATATATAAACTTTATGAATGGTATTATAATAAATATTGCTTTTCTGAAGTTAAAAAATGTGAATAAATGCCAAAGCTTCTAACTCTTGGTCAGTTCTTTCTGACCGTAGTAAAAATGTGTGTAACATTTTCTGTTCACTGGTCACTGGTGCTTTGATTTCCTTGATGTTTTTCTCTACTTAGTTACTGGAACCTTTCTTCAGTGTGTGTGTGTGTGTGTGTGTGTGTGTGTGTGTGTGTGTGTGTGTATAACTCAAAACTTGGGGACAGTAGCCCTACAGTGATAACTTTGCCTGCCTTTCTCCCAGATACCAGTGTCTTGGTAGTTTTGAAGTGGTCCACAGTGGAGTGGTATTTTGGACAGAAGAGCTCGAGCTTTCTGTCTAAAGCAGCCCCTCAGATGGTGTGTGGTTTCACTTGTTCCTATCTCTGTGGTGCTGAGTCGCCCACCAGCTCTTTTTTTTTTTTTTTTTAGAATTTTTTTTAATACTTATTTTTTAGTTTTTCGGCGGACACAACATCTTTCTTTGTATGTGGTGCTGAGGATCGAACCCGGGACACACGCATGCCAGGGGAGCATGCTACCGCTTGAGCCACATCCCCAGCCCGCACCAGCTCTTCTTGCATGGTCTTCCCAGCCACTGTTTCTGGACTTCTCACCAGTGTTCATGTGACATATTCCTCTTCACAAAGTGATTGTGGTCTTTTTGCTCATCTGTGTTTTAATCCCTTGTTCATATTACCTACATGAAGCACTCAGAGGTGCTTTCTCATTCTTCAGCCCCTTCTGGTTGTGCCAAGACTATGTTATACTTACCCTGCTTAGGTGGGAGGGTCCCCCTCTTGCTAAAGTGGGAGGAATTCTCTCTTGCAGCCCCAGCACCCTTCTCAGTCCTCACTTTGTCAGGATCATCTTGAAAAATTATTAACTTCTGGTCCCAAATTGCTTGGATTTTGCAGTACATTTATTTCAGCTTGCCCCTCCCTCCCTTCCTCCCTTCCTTCCTTCGATTGAACCCAGAGGCACTTAACCACTGAGTCACATCCTCAGCCCTTTTTTATATTGTATTTAGAGACAGGGTCTCGCTGAACTGCTTAGGGCCTCACCAAATTTCTAATGCTGGCTTTGAACTTGCGACCCACCTGCTTCAGCCTCTGGGGCCACTGGGATTACAGGCATGCACCATTGCACCCAGCATTCAGTTTTTATTTGTCATTTCTCCCTCCAACCCAGAGACTTAGATGAAGGTGTTGGTGGTGGCCAGTTTTGAGTTGAAGGAATGATAGGCTCAGTATCTGGTGCCCATAGCCATCTCTGGCTCCACCTTTGTTCTGTCATAACTCTCTTCTCTTTCTTGCCAGTCCCCCTGCCTTCATCAGGCTAACCGTCTGGCTAGGCTCTGTTTAGGTTCTTGTATTAACAGCAAAGTAACTTTCTAACAAGTTGCTTTCTTGTCCTCTAGCAATCTTTTCTCTCTTTCTTTCTTTCTCTTTTTTCTTTTTCTTTTCTTTTCTTTCTTTCTTTCTTTTTTTTTTGGTACCAGGGATTGAACTCAGGGGTACTTGACCACTGAGCCACATCCCCAGCCCTATTCTGTATTTTATTTAGAGACAGGTTCTCACTGAGTTGCTTAGCACCTCACTTTTGCTGAGGCTGGCTTTGATCCTCCTCCCTCAGCTTCCTGAGCCGCTGAGGTTACAGATGTGTGCCATTGTGCCTGGATCTAATATTCTTTTTGACTGACTTATTTATTAGCTTTTTAGTTCTTCAACCTCCTTATCAATTTGAACTTGATCACTGTATTTGCTTCTTGCATCAACATCACACGTATCTTTTATGTGGAGGCATCGCCACCTTGTGGGCATTTAGGATATTGCTAAGGAACTTCATGAAGCCTGGCTTCATCTCCCCAGTTAATGGTGAGTTGAAACTCACCTCTTTGACTCTCAGGCACCTAAATATGTTCTTGAAGTTGGTGTTTATTCAGTTCAATAGTTCTTTATTAGGAAAATATCTGAGTGCCAATCAAGAATTGTGTAGTATATATTTCATGGGAATAATAAAGAGAAATAATTAAAACACTCTCACAACTGTTCCATGTGAGTATATTAAAGTGCTTTGGGAAGCTAGGAGGAAAAAACTCACATTACCTGAAAGGTGCTCAATCAGAGAATCGTGCTTTATAAGCACAAGGGTGTCATGATCTGATTTACCCAAATAAATGATAACTAGGTTAACCTGGAACTTGAAGGATGAATAATAAGTTCACCAGATAAAAGGTACCATTTTTGAGAAACAGGAACATCAGATTTGTTCAAAGGCCCTAAGGTAAAGTTTGAAACATAGGAAATGTATGGGTCGGGCCAGAAAAGTTGTAGGTTGACCCTTTCAGAGCTGGTTGTAAGAGCCGAAGGGGGATGAGGAGAACCAGTATGTTTTTGTGCAAGGTACTTCTTGCAGTAATATGCATTAAAGTCAAAGTAACTTTGAAAAGAAACTGTTGATAATCCCCATTTTACATTCTAGAGACAAAAACCTCAGAATTTGACTTCACTTAGATCACATGAGGGCAAGAAAAAGAGAATATGTATTCTAAAACCCGTGCTCTTCTGGTACCACATTGCTTCTTTCACATGCTGTGCCAAGAGATTTGGACTTTCTCTTGCCAGAGAATCGTGTTTTGTAAGCACAAGGGTGCCATGATCTGATTTACCTAAACAAATGATAACTAGGTACAACACACAGTTGTTGCCTAAAAGATAGAAAAAGATACCTCAAAAATAGGAAGTCATTAGAGAAAATACACAGCTGAGTGAAATTAGATGTGATAAGTGTTTTGGAGTTTGAAAAACAGTGAGAGGTTTTTCTTAAATGAGTAGGGTCTGAGCCAGTTCTTGAGGTACAGTGTGATGTAAGAGAGTGGGGAAAGGCAAGATTGGCAGATTGGCAGAGTCTGGAAAGGGCAGATAGGAAAGTGGCCAGCCAGGAGCAGTAGGTTACCCTAAGGTGTAGCAGAAAATAGGGTGGGAAAGTGTGGGATCATATCATGTTTGCCTCTTGCCCATCATTCCAAGCATAAACTTATCATACCTATGTAGACATGGGATGATGCACCATAGAGACAATATAGTTTTGATTGCTTCAGACGATTTCTATGTGATTATACTGGAAGGTGAATTGATCCTTTTGTGATAGTCTATTTATATTTTGCTTGGCTTTATTATTTTCCTTCCTGTGGATGAGAAACAGAACAGGAACCTTTAATAAGAGGGCCTTGCATGCACCTGGGCTTTCCTGGCTTTCTTTTGTGTGTTATAGGATGGGATGTATTGGAACAAGTCAGTTGTCCATTGCAGTTCTTTTACAAATTGTGGGTCTTCTCTCAGTGTGTCTCTGACAGAGCGGAGAGAATTGCAGAGAACTGCTTTGCTACTTTGGTCTCTTTCATCTTAAGATTTTTCTTTTCTACCCATTACCAGTGGTGTCAGATTTAGGTTATTTGGATGCCCAGTGAGGATTCTTAAGGATTTAGCTTTTGCCGTCTTGACAACCCTTGAAGGCGTTGCTTAGCTCAACATTCTGAAACGTAAAACAACTCTTAAAGAAAAATGAAAATAGCACTGATTAATAATACATATGTAACTAATTGCATGAATATTGATAGTTTTAGTTGTTTTTTTTTCCCCTTCCATTATTTCCTGTTGGGGCCTGATAGTAAGACTTTTTCTGGAGGGTTTTCAAAGTTTTTAAGGCTCATGCATAGCAATCCCCTAGGATGTTTGTTTGAAAGTCACTTTAATGGATTGCCCATCTAATAATCAGAAGATAGAGGTGAGATAGGTAGAGTTAGGGAACATGCCTTTTAAATTAGCATCTCAAGTGATTTGGAACCACTGGATAGAAGAGAATCTCAGTGATAGTTCTGGGTGATAATAATTATTATTGTTATTACTACAACTACTACTGTTGCTACTGCAGTAGTGTCTCATTGCTAACCAGCTTTGTTGCCTGTGCATCTGCAAGGAGGATCCTAATTTCTTACCCTTAAAGTATAGAAAAGCGTGCTGCTGCTGCTACAGTACTGAGTACTATTCTTATAACTTAAGTTTCATCATTTTTTTTTTAAAAGGTCACCATTTTGCACAGTAAAGATGCAGTAAAACCCCTCTGGTAACAGCTGCACTGTGGGCAGAGAGTCTTTAAAAGGAAGTGGGTTGTACCCCACAGTGAAATACTGCCTGCTTCAGGCATTGTTGCAAGTGAAAAAAAGTGAACACCGTCAGCACAATGCTTTCTGATCAAGTCAGGAGAATCTCCTGGACTAAGTAAAGCATTTGGATGGTGGCATCGCACAACAAGGAATTTTCAGATAGAAACTAAATGTGAATTCTTTAGGGAATGGGTGGGAACAGAGGGCAGGAAGATTTTTCTAACTTCAGCTATTTCCAGAATACCTTCAAAATAGGATCCACATTTTTTGTATTCTTAATTTTAATTAACTTACAAGTATAAAACCTGAATCCTTAAGAAAGAGAACACAATAACAAAGAAATTATGATTACTATACATGGCATGAAGCAAATACTCAGCAAACTCAGTAAACATTTATTGGTTGAATGATTATGCTCTGCAAATGCTTATCTAAGCAAATATAACTCCTACTAATGACTTTGGAGTCTTGGGAAGAGAAACAGCCCAGTTCTGTTAGTCAGCTTTCCAGTGTCCACAAAGGAGATCTCAATTTGATGTCTTTTGAAAAAGTTCCGTTATTGTAAGAAAATACTGAGGTGCACAACTTCAAAAGCAGAAGGGTTTATTTTGGCTCACAGTTTTGGTGTAGTCTTTTTGCTTTTGGGCCTGTAGTGAGGCAGTTCATTCTGGTGGTGAGCACATGGTGGAGGAAGCTTTGCACTTCATAGTGGCAAGGTTGCAAAGAGAGAGAGGGAAAGACTGGAGTCTGACAGTCCTATTCAAGGGCACACCCCCCAGGACCTAACTTCCTTCCCCTGGGCGCAGCCTCTTAAAGGCTCCATCATTTCCCAATAGGACTGCCACCCTGGGGACCAAGTTTCAACATAGGGGCCTCTGGGGATACTTCTCCAAACTATAGCACTGTCTATCAGATAAATAAAGTTATAATCAGTGGTAAGGATTGAGAGGGCCCTTTTCTTACTTTTTGATTATCAAATCTTTTTCATAGCTTTCCTGACCCAAAGAATCAAATCTAATTATAGGGTAGTGAGTGGGTATTCAGCATGCCAGAATATTAGCTATCACAATATTGCATCTGTTTTGAACATTTGCTGCCTGTCACTTGACGTGTGTTTTGTGATTAGTCTCAGGACAGCTCAGTTTATAAACTTTGCACTTATTTTGTTCATGTCAATTTGCCTTTAGAATTTTATTTTTTTAAAGATGAAACTAAAGTTATAAGAATAGTACTCAGTACTGTAGCAGCAGCAGCAGCACGCTTTTCTATACTTTAGGGGTAAGAAATTAGGATCTCTCTTGCAGACACACAGGCAACAAAGCTGGTTAGCAATGAGACACTACTGCTTTGATATGAACAAAATAAGTTCAAGTAAGTTCCCACCCATTCCCTAAAGAATTCACATTTAGTTTCTGTCTCAAAGTTTATAAACTAATCTCAAAACACACATCAAGTGACAGGCAACAAATGTTGGAATAACTGAAAAGCCAGTTGATGTTATATTCTCCACGTCACAGTCAACCTAGACCTTGTTGCCTTTTGTTGTTCTTTTTAATGTGGTAATACTGTGAGTTGTCATAGGACAATTATTATTTTCATTAAAGGATCATTGTTTGTTTAATCCTTGCAGCAGCTCTCGTAACTTACCCAAGGCCACATACTTAATAAGTGGTAATCTACTTTAGTTTCCTATTTTTAAAGATTTTATTTCCCTGCACCTCACTTTTGGTGATAAAGAGAACATTGTAAGAATAGATTTCAGTATATTCATAGAATATTTTTCAATGTTTTATTATCTAAAATTTTTTAAATGAGTTTTGTGTTTGGCAGTTTTTTGTTTTTTGATTTTTGCATTGGGGATTAAACCCAGTACCACTGAGGTACATTCCCAGCCCTTTTTTATATTGTGACAGAATCTCACTAAATTGTCATGGCTGGCTTTGAAGTTGCCATCCTTTCGGGCTTCTGAGTTGCTGGGATTACAGGCATGTGCCACCACTCCCAGGCAGATTATACTATTTTTACATGGCATAAATCAGAATTTAATGATAGTGCTGCTACCTTCTATTAAGAAAGACAAGTACATTTTCCCCCAACCAGGTACATAAGTGATTGCTGGTTGCAAAAACCATTGATTAAAGACTGTGTGTAAAAGGACATAAATTATTGTGAAGTACTTAGCATTTTCAGTGGAGATAGCATTTTACTTTTATTGTTCCTCATTGGAACTAAATTCTGTTTGACAATTTTCCCTTTTTGCCTTGCTTAGAGGACTAAGTATTTATGAATTTGGTTAAGAATGAACTTGGGGAAATAAGATGATCCAATGCAGATTTTACTCTGGAAGTAGATAGCACAGTAAAAATGATTAGGTGATAGTTGATTGGTCTTATTAATAACTTAATTATTCAGAATTGCAAATAGGATTTAGTGTCCTTTAGAAGCTTTTTGGAATGAATTCATTTACCAAATGGAAAATAAAAAAGAACTTGTCAGAAATTGCCAAGGACACCCTTGTAGCACACATGTGATTCACTGGCTAAAGAGAGAAGCAGAGTCTGCAGCTTTCAAGATATATCTAAAAAGAAATGGGGCCCTTTCTACTTCTTGCACTGGCCAGAATGTAGATACTGAGGTAAGGTTTGGAGCTGCCACTTTAGAATATGAGGTGGGAGTCCTGGGTTGAGGATGACCAAGCCAAAAAACAGAAGAGCTGGCTTCCTGGCATCATGGAGCCATTTCTGTCTTGGACTTTTAGTGCTAACACTGTTAGGTGTGTGTGAGAAATGAGCTTCCTCCTCCTTGGTTCAACCACTGTGTATTCAGATTTCAGTTTTTATAGTTACTAGGCTCGTATCCTAACAAATAAAATTTGACAAACCTGACTTTATAAAATAAAATTTAAAAAAAGATAAAATAAAATAATCTATACAGGGCAAAAAGCATCACAGAGTCAAAGGGTAGTTTTTATAAAGTAATCCCAGATAATATTAAAAAAAATCTCATAATCACTAAAAAACAGGGTAAACGTTATAAGCTGATTCATAGAAATAGAAATGTCTTCTGAACATAAGAAAAGATGCTATTTATAATAAAAAGGAAAACAAATAAAAAATAAAATGAAACTAAAGATCATTTAACCCAAGCAGTTTGGCAGAAATCTAAAAGTTGGAAGAAAGTTCCAGTGTTGTGGTGCCTGTGGTCTGCTCCCCCAGGCCTGTTCTTACCACCTGTTTGACAGCTCTGGCTCACTGCTAGGCCACACTCATGACCCTCAGCAGCCGTGGGGGAGGTAAAGGGAGGAGGAGGGGAGGGAAGGGAACGGGGTAGAGGTAACGAAATTAGACCAAACTGTACTCTCAAATTGTGCACATATATGAATATATAACAATGAATCCCACTATTATGTGTGATCATAATAGACTAATTCAAAAATTTAAAAAGGGCTGGGGGAAGAGTTCAGTGGTAGAGTGTCCCTGGGTTCAATCCCCAGTAATAGCCCTTCCCCAACACAAAAACAAGACTGGAATTAAATATGTGTAGGGAAATGTGGAAACTTAAAACTTGGTGTATTGGGGAAAGGAATGGGAAATCTGAGTTATACCGATATCTCTTTGTATTTTTTGTTAACTGAAGCAAGTAGAAGTATTTCCTGTTTAAAAAATTAAAATAAAACTTGGAATTCTATTCTGTTCTAACATAGAATATACAATATCTTTTACTTATTTCAGGTATAAAATTAAGGTTTACAAATGATTTTAGTAGTTGAATAAAGTACTTTTATGTACATGTTTTATATTATTCTTTATAATTCTAGAAGTAACATCGATGCTGCACTTTGTGTTACACATTTTGAAAAAAATCATTTTGTTGATGTTGTAGACAATTGTCTGATTATGTTACCTTTTCTTTTCAGTCCTGATGATATTGGGACCTGCTGGTATATCCTTCTCTCTGGTTCGGTGTTCATTAAGGAATCCATGTTTCTTCCAAGAAGCAGGTATTGTAGACAATCTGTAATGATGTGTGATGCTTGAAATTCTCTTGCAGAGTTGAGTTCTTTTGCCAGATTCTTCTACTGATACAAAGCAAGGCAGAAATGCTTATATTGTGCTATAAGCAGTCTTTGAATCTAACAAAGGACAAGAAAAGAGAACATGCCGGCAGCATGTAAATTTGTTACATGACCATGTTAACTGTCTTTTTGGGCACATTTGTTCCTTGGGAATGAAATTGCCTTCAAGATGGCTTAAGTAAAGAAGAGTTAACTTTAAAAGTATAGCAGGCAGTCTCATAAGCATCTGAAGAGAGGCAAAGAAGGTTCATTAAGACCACATGGGACTAGAAATGGAAAGCCAGGAACTGTCTTTGACTTCTCTGCTTTTCAGAACCATATGGTCTCTCATTTTTGCATCTGTCTGTGGATTGGCTTCCCACTGAAAGGCTATTAATTTCTCTCTCCCTGTGACTTTGGCTTGTATGTGCTGACTGTTGATTTATGACCTTGTGTCCCTACTGTTTACACCATTTGACTGTAGTGTTTGTGTCCTTTCCTTGGATTCCTTGGGATGCAGTCTGACTGACTCAGTTTGGGGCAAGTATATACCTGTTTTCCAGGCGTCTAAGGCCAGGGACTCACCTATCAGAGCATGGCCACCTGTGTTCAGGTTAGCTACTGATTTTCAGTGGTTGCTTTTTTCCTCCTAATTGTGTGTGTTTTCACAAGCAAGTATTTTTATTTTACATTACTGAATATTTAAATTGACTAAATTTATTAAAAGTATTGTGATCCCCTTTCACCTAATTTCTCTATAAAAATATTTAAATATGTTCTGGATAAGTAATTTATAATGGATTAGGGTTAAGAATTTACAGATGAAAACAATCTTTATAAAAAATTAGAGTCAGTGAGAATAGGGAGAGGTAGTTTTTCACCGAAGCCGAGGATTGGTCTAGGCGTGGCAGCAGAAGGGAATGGGATGGGCCTTTCGGGGCCAGAATGGTAGTCAAGAGTGCCAGGGACACATGGCATCTAATTAAAAATCTTCTCTGGTGTAATCCTCCTGCTTTTTTGCCCTTCTACTTCTCCAAGGTCAGGTTGGCAAGTGTTATTCTCCCATGAGGGAGGGAGCTCTATTGCCTGTTTGTTGTTCTTACAATAGCAGTAGTTGTTATAATGAGAATAGTGTGGCTGGTAGTAGTAGTGGTAGTAATAGTTGTAAGAGCAATAATAAAATGATGATAGCATGATAGCTAAAGCTTTTATAGTGCTTCAGATTTGCCAGGCTGATTTATTTATTTATTTATTTAAAATTGTCAACAGACCTTTATTTTGTTTATTAATTTATTTGTATATGGTGCTGAGAATCAAACCCAGTGCCTCACACATAGCAGGCAAGTGCTCTGCCACTGAGCCACAACCTCAGCCCCATGCCAGGCATATTTAAACTGCTTTGTATAATTTAAGTAATTTAATTTCACTATTCTCCTTTGAGATAGGCAGAATTATTACCTATATCTTATCGATATGGAAACTTGTGTGTAGGGGTTACACTCTTAGAAGTCTGCCTAGAAAGTCTGAGTGACCCTGTGAACTAGCTCCTATACCTCTATGAATTCTGCTTCCTAGAGGAATGGAGAAATGAATAGCAATACTCTTCCTGTCCTTCAAACACAGAACCTACTGTTTTGTTCCTTGCAGGTTCTGAATGTGGAAGGTGGAGGCAAATAATATTGAATCACTGGAATATTTTAAGCATTATATATAATTTTGGTTTATAAAGCAATAATAATTACTATATATTTTCAAAGATAAAGGAAAAACATCACTTAAAATCCTCCTGTTCTTTTTCTCTTTTTATTTTTTTTTCTTTTCATTTTTTCTTTTTTTTTTGTGTTTTTTCTTTTTTTTTATTCTTTTTTTTTTTTTTTTAAATCCTCCTGTTCAAGATGATCATTCTCTAATATTCTAGTGCTGCTTTTCTCTAGACTTTGTTATGTGGTCCACATGCTTAAGATCATACTTTTACATATAAATTAATATCTTGCTTCTGTCAGTTAAAGAATATGTGTGTGTATATATATATATATATATATATATATGTGCATTGCCTCATAAAAATTTACTATAAAAATTTATTCTTTGTGACTTTTAATGCCTAGTTAAAGATTAGGTAAGTATTTGAAGTTTTCACAATTTAGTTAATAATTTCAAAAGGTAAATGTTTTATTCTTTTTATTATAAATAATGCTGTAGTAAATGTGGTTTGGAATCTATGCATCTTAAGGACAACACCAATTAGTGACTTCATCATCATCTTGAGACAGTGTCTGTTGCACAAATAAAATCCATAGACAGAAGCCCTGGAGCAGGGTAGGAGCCTGCGATGGCTTCCTACCAGCCATCATCAGCTAGTCAAGTAACAGCTTGTTCTAACTTCTGGAAAGGGAACTCAATGTTCAGAAAACTGCTGTTCTAGAAGAAAGAGGACTTGCAGTTCAGCCCTATTTCATGAGCACATTGGACTCTGTCTAATTATTTTAAAAGATGACATAAGTTACAATGTCTCTGGCTGGATGCCAAATGCTTGAAAGTCAGTACTTTAATGGGATGAAGGAATGGTATTTCAGACTGAATAAGCCAGTACTATATATAGGTTATTCCTTCATGTTGCACCTGGTGACATTTGCTCTGTCCGAGTTGTTTGTTTCCTGTGGGGTTGTTGCCTTAGGAATGATTCTGAGATTGTTTTAATAAGAGAGTCAGTCTACTGGTACTCCATTAAAGGTTAACATTTGTATCTATGTATATAGAAAATATAGACGTTCAATATGGACTAGGAGTTGCTATCAGCCCAGTTTTATAAAACAGGTTTACAGATGATTCTGTACATTTACCTTGTTTTTTTTTTTTTTTTTCATATAAGTCTGGAGGTTGGTTATTGGTCTATGTAGTAAGTAAACTGAACGTTCTCTTGTCAATGTCAATTCATTTTACCTTAGGCAATTAGTCCACCTCAGTTAGTTTTGAAATAAAAGTATCTTTATCAACATTTTTATATTTTTAATTAATTTCTCTGAAATTATTTTGATGCCCGATTTCATCAGGTGACAAGGATGCTATACATTGCAGAAAATCTGTCATTTGGCTTCCACATCTCATTAGCTCTATTGAAGTGGTTGGTTGATATTTAAATCAACAGTTTGTTTTCTGTCTGGATAGATGAGGGTTATTTTGGTTATGTACCTTTACTTTGATTATTCATACATAAATATTGTTTCTGATAAGACTTACAACATTTATAGAGCCTATGAATTCCAGTGCGACTCTCAGTGACCGCTTCCTTTCTACCCTACTTCAAGCAACTTGTAGTGATATGTTGTTTTTATGAGTTTTATTTTAAATCTTCTAGAAATTTGTCAAGTTTTGAATTATAGATGTTTGTACAAGTAGCCATAATGTCATGTATTTTATGTCATTGCATATAATCTTGCCTTAACATAGAGCTAAACTCATATTTGAAGTACCATTTGTATTCTTTAAGCAGTGTCCACTTTACAGTTATGTTTTTCTTAAAGTGTGTAAAAAAATGAGTTCAGTTTCTTTGCATCTATAGAAAGATTACAAACAAAAATAATTTAGAACTGTCGGGTGTAGGTTTAGAGGGAATGTTTTTTGTAGATGAATCCAGAGACAGTGTAAACTGTGTAGGTTTTTTCAAGCCTCTAAGCAAAGCAGGTGTAGGCACTATGATATGCCCACTGTGTGCTACCCAATTTTATGAGTATAGTTTACATCTATCATCCTTGTAAATTAATGATTGACAGGCAGAGAATAGTAAGGCAAGGAAGAGTATTTCCTTTCTAACTTTTCCCTCCCTCCTTCTCTTCTTCCCTCCCTCCCTCCCTCCCTCCCTCCCTCCCTCCCTCCCTCCCTCCCTCCCTCCTTTTTTCACTGGGAATTGAACCCAAGGACATTTCACCACTGAGCTACATCCCCAGCCATTTTACCTCTTCTTTTGAGACAGGGTCTTCCTAAGTTGCCTGGGCTGCCCTTGAGCTTGTAATCCTCCTGCCACAGCTTCCTGAATGCCTGGCTTCCCCTGATTTGTTTTTTATTTTATTTATTTATCAGATACAATGTCTTTTTTATTTATTAATTTTTATGTGGTGCCGAGGATCTAACCCAGTGCCTCACCCATGCTAGGCAAGTGCTGTACCACTGAGCCACAACCTTAGCCCCTGATTTATTTTAAAGGCACTGTTTACAACTATAGTGGGGCTGGCTAGAAAGCAGTAGATGAGAATTATAAAAATTTCAGGTTTAGAAATTATTTTCTTTTTTAATATAGTTCTTTAGTTGTTGATGGACCTTATTTAATTAATTTATTTATATGAGGTGCTGAGAATTGAACCCATGCTTCACACATGGTAGGCAGGTGCTCTACCACTGAGCTACAACTCTAGCCCCTAGAAATGATTTTCTAGTGTACTTTTGGCTTATGTTACAAATGTGTAGGATATTAGTAATGTTTATTGTCCCAACATACTCTAAATCAGTACATTTAAAGAACTAAATAGAAATCATTGCATACTTTTACAGTAGTTTATTGTATAAAGAATTAAAATGTTTCAGGAGATAAAATTCCTAATTACTCTGAGTTGATCATTACACATTGTATACATATATGGAATTATCACTCTGTGCTTCATAAATATGAAATTATTACATGTTATTAAAAAAGAGAAAGTGTTATATGCTTTAAATTTTTTTTAAATTACTCCACTGTTGAGGCATCACAATACCAGACCTTAAACTATACCATAAAGCTACAGTAACAAAAACAGAATGGTATTGGCATCAAAATAGATATGTAGACCAGTGGTACAGAATAGAGGACACAGAGACAAACCCATATAAATATAGCTATCTCATATAGACAAAGGCACCAAAAACATAGATTGGAGAAAAGATAGCCTCTTCAACAAATGGTGCTGGGAAAAGTGGAAATCCACATGTAGCAAAATGAAAGTAACCCTACATCTCTCACCATGCACAAAACTCAACTCAAGAGTGGATCAAGGACCTGAGAATTAAATCAGAGAGACTGCACCTACTAGTAGAAAAAGTAGGCCCAATTCTTTATCATGTAGGATTAGGCCCCGACTTCCTTAATAAGACTCCTAAAATGCAAGAAATAAAATCAAGAATCAATAAATGGGATGGACTCATACTAAAATGCTTCTTCTCAGCAAAAGAGACAATCAATGAGGTGAAGAGAGAGTCTACATTTTGTGAGCAAATTTTTGCCACATGATGTCAGACAGAGCATGATATTCTCCAGGATATAAAAAGAACTCAAAAAACTTAACACCAAAAAAAAAAAAAAAAACCCCAAACAAACCAATCAATAAATGGTTAAGGAGCTGAACAGACACTTCTCAGAAGATGATATACATTCGATCAATAAATATATGAAGTAATGTTCAACATCTCTAGTAATTAGAGAAATACAAATCAAAACTTGCCAGTGTCTCGGCTGGCACTGAATCACGAGCCACCACACAGCTTTGTAGGTTCAAACAGCAATTCTTTATTCCCGAACTCACACCGGCCTCCAACAAACATGTTCTGGTGCAATCTCCAATATGCCGCCGCCCCCAATCACCTACTCCACGAGGCTTTTTCCAAATCCCATTTTAATCTCACGAGAACTCCACGGGAACAAGCAGCAGGAACACCCTAATCCCAGCAGCAATAATCTTCAACCTCCAACTTCCCTAAAACCCCTATTGTCTTAAACCGGGAAACGCCTTAAACCGGGAACAGCCTAAACCCAAGGACCAGGATACTTCCTCAAACCTGGATCCACCCTCGATCACCTTGAGCAGGGTCATCTTTCTCAAACACACATGCAAGGTCGCAGCAAATTTCCAAGGCAAGTCCATTTAACATGGGGTACGCTGGCAAGGAAATATCGATGCGTCATACGTACTTGGCAATAACCCTCAGCAAAAACTACCCTAAGTTTTTATCTCACTCCATTCAGAATGGCAGCTATCAAGAATACAGACAACAATAAATGTTGGTGAGGATGTGCAGTTAAAGGCACACTCATACATTACTGGTAGGACTGCAAATTGGTGCAACAAATCTGGAAAGCAGATGGAGATTCCTTAGAAAACTTGGAATGGAACCACCATTTGACCAGGTATCCCACTCCTCTGTCTATACCCAAAAGACTTAAAATAAGCATACTATAGTGACGCAGCCACATCAATGTTTATAGCAGCTCAATTCACAATAGTTAAACCATGGAACCAACCTAGATGCCCTTCAATAGATGAATGGATAAAGAAACTGGTATATATGCACACTGGAATAGCACTCAGCATTAAGAGAGAATAAAATTATGGCATTTGTAGGTAAATGAATGGAGTTGGAGAATATCATGCTAAGTGAAGTAAGCCAATCCAAAAAACCAAAGGCCAAATGTTCTCTCTGATATGTGGACGCTGATCCATAATTGGGAGGGGTGGAGGATGGAGGAACTTTGATTGGAAAAAGGGTAGGGAAGGGAAGGGACAGGGCAGAGGGGTAGGAAAGACGGTAGAATAAGAAGGACATCATTACCCTAAGTACATGTATGAAGACATAAATGGTGTGACTCTACTTTGTGTACAACAAAACATGAAAAATTGTGCTCTATATGTGTACTATGAATTGAAATGCATTCTGCTGTCCTATATAACAATTATAATAAATTTTTGAAAACTGTGAAAGGCACAGGTGTTTCACACACACCCCCCTAACATCTTCACCCTTTCTCACTCTTTACTGAATGTACTAGTAGCGTCCAAACCCCAACCAAACCCACCTCCATGCCTGCGCTACACAGATGAAAGTTGCTATAGAAATTTTAAACAAAACATAAATCTATGACCATAAATAACAAAAGGGCTGTTTCACAGCCTACCCTCTTTCAAGGCTTCTAAGTATCCACCATAGAACTCCCAAATCTACCAATCCACTTATATATCTTACTTTAAGACCATGAAACAAGAAGTGTGTTCACTCTTTTAAATGTAAACAACTCCCAGCGGCTTGGGAGACTGAGGTAGGAGAATTGCAAATTCAAAGCCATCCTCAGCAAAAGCAAGGCACTAAGCAACTCAGTGAGAACCTATCTCTAAATAAAAATATAAAATAGGACTGGGAATGTCACTCAGTGGTTGAGTGTCCCCGAGATCAGTACTCAGTACCAAACACACACACACACACACCCATTTGTGGATTTCACCCAATTCTGCAAGTACCTTTTCTCTTTCCTATATCATCCATGTATCCTTCTCTACTAGATTTCTTTCAAGACACACTAGCATCCTCTGATTTTTTAAAATATATATTTTTAGTTGTAGTTGGAAAGAATACTTGTATTTTATTTATTTATTTTTATGTGGTGCTGAAGATTGAACCCAGCGGCTTAAAGAAAATCCTTCTTAATTTCACCAACCCACCACCCCACTTTCCTGCTCCTCTTTACGAAGGACTTTCTTGATATGATGAAATTCTCTGTTTCACCAATTCTTATCTGTCTGGCTATCTCTTCAACCAGTTCCAACACTCCACCAACTCCTATGGGTTCCACATCATTAAATGCAAAGGTTATATTTCTATTCTCATGTTATTGAATCTTTCTGTGGCATTGAACGAATGACCCCTCTTCCTTATTGAAACATTTTATTTCTTGGCTTTGATGACATGGGAGCTGGACTTCCAAGCATCACACTCCAAGCAGACATATAAAAGGACCTCACCTCATTCTTATGGTATAAATGAGTAAGACGGAGTATATAAGCAAACAAAGAAATGCAGGAAAGCAGCTTAGAACACAAGTCGGGATAAAGGGCTCATTAATACTAATTCAACATCAAATTGAGGAATCTCTTGAAGAGACATAACTAACAGTCTAGGGTAACGGCTAATTTTAGAAATCAGTTCTGATATTGTGCTCATCACCTACAATAGCTCTTTTGGTAAACAATTCTCCTAAGATATGAAGTTGTTAGGATACTATCCCTTGCAGGGGTGAGGGCTTTAGATATTAATATTTTAAAGAAGCAATACATTGAGTGCTCCTTCTTGATAACTATCTGTTAAACTTAACCTGTGAAGTAGAATGCTTGTGAAACTCAATACTGATCATTTTTAAAAAAATCTGCCTCTGGATTAGGTGTGGGGTAAATAAGTAGAGAAAAATGAAGGAAAAACAGTCAAGTCCTAGAGAACCAATCAATACATTGACTCACACATATAAACATGTATTTATGCATATGTGTATATTTTAATCTTATATATTCAGTTATATTCATGTTTATACGTTAAATTGAACATTTTAAAGTTTATGACACAAAGGCATTTCTATATATCAGTGACAAATCCTCTGACAAGGAAATGAGGAAAACCACCCCATTAACAATATCCTCAAAAAAATAAAATACTTAAGTTTATGACAAAAGTTTCTCTTAACTCCCTATTTTCATTAACTAACAAGTACAATCTGGAATCACTTGGCTTTTGCAAAAATAATGTGATAAAAAGAAAATGCCTGAGATAAGTAGCTTTTACAAAACATGCTAGTCCTTACTAATTCTGCCACCATCTACTAACTTCAGTTCATTCTAATTATTAATTTTTTTTAAGTTTTACATTTTCTCGAAAAAAACAACTCTGAATAATACTGTCCATAAAGATTGCTTTTAAGAAGCTTAAGTTATGATATCCTCTCACAATGAATGGGAAGATATGTATGACCAATATATGTTCTAAAACTCATCAAGGATAGTTTTAAGGTGGTCCATAGATGCTTTCCCCATTCCCCATTTCTTCAAGAACCAGTCCTTCACTACCATTATACTTGAAGGTAAATCTTAACATACAGCTTCCAAAACACTACTCCTCACTTCTCTTTATACCTTTGGCCACATTTAATGTCCAATAAAATTACCCCTCTGTAATATAATTCATTACAGAGTCATTTTAAAATGCAATACTGGATCTCTAGCAAATCATCTGACATAATAAATTTGTGCTTTTTCAAGAGTGATTGTCAAACCCTAAAGCTCTTTAGGGTTTGAAATATAAAACATTTAAATTGTCTTCAAATATCTACCAAGTAAATACAGACTCACTTGTCCATTGTTATTACTTTAAAAAAAAAAAAACTAGCAAGTTCTCAGAGCAATCAATTAACTTATCATGTAGAACTGGCAGGCAGAAAGTAGGCCTGCGATTTTTAAACTGAAGTAGCTCATTGTTTGTCATATGAAGCATAATGAGAATAGTATTTCTGCCTCTCAGAACTGATTAGTTAAATGTCTTGTTTCTCCACTTATACTCATTATAGCTGCCAGCTCTAATTTTAAAATCTGATTATTAAGACGACCATAGCACAATTTTAATTTTTAAATTGTAGATATATTTGGTATCAGTGAAGGAAAAGCATTAATTGTAAATGGACACAGTCAACATAGTATAAACAAATGATGTGTGCATTTTTCTTTTTTCTTTTTCTTTCTTTCTTTTTTTTTTTTTAATACTGGGGATTAAATCCAGGAGCTACATCCCCCAGTTCTTTTATTTTGAGACGGGATCTCACTAGTTACTTAGGGCATCAGTAAGTTACTGAAGCTGGCCTCACACTTGTGATTGTCCTGCTTCAGTCTCCTGAGTTGCTGGGATTTCAGGCATGTGCCACAGCACCCAGCTTGATGTGCACAATTCCTCCAACCTCCTGCCAATGTTACTTGAAACCTAATTTACCAACAGTCCTGGCTTTCCAACCAAGTTATGCAGCTTTGTAAACTAGACCACTCATCACTCCCTAAACTGCCCTTAATTGTAGATAAATTGATTCCATTCTTTTGTCTTCACTAAATATTTTGGTAATGTATAGATTGCCTACCCTCAATGCCCTCTCTGTACCACCTCTTATTAATTCTTTACTATGTCTAGATTTTCTTTCTAATCACTTTCCAATAGAGCAGATCATAAATACAATTCAAAATCCACCTCCAGAGAGCTACCTTTTATTCTCCCACACACATTAAAATATCCCTAATCTTTGAAATGATTTTACATTCTGCATGGTCTTTACTACATCAGTACTACCTATTACTACCTACATCAAGGACTACCTATTTGATGACACCTAGGAAATTTTTTCATGTATCATATACAACTGCCTCATCTTCCCCCAACATATAAAGTGACACAATAGGAAGGGCAGACCATCTTGCTTCCTTTGTGCACGTCAGGACTTAACATAAAACCACACAGCAAGCACTTAAGGAAAATTTCAATTCATGTTTGACTTAAAATGGAAAAATATGCCTCCAAGCTTGAATTCTACTATCTACCAAAACTGTTTCAGAATGAACAGAATAACCCAAAATACGAAATGGGCGCGCAGACCAAACTTTAATTTTGATGGCACTTCACTACAGTGCGAGGTATAGACATAACTTCTTAGACACTCAGAATAAGCAGATCACTGTGCCTACTTGTTCTCTTGCCCAATATAATCTAGTCAATTTGACCCTAAAGCCCATGCACTAGAAGCCAGCATTGTCTGCAAAGGTCTTTTTTCTAATCTCTCTGGTGCTAGCATGAATTATAATCCTTCTTTTGTCACCTTTCAAGTTCCTAGGCTTGCAGCTAGCCTGGGCTTGTTTTTTCCTTCAACCTCATAGCCTCTACACTGGCCACAGAATAAATAGGAAGTAAACAGACTGCTTACCAATAGTTTCATATAAAAGACATAGAAAGTTTTAAACTATCAGAGCAATAAAGATGTTATTTTTTTAGGACTAAATAAGGTATGCATGATCATTTCTATTAAAAGGCACTTTTTAGAGACTTCTATCATAGATTTGATTCTTTTAAGAAAATCACATTTTTAAAAGGGTGATTTTCCCTCCTAGGATTGTGAACACCATAAATTCAGAGAAGAGTCTGTCTAATTATAAAGGTCCATGTCTTAAATATCTAGTACACTATTTTGGTCTTTGGTGTATTTGGGATTTTTTGTTTCTTTGTTTTGTAAATAGATTTTAAAATGACAAATAAATGAGTAGAAAAATACTGCAACTCCATGAGCTAACACAGAACATGAATAAACTATCCTGCCCCCATAATCCTGACAACAAGTTTAGAAACAGACTGAGCGAGTCTTTAATATCTAAATTAGAATTCTCAGCCCTTCACAGAAGTCAATGACAAAAATATAACTCAAAGTTATTAGATTGTGACTTTATTACAAAATAAAGCTTCAGAATTAACAGTGAAGCAATTTTTTTGATGTTTTAGAAGTATTTATTTTCAGATGGATTTATACATTCTTATTGACTTTTTTTTTTCATTGTACACAATTGCAGCACAACTTTTCATTTCTCTGGGTTGTACATGATGTTGCATCATACCTTATACGCTGTCGTACATGTACCTAGGATAATGATGTCCATCTCATTCCACCATCTTTCCTGCCCCCCATGCTTCTACCCCACTCCTCCCCCTCCCCCTTGCCTTTGCCCAATCAAAGTTCCTCCATTCTCCACCCCTCCCAATTATGGATCAGCGTCCACATATCAGAGAGAACATTTGGCCTTTGGTTTTTTGGATTGGCTTATTTCACTTAGCATGATATTCTCCAACTCCATTCATTTACCTACAAATGGAGTAGCTTTTATTTTTTTATTTTATCATTGATTTCTAATTTCATTTCATTATGATCTGATAGAATGAAGGGTCTACTTTTTTTGTATTTGCCAAGAGTTGCTTTCTGGCATAATACATGGTCTATTTTAGAGAAGGATCCCATGTGCTGCTGAGAAGAAAGTGTATTTGCTTATTGATGGATGAAATATTCTATATATGTCAATTAAGTATAAGTTATTGATTCTGTTATTGAGTTTTATAGTTTCTTTGTTCAGCTTTTGTTTGGAAGATCTATGCAGTGGTGAAAGAGGTGTGTTAAAGTCACCCAGAATTATTGTGTTGTGGTCTATTTGACTCTTGAACTTGCAAAGAGTTTGTTGAACATGGATGCTCCATTGTTTGTGGCATATAGATTTATAATTGTTATGTCTTGTTGATGTATGGTTCCCTTGAGCAGTATGAAATGTCCTTCTTTATCCCTTTTGATTAACTTTAGCTTGAAGACTGCTTTATTTAATATGAGTATGGAAACCCCTGCTTGTTTCAGCAGTCCATGTGAGTGGTCTGTTTTCTCCCAACCTTTCATCTTCACTTTGTGGATGTCTTTTCCTAAGAGATGAGTCTCTTGAAGGCAGCATATTGTTGGGTCTTTTATTTTAATCCAAACTTGCCAGTCTGTGTCTTTTAATTGGTGAGTTTAGGCCATTAACATTCAGAATTATTATTGAGACATGATTTGTGTTCCTGGTCATTTTTGTTTATTTTTGGAATTTAACTTGACTTGTTTTCTCTTTGATTAGTTTTCCCTTTAGTGTAATACTCCCCTCTTCTGATTTTCATTGTTGTTTTTCATTTCCTCCTCATGCAGTATTTTGCTGAGGATGTTCTGTAGTGCAGGCTTTCTAGTTGTAAGTTCTTTTAAGTTTTGTTTATCATGGAAAGTTTTTATTTCATCATCAAATCTAAAGCTTAATTTTGCTGGATATGAGAGTCTTGGTTGGCATCTATTTTCTTCCAGGGCTTTAAAATAATGTTTCTGTCACTACTGCTTCTGCCTTTGTTCAGGTGTCACCTGCTCTATTAAGGTAGCTCCCCAAATGCTTTTGGTATTTCTTCCATAGTGCCATGATAATTGTTAAAAAGCACAGAATTTTTCTTGTTGAAATCTTGTATAATGAGCCTAAAGGGCTTCCCAGGCTTAGTGAGTAAAAAGGGAAGCTATCACTCTTTACACACAATTATACCAAATGTTCACAATTATACCAAATGGATTACTGCCTGGGCACACCTTTGCCTGGGCCTCCCCTTTGCTAGAATCTTTACCTCATTGTTTCCACCTTCTTCCCCACTCCACCCATCCACCTGTGAAAACCACGTACTTCATATTCTTTGGGGATCCTACCCATTTATTTCTATCAGAATTAATCACTCCATATCCATACTACAATGTAAGATTTTTCATGGGCATGAATTGTGCTATCTTCACTTCTTCAGCATCTGCACAGCAGACAATTTAATAGGTTTTGGTTGATTTCTATGGATTCAGGATTGCATTTTTAACCTTGATTTATTTTTTTACTTTAATCAAGTTTTAAAATTTAATTTTATTTAGAAGAACCTCCTAGTTTTACAAAGTAGTGGCGTTTGTTCTGACAAAATCATACACGCATGGAATTCACTTTCTATCCATTTATCTGCAAGTGCCATAATTCCATTCTTCTTTATAGCTGAGTAATACTCCATTGTGCATATATACCACAATTTCTTAATCCATTCATTTGTCAAAGGACTTTGTTGATTCCATAGTTTAGCTGTTGTGAATTGTGCTGTTATAAACTTTGCTGTGACTGTTATCACTATAGTGTGCTGATTTTAGTTCTTTTGGGAAATACCAAGGAGTGGGATAACTGGTCATATGGTGGTTCCATTCCTACCCTTTGAGGGAACTTTGTACTACTTTCCAGAGTGGTTGTACTAGTCTGTAGTCCCACCAACAATGTACAAATGTACCTTTACCCCCATATCCTTGTCAGCACTGTATCATTATTTGTATTCTTTTTTAAAAAAGCATTTATTTTTTAGTTATAGGTAGATACAATATATTTTATTTTTATGTGGTGCTGAGGATAGAACCCAGTGCCTCACTCATGGTAGGCGAATGCTCTACCTCTGATCCACAACCTCAGCCCTCATTATTTGTATTCTTGATTGTTGCCATTCTGATTTGACGGAGAGAAAATTTTAGTGTAGTTTTGATTTGTATTTCCTTGATTGCTAGAGATGTTGTACATTTTTTCATATATTTGTTGGCCATTTGTATTTCTTCTTTTGAGAAGTTTCTATTTAGTTAGTTCTTTTGCCCATTTATTGATTGGGTTATTTATTTTTGGTATTAAGTTTTTTGAGTTCTTCATATATTCTAGATGTTAATCCCCTGTAGGAAGAGTAATTGGCCATGATTTACTCCCATCCTGTTGGAGTAAACCTTTTCACACTTTTAATCATTCCTCCTCCTCCTCTTCTTCCTCCTCCTTCTCCTCCTCCTCCTCCTTCTCCTCCTTAATTTGTTGGCATCTACTTATTGATTATTTAACCTGTCCCCTTTAAAAAGCCCTTTAGAAAAAATATTTTCAGTGACTAATGGTTTACTTAATATTTGGTTAACATAGAGGATAAGAATTAGGAAAATGAGGTAGCAAGACAATGGAAGACAGAATCTGTTGAAGTTCTTGAGAAGTTGATTCTGATTGACTAGTGCAGGGGTGCCAAAGAGGGAAAAGGCAAAAGATGTCTTGCTAGATCTCAGTCTGCTTTACTCTGTTAATTGCAACTCATTTGGTTGCATAAAACAATTGCATAAACACAATAAGGGCTACGTTTTCCCTCATGAAGAGGAAACCTGGAGGTAGGCAGTCCAGGATGGTATGGTGGTGGTTGCATGGTGTGAGAAGTTATAGGCTTCTTTTTTCTCTACCTAAATCAGCACATGGCTTCCATTTTCAGGGTCAATTCATGGCATAGATGCTGCTGGCTTCTAGTCATTATATCTGCATTGGAAACCAGAATCAGGGAGAAAGAAAGTTTTTTTTTAAGTTTCCATCCAAGTCAGAAATCCTAGAGGCAACATTTGTCTTTGTAGCTCACTGTCCAGAATGTATTCATATGGCTAGCTCAGGGTCCTGGGACATGGAATCTATTATTTTGCAATGTTGTGGACCCTGTTTAAGAGCAAAACAAAACACAAAGCCAATATGAAAATAAGTTTCTAACAAGAAAGGAAAGAACGGACAGTGGAGTAGCCAACCATCAGTCTCGATTGTATACATTCACTTTATTTTCCCCTCTCATTCTGTGGCATGTTAATTATTTCTGTTAGATCATTCTTTTCCTCTGCTCTTGCTCACACTCTTCAGCTCAGCCACACTCCCTCGAGTCTCATATCACCTGTAATTCCTATTTGTCTTACCAAAAGTTGACTCAAATTTTGATATTTTCATAGTGTATGTCAGGCAAGATATATGTTAAAGACTTTAAGAAATGCTGGGAGAGAGTTTCAAATAAGTCAGAGAAAATTAGGAAACATACCAACAAAGGGCTGGGTGCTGAAGCGCATGCCTGTAATCCCAGCAACTCAGGAGGCTGAAGCAGATGGTTTGCAAGTTTGGGCTTCTCTCAGCAATTTATCAAGGCCCTGACTCAAAGGAAAAAATAAGGAGTGCTGGTGATGAAGCTCAGTGGTAAAGCATCCCTGGGTTCAATCTTAGTACCAAAAAACAAAGTCAACTTGGCTTGACCAGAGTTGATGATAAGGAACAGAAAGTTTAATTGCACCGGATGTAAATATATCCCATTTTAAATTTGAAATCAGATAGGTCTATACATTAAAGGAGTTGAGTGAAACATGTAAAAAAGAGAAAATGGGATATATTGGGTATTGGTTGTACCTCCTGCTTTAGTATGAAATGTCTTTATCCTGGAAAGCTAGCATGATTTTCAGCATAATTTAAATCCCTTGTTCCACTTTGAAATCGTATTCTGACGTGATAACCTGCTGCACAGAGCAAAACTGTTCTCTAGAGAGGGAGTTCAATTGCTGGATCAAGTTGGGAATTTGGTTGCTATAACTACAGCATCACAGATGTGCTATACATATAAATATAGGCTTTTGTGGGTCTTTGGAGCACTGGCGTTTTGTAGTGTCTTAACAAAGTAAGTACCCTTAAAGAGAAGGACTTAAGTTTTGTGTGTGTGGTTTATGCAATATCCAGGTCATCTGATGCTGAAAGTCTTCAGTCAGGGAATTGTCACATATGATCCTTGGTATAAATAAGTGTGTGATAATTCATCCTGGAAGTCCTAATTTACAGGGTTGTTTGGATTTCTCTTACAGAAATAAGTGTTATTATATTTCATCAAAGTCTTAAAGTCTGGTATTTGTCAATGAAATCCAATATTATTTTTCTCCAGTAAGTGTTAGAATTCTTATCGACTGCTATGTGCAAAGGAACTCACAATCCTTGTTTGCACCACAGTTAATTTTGGAGGAGGGGTAGAGGGATGGGTGAATCACTGTTTTACCTGTATAAATTTAAGGTATGTCTTAAAAAATATTAATGTTTAGCAATTAAATTTGTTTTGAAGGAAGCATACTTTCTGTATTGGGGACAGTAACAGGAAATGGTGAGTTAAGGATATTGTTTAAAGACAGATTGATACATGAAGCAAACTATACTCCAGGAAATTGGAATATCTTTATTAAAATAAAAATTTCCAATTAATCATAGTTCTGGGGACCTGTATTTTATTTTATCATGAGTTGAATTATGTACGTATCTTAAAGATAACAAAATTATGATTGAATGTTAGAGAAAAAGACTTTTTATATTCAGTTTTTTTTTCATTGTATTGTAGATTGTTTAAAAGCACTAGTTGAAATAAATGAAATGAAGAAATACCTTAGATATGTATATCATTTTTTGGGGGGGTGAGAGTTTAAATATACAGGTCTTAAAACTGTACTTAATATTTATCACTGATTAGAATATAAAACTGTAAGTTCAGAATATTAACATTATTTCCTTAGATGCTTCTTAGCTTTTGCTAACACATATAGGAGTTACTTTTTTTGTATTTTTGTAATTAAATATAAAAATAGAATTTCTGGTATTGAACATTCACGTAATGTTACATAAGCTACATGCATGTTTCCTAGCTATAAACTGGTTAGTGTATTAGTGTCTAACTTCATTAAGATAACTGGTGTATTTCATAAACATTTTCAATTAATAAAAAATTAGAACAGTGGTCAAAATATTACTTTCCTGTGTTTTTAAATATTATTATTACTTTTTTATGGTTCATTAAGGTGAACCCCAAAGTAAGATTATTTCATTTCATTAGTTTAAATCATATGTATTCTGAGTTAGAATATATACATATTCTAGAAAAAAGTAAATTTACATAATGAGACTTACATTAGTGTTTTCTTCTTTTTCTTCCCTTGATGATTGTATAAGTCAATAATAATAATTCAGAATCTTAAGATTTAGTTTACTACTTTGTCCCCTGATCTTGAATTTTAAAATATAGTTTTGAAAACATAGACTTAAGATTTGTCCTCAAATAACGTTTTTCAGGTTTCATAGCCACTGTACCATTTAAGTGAACTTTCAAGAACTTTTATGTGTAGTTAATTTGATTAATGGATGCATCAATGTGGCTAAAACAGTTTTTAAAAAATCATTGATAATGTCAGGATATAAAGTAATTATAGTCTTTGAAATATAGTGGAAAAGAGCTTACCTGATTACCACTCAGGCTCATGAAGTATGAATTTGCCTGTGATACATAGCTTAGAAAAGATGTTAGAGTCTTTGTATTTGACAATAAAGATGGCTAGAAGGTTATTTGGGGCACATATGAAGATTATATTGAAGGTAATTGCCTAGAATAGAGGTTTCCAAACCATTCAAGTTCCTGGATTCATGTGACATAGCAGGGGCTGAATACTAAGTCCCAGGCCATAGGGAGTTTTGATTTACTCCAGGGTTTGAAGCTTAGACTCTTTCACATTAAATGCTTGCAAACAGGTGGTCCATCAGATTTGAATTTAGAGGCTGGCCTAATGACTTTCAATCACATGAGTAACCATTAAAGGTAGATGAGTAGAATGAGAGGATTCATGGAGTATTGGGTTAAGTTGAGACCAGAGGTAGGAGCCTTATTTCAGTGGTTTTGATGTGTTAAGCACCCAATATTGTCATCAGAATAGAAATTGGTGGGTCACATGGAAGAGTAATTTAGGGATAGAAACTGATGGAATTTATTGACTGAAGTTTATAGACAAGGAAGAAGAAGCCAGGCATGATTCCACTGCTTTGAACTTGGATGTCTATAGCGTGATGCTGCCTTTGACAACTGTAATCAAATAAAAAGGATGAATATCAGTTTGAAATGAAGAGACTTGATTTTAGGCATGTTGGGTTACATTCACTGATAAAACAGATGGGAACTCTACAGACCTAAAGGGATAATTTGGGATTGGGGACACCTGAAAAAGATTGGCCATATGTGGGTAGGTAGAGAGGGGGTTAGATAAATAGGGAGAATATAGATGAAAATAAAAGATGGTTATAGCTATGTTGAAAGGTAATAGAACAGACTCAGACAACTTTGAAGTTTTGCTTTATTGCCCATTCTTGGATAAATACCTAGGAGTGGAATTGATGGGTTATATGTAAGTGTGTGTTTAACCATTTTACGAATGGCCAGTTGCACTGTTTTCCATATATTTTGCACTCATAATAATAGTTTATGAGATTTCTGGTTGCTTCACATCTTGTCCAACAAAGTATTGTCAGTTTTCATGTTAGTCATTCTAGTAGGTCAATGGCCATATTCTGTGATTTTATTTTGCATTTCTCTGAAGACTACTGTGTTGAGGTGTTTTTGTTTTTTTTTTTTTTTTGTTTTTTGTTTGTTTTTTGTTGGTATTGGGAATTGAACACAGTGCCTTGTGCATGCTAGGCAAGTACTTTACTACTACTGAGCTACATTCCCATGTGCTCATTGACCATTCATTTATCTTCTTTGGTGAAACATTAGTTCAAATCTTATACCCATTAAAAAAAGTTGGATTATCTATCTTATTTTTGAGTTGTTAAGCATTCTTTTTTAAAACATTTTTTTAAAGTTTTTGATGGACCTTTATTTTATTCATTTGTTTATATGTGGTACAGAGAATCAAACCCAGTGCCTCACACATGTGAGGCAAGCACTCTACCACTGAGCCACAAACCCAGCCCTGTTAAGCATTCTTTATGTATTCTGGGTACAATTCATTTGTTTAATATGTTTTGCAAATTTTTATCCCAATCTGTGCTTTGCCTTTTTCTTAACTATGTCTTTCTATACTGTCAAAGTTTTCACTCATAGTTTGTATTTTCATGCCCTATTTTTTTTAAATCTCCTTTTAATCTGAGGTCATAAAATTTTTCTTATATTTTTTCTTCTAGAAATTTAATAGTTTTAGCTCTTCCAATGTAGGCCTGAGATCCATTTTTTACTTTAATTTTTCTGAGTGTTATGAAGTTTCCTATTCTGCATGTGATATTCAGTAGTCCTAGAACAACTCATTGAAAAGAACATTTATTTATCCATTGAATTGCCTTGACACATTTGTTAAAAATCAGTGTTATTTTTTTGGGGGGTGGGGAGTACTAGGGATTGAATGCAGGACTGCTTATCACTGAGCCACATCCGCAGTCCTTTTAAAAATATTTTATTTAGAGACAGGATCTTGCTGAGTTGCTTAGGGCCTCACTAAGTTGCTGAGGCTGCCTTTGAACTTGTGATCCTCTTGCCTCAGCCTCCTGAGCTGCTGAGATTACAGGCATACACCACTGTGCCTGACCTAATGTAAAAATAGTTACATAAAATATTTAACTATAAAAATGCTTGTTTAGATCTATTTCTGAAATCTTTCTTCTGTTACTCTACATATCAATTATTTTTTTAATTTTTAGTTATACATGACAGTAGATTATATTTTGGTAGAATATAAATACATAAAGTATAACTTATTCTGTTAGCTTCCCACTCTTATGATTGTACATGATGTGGAGTTACCTTGGTCATGTATACAAGGGTAGCAAAGTTATTACCTATTAAGTCTATTGTCTTTTCTATTCCCCTCCTCTTCCCTTCCCTTTGTTTTCCTTTGTCTAGTCCAATCTATTTCTATTATTCCCCTCCCTAACCTCCTTGTTTTGGGATTACATCCACAAAGCAGAGACAACATTTGGCCGCTTGGGGGGTGCATTGGCTTATTCACTTAGCATTGTAGTATCCAGTTCCATCCATTTACAGGCAAATGCCGTAATCCCATTCTTCTTTATGGCTGAGTAATATTCCACTGTGTATACATACCACATTTCATTATCCATTCATTTGTTGAAGGACACCTAGGTTTTTTCCATAGCTTGGCTATTGTGAGTTGAGCTACTATAAACAAGGATGTGGCTGCATCATTGTATTATGCTGTTTTTAGGTCCTTTGAATATAGACCAAGGAGTGGGAGAACTCTGTCAAATGGTAGTTCCATTCCAACTTTTCTAAGCAATCCCCATACTGCTTTCCATAGTAGGTTGCAGTAATTTGCAGTCCCAACAATATACATATCAGTTTTTACACCAATATGTACTATATTCATTTGTGTAGCTTAAGAGTACTTTTTGAAATCATATACATATTATAAGTTCCAACTTTGTTCTTTATCAAAATTGTTTATCTTCTATATCTTTGTTTTCCATATAACTTTAAAATTAGATTGTTGGTGTCAAGAATGCTTGTTAGGATTTAATTGGAATTGTGCTAAAGCTTAATATGAATTTGGAAAGAATACTATCTTAACAATATTAGCTTTTCAAATCATATACCATGAACATGGTATATCTCTTCATTTAAGTCTTTAAGAATTTCTCTTTGAAAGGCTAAGGTTTTGGGGATAGATTTTTTTGTATCCCGTGCACATCCTTTATTACTTTATTCCTAAACTATTTTTTGATGATAAATAATAGGGCTTTACTACTGTGATCTGTAAGGAAAGCTCTAAAACAGGTTAAATATTATTACTAGTGTTACTTTTGGGAAGAATTAGAAGGAGCAATCATTTATCTACAACACATTTGATTACTGTGAATTAACCAATAGACATTTTAGTGCTTGAGAAATTATTATTATTAAGAACTTATTCATGTGTGTGAATTTATGCTTTTCCTTTCTTGGAAGTATGTTTTTTTCAGTGTTCAGTAAGTATAAAATATACTAGTCAAGTGACCTGAATTTCTGTTTAGGTTTTATCTTTAAAATAAAACATGTCTACTATATATATATATATATATATATATATATATATATATATATATATGTATGTATGTATGTAGAAGTTTTGGTTCTTCCTTTTTTAAAAAAAAATATATATTTTTAGTTGTCTGTACCTTTATTTTATATGCAGTGCCGAGAATTGAACACAGTGCCACACACATGCTAGGCAAGCGCTCTACCACTAAGCTACAACCCCAGTCCTGCTTGGTTATTTCTTAATAATGCATTTGTTAATTTTGCTTCTCTAATGAATTTTATAAAAACTAGGTCATTTGTAGGCAAGATATTGGAGCCAAACCTTCTTGTCTATTCAACTCATACATGGTCAGCTTTGCACAATGCAATGATGAACATTTAACAGAGGCATTTTGGATAAGGCATGTGTCTACATGCTGAAGGGAAAATCTGTTATGGACCATAACTTTTGTATAAACCGTCCAGCTGCCATCTGTGTTCAAAGCACTGTGATCAGCAGAGACCTGTTTGTGCCACTGTGTAGACTGATAGCAGCAGATCAATTTAGCTGAGCTGTTCTCTAGTAGTTCAGTCACGAGGACATAGACATTACCAAAGTGTAGTCCTCACACCCACTGTCCTTTGCTGGTTTAGTTTGTGGCAAGAGGGAAAAACTGTTTGCTCTCTTCACCCCAGTACAGCTGAGGTAAGAGCCACCTTTTTTTCTTTTGAGGGGGAAGCAAGAGCAAAAGCAGTCTCTTTCAACTTTCCCCTTGCTGTGTTGATTCAAATTTATGCTAGTCTATACCACAATAATCCCTCAGGCCAGGTATACAATTCAGCATCTTTTTTGGTGGAGAGCAACCAGTTTCTAGCACAGCTTTGGTGAAATTTAACAACAGAACTGCATTGTGAACACATCTAAGCATTTGACCTTGAAGACTCATAGGACAGCAGACATTGCAGATTTTCCTACTTGTCCTTGACTTACAAGAGAGTAGATAATGAATTAATAGAAATTGATAAAGAGTGTCTGTCAGGCAGCTGCTGAGGTCATGAGACTGGTATGCGGAAAGAGTGCCCATACAACATGCGTAACACATAATGCAGCCAGGAGGGGTGGGTGGGTCATCGAAGCAGGAAATTAGCCGTCAGAAGGAATGTTGGCTCTCTACAAGCTACAGCAGCATGGACTCACCAGGAGAAAACACACGGGGAAATGGGGAGTGCTCAGTGCTGCAGAGAAGAGAGCTCCTGTAGAAGGTGGCAGCACTGTTGCTGTTACTGTTGCTTCAAAGATATTGAAGACAGTGCAGGTTAGATTTTTTTTTTTTTAAAGAAACTAAAATGCTAATAGTGTAAATGTCAACTGTATGGTACTTCTGTTAATTAAATAGACAACAAACTATTAAGGAATGAACTAGAGGTGGGGGAAATGCAGCTACGAGGCCTTGCTTGTCATATTTTTTTCTTGTGATCTATTTTTATAAGTAAAGGTTAAATGTGGAGATTCACTTCGTAGAGGAGCAAAGCTCTGTTAATATGTGCTTGGTGATGATTGTTGGGATATTTCTTAGTGAACCTTGAAAGGAATTTAGAGATGCTTAAGTGTGTATCCAATTTTCCAAATACTTCTGAAATATTAGCTGGTTAAAGTCTATTCTTTAGAAGAAGTTGTAATTTACATTCATACATGTAATTTGTATGTATACTTGTTATGTATATGATTTTTGTTTTGAAAAGCTGTTTTTTTTTAAACTGAGTGAATCAAAAGTATTTTAAAAGATTAAGTGTATTTTTATGACAAGTCTTTTAACCTACATTTCTTTTATACCTCTATTAAAATTTATTCTTGTATATCTTGCTTTTGAGAATGGAATTGACAGCATCAGCAGTTACTTGTTAAGAATATTTTCCCCCCGATTTAATTGCTACTGTGCTTTCCAAAGATAATGGTATGGGGATTTTTTTTCTAAGTCCTAAGCATATTTGTTTGATCTTGGTTTAGGAACATTAGTCCAGTCATTTACTTAGATTTTTAAGATTTCTTGAAATGAAGATATAAAAAATTGATACCAGAGTGTCACACTTTTAACCATTTTGTGAATTTGGATCACCTACCACTATAATCTCAGCATGATTGTTGTATACTCTCTTGCTTTCTGTAGCCAGACGTGAATAAGTTTACATTCCAGTTCTGAGAAGTTGCATTCCACTGAGTAGTTCTGAAATACAACAAAAACATATAGGCCCGTAAAAGGGGCAAATTTAGGGACATTAGGGCTTCTGTGCCGAGTGCCTGCCTTTCATGGAAAACTCAACACCCATCGAAAATGCTCTTGACTGCTTAGGTGGGGAAAATGTGGTTACAGAAACAGTTGGCCATACAGCACCTACAACACCCAGCCCAGTGTTTCATTACTTAAGGGTATTTGTGAAAATTAGGTGAAATGTAATATTCTCAAACATTTGTGCTTTCTGGTTATGGGTTTTGAACTTGAAGGCAAGTTTAGCAGGCTATTAAAAATCTTTCCCATTTTACTTAATGTGGAAGCTAATTAGTCATTGTTGGTTTGCATATTTCTGGGTACTACAAATCATGCCATTTTCGTCTGTAAAAATATTTAATTTACTGGTTAACCTACTTATTTTGCTGGGAGTGGTCTTTTTATAAATCCTTTGCTGGTAGGCTTAAATATTATTATTTTTTTTGATGTGACATAGAGCCAATAGATTGACAAATATGAATCTGCAGCCCTTGTAGTTGTCATGTTATTGTTGTTAAAAAGAAGATGATAAGGATGTTCTGAAATTACATTGGGATTGAATAGTTTTAAACCAAGTGGTATGCTGTATTTTACAGCAAACAATTTAGAGGGGTTTAAAATAGACTATAGAAGTTAGATTTTCAAATTGTGTAGAACCAGAAGACTACAGACATTCTTAAAAACATACCATATATGTTTCCTCTTCACCAACCCTCTTCTGACTTTATGGCTAACAGCTTTTCAACATTCAGGCCAACTCTCTGATAACTATTACCTTCATCTGTTTTTTTTTTTTTTTTTTGCTTTTGAAATGTATATATCGATTTATATTTGTGTCTTATGTACACATACATGTGTGTGTTCACACAGACTGAAACTACTAGAAGAGTGAGATGACTTTTTAATTCAAAGTTAAAAAATAAACTGTTTAAATATGAAGGTATTTAACATTTTAAGATAACTTTGTTTATCTCAGTATGTAGTATTATGAGTGCTATTTCAAAGAAGCAGATGTCCTACCAACTAGTTGAAGTTCTGTTACAGCTGCCTGAAGAGGCTTTGACTGTACAGATTGGACATTCAAATCTTTAACTGTGACAGGGTAACCCTAAAGCCCTTGTGTGATTTTGCTGAATTTGAATTGCTTTCTGAATGATAAATGCTGATTTGTCTTTTTCACTCAACTAGCTAGTAAGTGAGCCTAGCCATTGAGAGTTCACCTCTTAGTGAAATTCAGTTCTCAACTTGTCATTGGATTACAGCTGTTTGCGTGCTCATCTTGTTAAATGCAAACCACTTAAGAGTGGGACCTGAATTTATTTATTTATTTACGTAAACTGCATTGATTATAGGGTTTGTGTTGGTAACATTGACTCTGTGTTATTATATGTCCAATGAACATTTGGAAAAGAAACAAGCGGCAAAATAATATAGATGTAAGAAATAAAATATGAAAGAGCAAGAGCGAGAGTGAGTGAGTGAGACACCAACTTGACCTTAATATGTGACCATAAATAAAGAAAAAATGAGGTAAATTCTGGGTGAAAGACAAATGTAGGTATACTTGACTTTTCTGAACACTCATTTAAAATACTTGTGGTATTTTTATCTCTTGCTGCTTCTTTCCCCCACAAGCTCTATCATTTCATTGCTAAATGACCATAGAAATGAGATTGTTTCGGGGTTTCTTAGTGGTATAGTTTACCAAGCTTAACTCTTCCTTAGTCCTTAAGGTTTGTTATTTGTTCATAGTGCAAACCTTTTTGTCCTACTTTTTCACACTCAAGTCCTAAAGTCTTGCTAAGGAATCCAAAGCCACCAAAACAAATATCCTCTTGACAGTTTCTCTAATCAGATTTATTTATTTTTATTGTGGCAAAATATATGAAACATAAAATATATTATTTTAAGCCTTAAAAATGTACAATTACATGTAGTCTATGATTCATTGGCGTCAGTTACATTCACACTGTGTGAACCCAGCAACGATACCTGCTTCCTGAACTTTTTTAGTAACTCCAAACAGAAGCTCTAACCATGAAGCATTCCCCCCAACTCCCAGTCTTTGGTAGCTTTTCATCTACTTTCTTTCTAGATTTTTTTTTTTTTTAGAGAGAGAGAGAGAATTTTTTTTAATATTTATTTTTTAGTTTTCGGCGGACACAACATCTTTGTTTGTATGTGGTGCTGAGGATCGAACCCGGGCCGCACACATGCCAGGCGAGCGTGCTACCGCTGAGCCACATCCCCAGCTCCATCTTTCTAGATATTTTATGTAACTGGAATCACATGGTACTTTTGTGATTGGCTGGTTGGCCTTAGTGTAATGTTTTCAAGGTTCATCCATGTTGTTGCATTTGTCAGTTTTCCCATTCCTTTTTAAGGCTGAATAATAATCCACTGTGTGTATATCACACTTGGTTTATGCATTCGTCGTTGTTAGATGCTTGGGTTGTTTCTGTGTACCAGGATTTTTGTGAATAATGTTGTGGTGTACATGGGTGTTTGAGTCCCTGTTTTCAGTTCTTTTGTGTATTTATCTGGGAGAAGAATTGCTGGGTCATATGACAGTTCTATGTTTAGCTTCCTGAGGATATGCCAGACTGTTTTCCATGGTGGCTATGTGCTGTTTTGCATGCCCATCGGCAAAGTGCAAGTTCAAAGTTTCCTATCTTTTTTTCTTTCTCTCCCTCCCCACCCCCACCCTTGTTCTTTCTTTCTGAATTATAACCATCCTAGTTTCTCATTCTTAGTTTCATGTGTGAGATGGGATTATTTTTGCTTTTGACTTGTGTTACCCGAATAACTAAGGAGCAGCTTTGCATGTGCTTGGCCTCTTGTGTATCTTCTTTGGCAAAGTATCTATTTAAATCCTTTGCACGTGTGCGTGTGCATGTGCGTGTGCATGTATTGCTGGAGGCTGAGCCCAGGATCTTACACATGATAGGCATGTGTTCTATTATTGAAATACATTCCCAGCCTCCTTTGCCACTTTTAAGTTGGATCGTCTTTTTGTTGTTCTATTTAGGAATTATCAAGTATTCTGGAGATTAAGTCCTTATCAGATATATGATTTGCAGATATTTTCTCCTGTTCTGTAGGTTGTCAGTTTCTTGATAATGTCTTTTGGTGCACAGAGGTTTTTTCTTGTTTCTTTCTTTTTTTTCTTTTGATGCAATCCAAAGTGTCAGGTTTTTTTTTTTTTTTCTTTTGCTTTTCATGTTTTTGCTGTACATCTAAGAATTCATTGTCAAATCCAAGGGCTCCTGGGTTCCATCCTCAACACCACATAAAAATAAAATAAATAAAAACAAAGGTATTGTGTACAACTAAAAGAAATTAATATTTTAAAAAATCCAAGGGCTTGAAGATTTACTCATATATTTTTTGAGTTTTATGGTTTTGGTGCTTATATTTAGGCCATTGATTCCTTTGAGTTAATTTTCATGTATGGTATGAGGGAGGGGTTCAACTTTATGCTTTCTCTTGTAGAAATCCAGGCATCTCTGTACCATCTGTTGAAAAGACTGTTCTTCCTCATTGGGTAGACTTGTCAGTAATTATTGGCTGTAGATACATGAGTTTATTTCTGGACTGCAGTTCTATTCTTTTGGCCTAAGTGTCTACCCTTATGCCAGAACCACATTGCTTTGATTGCTGTAGCTTTGTAGTAAGTTTTGAAATCTAGAAGTGAGTCCTTTGACGTTGTTCTTTTTCAAGATTGTTTTGGCTTATTAGGGCCCCGTGGAATTCCATATGAACTTGAGGACCCAGCTTTTCTACTTGTGTAAAAAAAGTAAAAAAAAAAAAAAAAAGTATGGACATTTTGATAGGGATTATGTTTATTCTATAGATCGCTTTATTATAAGGTTTAATAACAAAAAAGAATGCTGCAGTTGATAGGATTGTCTACTTCTCATAGTGGCAAAAAGGAACAGAAAATGATCCCATTTAGAACAGAATTTAGTTACATGCTTTGGAATAATTCTTACCAATTTTTTATTTTTAAAAAACCAAAGCAAAAAGTACATTTGTAGCTGTACTTTTAATTTAATAAGACATTTTCTATTGGTTATTCAAAACATTACAAAGATTGCAGAATCACATTGGTTACACATCCACATTTTTACATAATGCCATAATAGTAACTGTTGTATTCTGCTACATTTCCTATCCTCTACTATCCCCCCTCCCCTCCCCTCCCATCTTCTCTCTCTACCCCATCTACTGTAATTCATTTCTCTCCTTATTTTTTTTTCCCATTCCCTTCACAACCTCTTATATGTAATTTTGTATAACAATGCGGGTCTCCTTCCATTTCCATGCAATTTCCCTTTTCTCTTCCTTTCCCTCCCACCTCATGAGTCTATTTAATGTTAATCTTTTCCTCCTGCTCTTCCTCCCTGCTCTGTTCTTGGTTGCTCTCATTATATCAAAGAAGACATTTGGCATTTGTTTTTTAGGGATTGGCTAGCTTCACTTAGCATAATCTGCTCTAATGCCATCCATTTCCCTGCAAATTCCATGATTTTGTCATTTTTAGTGCTGCGCAGTACTCCATTGATAATAAGACATTTTTTAATTGTATAATTTCTAAATTTTATTAAATCATCATTTTAGAAATTTAAGTGATACCAACTTGCTGTTAATAAAATGGGTGAAATGTTATTCTAATTTAGTTATCTCTGGTCTTCCAGAAGGCCCCATGGATTTCCTTAATCTTTTTTTTTCCCCTTTGGGAACTTTTCTAGGAAAATACCCTATCATAATCTGAAATGGTTTTTTACAAGGATATGTATAATAGTTTTTTATTTTGATTCCATCTTTGTTTGTCATATTGAGGCTTGTCTTTATCATTTTATTGTGTAAGCAACTTACTATGTTAATGCCTAGAGACTCTACCTATTTTCCAGGAATGGATTTGTTGGTGTATTTGTTTAGAACTTGCCCAAAGATTTTTTTTTAATTTAGCAAATAATTATGTTTAGTTACTTTTGTTTATGTACTTATTGTTTCAAAGAATCAAAAGTGTTCTTTGGATTCAGTGAATTTCCTTGCATAGTCAATCCCTTTCCACCTTGGCTCCTGGTCTGTAAGCTAAGAGAAGTCAGAGTCTCTGTCTTCGGTTCAGGGATGGCTGTGCATTTATGACTTACACCTTGGCTCTTTTGTGGCTACAGCCTCCTTCTTGGTTCCTGGTTGTGTTTGGAAAAATAGATTTTGGCTTGCTAGAGCTTCCTGGTACATTTGCCTTTTCCATTCAGCATATTCAAGAAATTAATATGATGGAATCTACAGTTTCTCTTGTTCACATTTTTGTGTGTGTCTGTAGACCTTGAGTCTTTCATAGTTGCAAAGAGTTTGTCAGGTTCTATTGCCCAAAAGGTCCCACTGGAATATTTTTTCATAGCACATTTTAGAGAATATAAACTTTTCATCCTTGAAGTAATAGTGTTAATGCAACCTGAGCCATGACTTCCTAGTCATAAAGTTCTTTTGAGTTAGTGGCTAATTGTTATAGAGTATTTACAGCCTCCTTTCTGAAGTAGGGAGTTGGTACAATAATTAGGCATAAAATAAAGCACTGCCATATAGTTTTACTTCTGTGAATATTATCACGGTTTTGTTGCTAAAATTTGTAAACAAGTCCTTTCCTGTTTTTATTCTTTATCAAGTATTATAGGGTCATTATATGCATTACAAACATTGACTTTTTTACTACATTAGATTTTAAAAATGATAATCATTCAGTCATGTTTATAAAATAGTATAGGCCTATAATAAAAATAGGACAGAAAGTACTGTCTCACAATCATGCATTTTTTATATCTACTTATTTACTTGTTTATTTATTTATTTTTTGGGTGCTGTGAATTAAACCGAGGACCTCATATTTTCTGTATTCTACCATTAAATATGTGCTCTTCCATTGAGCCATACCATAATTTTAGCCCCAGTCATGTGTTTTTAGGTTTTAATATGATTTTATGTAGTAATTAACTTTAAAATTATATGTTTACCTAGTCATTTAACAGAATTAAAGGCACGAGAGCATGAAATCTATTATATATTTTACTAAAACTTTGAGATTATTTTAAAATTTGTAGTGTATCAATAAATTATAAGCCATATTATAAAAAATTAAATTGCTGCTAGGTAGACTTAAAATCCAGAAACAGGTTTTTATGTGTATTATGGAACTATGGAATTTTAGATTGCATTTAATTCTAAACTAAAAAAAAATATTTAAATTTTGGACCCTTTTAATTGTACAAGAAGCAATGTGACCAAGAAAATAGGTTTATTATATTTTACTTGGTGGAGTTTTTCTACTCTAATGCATATGTTGTGAGACTATAAATTTGTAAATGTATATATGGATATTTTTCAAAGGATTTTTCAAATGTATTACTCTTGATTCTGGCTTTGATTTCTCATAGAAGTAATTTTTTGAGTAGGAAAGGAATTAATTGATCACCTAGTGTGATAATTTTATAAATGAATAAAATTTAGTATACAAAGTTACCAGGTGGTTTGCTAGATCCTAAATGATGGAATGAGAATGTTGGCTTTTCTGTTTTTTCCTCTTTCTGACTTTTTTCATTATAATCTGGCTTTTAATACATGAAGTGTTGTGTATCTCCTTGATACAGAAAAAACAAGAATTTCCACAGAAGTCACTCACAATGCCCAGTTAATTAGAAAAATTGCTTAATAAAAAGAGTCTTTTGAAAAAACTTTTTCTCTAAGTTCATTGAAAATGATTACTAAAATGTATACATAAATGTTAAATCAGATCTTAGCAACACAATTATTTTCGTTGATTTTAAAACAAAACAAAACAAAACCTGTCATCTTTTTTTTCCTGGAGGGAAAGAAGAATTTTTTGAAGAATGTATGAGTGAGGGATAGGTGGTTCATTAATGGAGAAAGGAAGTCAGGACTACATAGCTGCACCAGAATTCTGTTCTTGATCCTAGTTTGCATATGCTTATGTCAGAAAGAATCTTCAGTGTTAAGGTGCGTGGAGGTCCTGTGTCTGAGTTCACTAACGTGAATATTTTAACTGTGCACAATCAATTAAATTGCTTTCTAGTTAACAAAAAGCAGTATTGAGTATTTTTTCCTTAAAAAGTTAAGGAAAAGTCGATTTGAAAATTTAGAAAAATACACTTTTTAGGTGAAAGAAATGTGTAACTTGAGAAAGTTATAGAAGAGAATTACTTGGATTTTATGTTTCCTGGGCATTTTAGTAATTTGTCTTTGAGGTATTTCCCATCCCTAAGGGAGTTTTCTAAAACTTCACCCAACTGAGAATGATTTGAAGAAACCTAACAGAGAACACATTCATATCAATTCTTCTTTACTTACATTATTAATTTGAAAGCATTACCTTGGAATTTTCCAGAAAAGTACATGACTGAAACTTAAGAATTGGAACACTTCCTTGTGTTTCTGTATTAACAATAAGATAGTTCTCTTTCTACTGTGTGTAGTTTTTGTAATTTGAAAAACATTTCAACTTTTATTTATTTGGATAATCGACTTAAATTCACAACTCGTATTTCTTAAATCTCTGATGTTTTCCCTAACTGATTTTTTTCCCCCTTTCTAGTTTTGGCAAGCGTTCTGCAGGAAGCTTCAGGCGTGGCTGTGAATGCATTGTTTTAGAGCCTTCTGAAATGATCGTGGTAAGATTATTTCTGTGTATTTTCCCCCCAAAATTTTTATGGAGTAAAGGTACTTTCATAAACTAGTTATAATAATATTGTATTGTATTTTAATATCCTAGGATGTACATTCACATCTTCTATGTGAATTTGAGTTCATAATCATAATATTATAATTATTTACAAGATTCAGTTAAATGTAAAAAATTGAAAGTTGAAAGGGACATGTACCTAAATGGTTGATTCTTGAACTTTACAGGTCAACCTATGATAATGTCACTTAATTGAAATTTGGGGAGAATGTTTGAATTGTATTATTTACTCACTGAACATTGATTGCAATGAATGAATTACTTTAAATGGATCACAGTGATATGTATTCAAAAAACAATTGAACATAAGGAAATCACTCTAATTCCTTTTTGTAATTGAAAGATAGCTAGGAACTACTGTGCTAATTAACACTCTGTTGACATCTTTATCTCTCAATTGTGGAATTAAAAACATTAGATTATACACAATGTTAAATTAGGCATTGGCATGTAATTATTTTCAGTAAAGTTTAAAAAAGCATGTTCTACTTCTTCCTTACTATATAAAAATGGTTTTAAGATAGGATAATATATACTCTTAAAAAAATCAACTACAAAAATGAGATGAGAAAGGATGGGGCCTCCCAGCCCCAATATTCAGTTGACATTGATATCTCACTGCCCCATCCAGAATTCTATCTGGGAAGGAAAACCTTGTAAAATAAGTGGTGGCTTAGTAAAAATGATGATGGAAGCTTTTAAATTCACATTTGATAAAGCATTTGGTAGACAAATCTGGATCTATTTTTCAGAGATTTGAGGTTCCTCCCTATACTGTAGGAGAGAAGGCCCATCAGAAATAAGAAATTCCTTGCTGAAGCTAGTGAAAACTTCGGGTGAAATTTCATGAAATTTACTCTTAAGTGAGAAAGTGCGATGGCAATGAGTAAAGATTTAGGATTGGGGAAAGTGTGGGCAGATAAATAGGACTTTCCAACATTGGTTCTTATAAAGCATTCTAGATATTTCCTTGAGACTTTGTTCTCCATGAATGTTAGTTTGGAATTTTTCTGAAAAATTTTTGGTCTTTGAAATTCCTTGAGTATTTAATCCTTGCCTATATTATACAAACTACTGAGTTTGCCACTGCAGGAACAGTCTCGGAGTCTAAACCTGTCTTTTATGTGAGCAATCACATTTTCAGTGTATAGCTACGATGAAGAATGACCCATTGTAACTTTTGTTCACTATTAATCTATTCATCAAAGTTTCTAAAATGTTTAAAATGAGGATTTTTTTTAAAGCAACACTATTTATAACAAAAAAAGGGAAGCCATGCAATAAAAGTAGGAATTGAAACCCTTAATCTGCTGAAGCCATTCTACTAGCAGACATGGTCGAGTCACTTGGGATTTGGGGTTTTTACAGATTTACTCAAATACATCAGATTTTTTTGTGTGCTTTAGTGAAGACAATGCAAGTAGTTGCTTTCATAATGTGTGGTAATATATCCGGTGAGATCTTTCACTAATAAATCAGTACAAAGATTACTGAAAATATCCTTCCCTTTGAAACTACAGGAAATTCAAGAGTTACCCATATTGTCTTCAGTGGAACTGAAAATGCCTCTTCATAAAAGCAAAGTTACTCAGAACCGATTAGTTTCAGAGAAGTTCAAACATACTTAAAATTTGTCTAGGTAGTTTGTCAACAAATGCCTTTGCAAAATGAATGAATGTAGACTTTCTGTAAGTTTCAAAAAATTTTTTATTTTTATTTTTGTCTCTAATACTAATATGGAATGTCATGTTGGGAGACATGAAGTATCTTGGGGGTTTTATTTCAGGTGGACTATATGGATGAAAATGAAGAATATTTTCAGCGTCAAGCCTCCCATAGACAGTCTCGAAGAAGATTTAGAAAAATCAACCAGAAAGGTGAAAGACAGACAATTATTGACACTGTGGATCCTTACCCTGTGGGCAAACCACCTTTGCCAAGAGGCTATCATACGGTAAGTTATACAAGTGTAATATTTTTATTTATCTTTAGGGTTTTTTGTTGGGAGTTTTGTTAAATGACATTTAAAATTTTCCATTTTTGATGAATAATTCTTTTCTATAATATACTTATCATCCAAAATGCAAATTTTGCTGGAAACACACATGATATGAATAGATTTAAGAGAAGTGTTGAAATAAGATGTCAAAAGACACTGTTTAGCTCTTCTATTTCTTAAAATGTTCTCTGAAGATTAGTTTTGTGATACACATATACAGTTGTAATTGGTATATTTTAAAATGCCTTACCTTAATCCAAAATTTTAGCTTTCTCTTGTGCACACCCCCCTCCTATGACTGATAGCCTACTGTTTTAAATTTTATTTAAAAAGTAGATATGTAAAAATAACATTAATTTTCATAGCTTTTCACACTATTGTGAGAAAATTATCTGAGATTCTTTTTAATAAGTAGACAAAGATAAGAATAATTTGAAATGATGATTTTTTAATTTTTTAATTTTTTTGTAGTTGTAGATGGACAGCATACCTTTATTTTCTGTGGTGCTGAGGATTGAACCCAGTGTCTCACACGTGTAAGACAAGTGCTCTGCCACTGAGCTACAGTCCCAGCCCATGAAATGATGATTTTTAAAATCTTAATGTGAACATGCTCTGAAATGTTTTATTTCATAAAATTTAATAAATAAGTTGTTTTTAATGTTTGAGGGAACCATGACATGCATGGATAATGAGTGCTTTGTACAAGATCTCTATAAAGTCAGTTTAGAGCCTTATTTTTCTTATCTTTGGTTTTTCAAAAACAAAATAGCTTGATTTATTGGATATGTCAAAATCAGGCAGAAGATAGTTTATCTGTGCATGTAATGCTGCCATACAAGTGATTATTATATAGGAAATTAATTAAAAATAAATACATGAAAAAAGGTAAATGATGACTACTTTCTGTTTCTCAGTTGTTTTTCTCTTCTTTCTACAACTAAGTACAAATACAAAATGTGTAAAATAACGTACATAGATTTAAATTATTTCTCAAATTTTAGTAATGTTAAGTAGTATAAGTAGTATATTTAATTCCTATGCTCCATATATTCTATTTCTTAGAGAAATATTATTTAAATGTTGTATTTCAATATTTAATGTTATTTTGACCATCAGCAACTTGCCTATTTCTTCTGCTGCCCATGCACTATTTTAATTTAACATGAATTTCATAGTTGAATCATTTCATTGAGTTCATTTGGACAGGGCTGCTTTTGCTCATCACAAAGATAGCTTTGTTGGTCTGTTGGAGGGACTTTGATATTAAAAAGAAAAAAGAAAACTATGAACGGTTTTTTGTTGCCATTGTTAATAAAAGAAGGTAATATTTTTAGTGTTGATTTAGCATCATGAAAAAAGGAAATATTTATTAAGAATAGCTGTACATATTAATAGTACAATATAGATCATAATATTTTAGCCCACTACTATATTGTTAATATAATTCTGGTTTTAGAATTGTTTTTCCAAATTTATTTCTAAACTGAGAGTGTCATAGGGAGTGTGAATTACTTAAAATTCAGTGTTAAAAGTTTAATTTTATGGTCATATTTGTCACATTTAAGTTGAGAGGGTTATTTTATAACTGTTTCTCCCTTCCACCCCATTTTTCCCCTGTTGTGGAAGTAATGAATGCTTCATTTATTTTTCCTATAGGACTCCCCCTTCTTGCTCTATTTTTAAAAATATATAGCTTTTTATATTGCTGCAACATCTTTTAATTGGTTTTTAGCAATATATTACAGATACTTTTAGAGATAAGTGAATACTAGGATGAAAAATTTAATTTGATTACTAATTGATCATATGCCAGTTTACTAATATGTGATATGTTGGTATTAATTTTACTAAATGAGTTAAGTTGGGAACAATATAGCATTGGATTATCTTTTGGAGGTACAAATTACGTCTTAATTTTATTTGGATGTTCTTTATTATTTAACCTAAATACCTAATTTTAATATAGAAAACAGCAAAATTTTGTTTTGCATATTTGATACCCCATGGTAAAAAAATTAAGTGAATATTATTATTATTTATTGGTCTAATTTTCTTATTCTCAACAAATATTTCTTTGAAAGTAAATGGTTAATAGGGTGAGACTGAGGGTGGAAAGTTCTTTTAAAAGAATTGCATGAGTATACTTCACAGGTGACATGAAGTGATTGCAAGTGCATTTGAACTGCATGGCTAAAGATTGTAGGGAGCATTATACACAGCCAATTCTATATGGTCATTCTTAACCTGATTTTAACATTATCTTCATTTTGGCAGATGTAATATAGCATGTCTGATAATGTTCATCTTTTCCTTTCCTCCTCTATGGCACTCATTTCATTTTGGCTCAAAGGAATGCACTAAATCTCAGGTATTGTAATATGTGTGTGATCTTCTAACACTAATCTTATTTGTAAATTTGCATTGTAACTAATGAGTTTATAATATTGATGTCTTTGCTTGGTCTTGTCCTTTTTTTTTTTTTTTTTGCCCTGATTTAGTAAAATCTCTTGAAACTTTATAATGATCAGTGGTTAGGTGATAGCATCAGTTCTTTAATTTGTACTGATCGAGGATGAATTTTGTCTACTTTCTTTGAGAAAGAATACAAGTGCAGCCTACTTATTTTTAAGAATGAATGGAGCACTGTTTTTTACTAACTTGCTTTACAAATAAAGAAAAGAGAAAAAGACACAGAGACATAATAGAATTTTGGGCTATTTCAGTGAAAACATAAAATTTCTTAGGAATTTGCATTTTTAATACTTATAGATGAAAACTTTAAAGTTCAAGAATCCCAATGTGAGAGCATTTTGGGAGCTCACTTGGCAAAATTTTGCTCACACAGAAAAAATTCTTAGTCAAAAGGAAACAAGTATTTCAAACTTCCTGTATTTTCTTATTTGTACTTTGCTTTTAACCTGATGTCATGCTTTTCATTCCACATTACAATCAAGAGGCCTGTAATAATATTCTTGCTCATTTCTTTCATGCCAATACATTACTAATCTATGCTTTTCAGCGTTAGTCTTTCTAAATTCGGGGTCAAATTTGAGGTTATCAGGGAATTTGGAGTTAAGGAAGAAAAACTGATTTATCTATGGAAAGTAGTTGGTTAAGTAACGAGAAACATTTTTTTTAATTGTGTTTTAGTGTAGGGAGACAGGATCATGAATAATTTAGTTTGCAACAAGGAAAGCTATCATTAATATAGTATGTTTGACTACTAATATGGTAACCTTGCTTAAAAGCATGAACTGTTTGTATAGTTTTCAACTTAAAATGAGGCAACTTCTTTATGTTTTACAGAGATTACATTTAACATTCTACTGGTGGCATGATTGCTAAATTGTTTTTTTAGAAGCACTTCTAATTTTTAAATGATGTAGCAAACCTAAAATTTTTTGATACAGTTTTAAAATCTGATAATTGTATAATTTCTAAATTATATATAATTTTTAATTGATCAGTGTTTTAAACTTTCATTTAGAAAGAATAAGTCTTAAAATATATAAATTAATGTTTTAAAAGATAATTCATTCTATAATTGATCCTGTATTTTGGCATGAAAAATTAGTCTAATTCTGATATAAAACTTGAATTTAATGCACTATGATATATACTTGCATACTGTTTTTAAAATTAGATGTGTAGCAATAGTTGAAGGAAGATGAAAATCATAATGATTTTTTTTCAAAAACAGGAATACTCATGTAGTTATTATGGAATGTTTTCAGGACTTTTTCAAGGCAATTATGTGATGTTTGCAGAGAGAATAAGCATTTTAAATGCAGTGAGGTGGGAAGATTAGAGATGACTTTTATTAGCATTTCTTATATTTTGATTATTGGAGGCAATGACTATATTTAAAATGGCCAAAAAATTGGCTGTATCATGAATTTTCAGTCTTATAGTGACTCAATTATAGAGACAGGTAAATAGATAAGGTACCTAGCAGGGGCAGAAGATTTGGGATCAGTCTCTAAAGGGGCTAACTTGGGACTTAGACAGGCAATGATTTATCTTCTATTAATGTTCAGAGTAGGGTAGGTTTATTTTATCTATAATTTTAGGCCTTCTTCTCTGTGTTTGTGGGTAATTTACTTTAGAGGTTTATGTGTGTAGGAAAATTTGAGTTCCCTTATAAAAATGGGGAGGAGAGGTATTAGAACCAAAGGTGTTAGACCCTTTTAAGGTTACCTCACTGGAGTGATGTGGGAACCTGGTATGTACCACTTCTGTTGCCTTTTATTCTTCCTTTTATTTGGGGCGGGGGGTACCGGGGATTGAACTTGGGCACTCAACCACTGAGTCACATTCCCAATCCTATTTTTTTTGTATTTTATTTAGAGATAGGATCTCACCGAGTTGCTTACTGCCTCACTTCTGCTGAGGCTGTCTTTGAACTCTTGATCCTCCTACCTCAACCTCCCAAGCTGCTGGTATTACAGGTGTGCGCCACCATGCCTGGCTTTATTCTTCCTTTTATATAATGAAAAAACAGTTCTTTCCCTTCCTGGATTGGAAAGAGCAAAAATTGTACAGAGAGATATTAGACTGAAGAAAATGTGCCTGGGCTGTGGAGGTTGTGTGTTCCAACTGACATATCAGACTTCCTGGTCTGGCTGGAAAGCTAAATGCTCTCCACACGGATCAACTCTTTACCTGCTTCCTACTGTTCCCCCAAATATGCTCAGTGCAAAATTTTTGAAATAATGAAAACCCATTAGTCATGTAAAACGTTATCTCCCACACTGCTTATTAGGCTCCTTTTCTAATATAGGAAAAATACTTCAGAGAACTGTTTAATAAATATATATTGATTTTTTTCAGTAGGCTAGGTTACAAGTTCTTGGTTGGGTAGATAAAAGTAAAAGAAAATATCATATAAATTAATATAAGTTAAATTGAATACAATATAATATATTATCATAATATTTTTATTATCATCAGTAGTGATACACTATAAAATGTGGTACCAGTGTGATAAGAACAATTCACATTTGAGGCTTTTGAAAATCAGTCTCAGTTTTATAAGATCACTCTTCATAGTAATATAAGACAAGTCCTATTTCTTATAATGGCTACATAAAAATAACAAATCCTAGGGTATACCTTATGTATCTCTGAAGTAGTTTTTTCTTTTAGCTTTTCTTTTATGTGGTGCAGAGGATTGGACCCAGCGTCTTGCACGTGCTAGGCGAGCGTTCTACTGCTGAGCCCCAGCCCCAGCCCCTTCTTTTAGCTTTTCTACATTTTAAAATTTAAACTTATTTTTTAAACTACATAAAAACAAAAAAGTACATATTTATGGGATACCATGTGATATTTCAGTGTATATTTTTATTGTATAATATTTAAATCAAGGTAAATATATATCCTGTTTTCTTAAACATATCATTTCTTTATGGTTTTTGTTTTTCTAGATAAATTTAAGTTGGTTTCTTCAGTTAAAGATTTTTTGGTAGGTTTGGTTAATTTAAGAAATTGTTTATATATAAAATAAATGAAAAAAAAAACTAGAGCATTTAATTTCTGTGATTATGTATATTTATTTGACATTAGACTATTTGGCTTGAGCTTTTGTTCTTAAATTAGAAATAGGCAGCATATTCACTTATGTCATGGCTTTGTTTTGTCACTTAATATATAGTTGGCTATATTTAAATTTTGTGTGTGTGTGTGTGTGTGTTACTAAGGGTTGAACTCAGTCTTGCCTTGTACATGCTAGGGAACCAGTCTATCTCTGAGCTACAACCCCAGCCTTGTTACTGAACTTTTTGAAATCTCCTTAGTTTAATTAACTATTTGCTACTTAGTAGTAAGAAGATGTGTTTTCAGTAATATAGCAATGATTTGTATATCTAGTAAATTTCCTAGAATATTTCATATATTACCTCAGTTCATTTCTCACCTGACTATAATTTATTCATGTGATATTTAACCGTATGTTTTTATGTATACAAGAAATTCTTTAAGTATAGGGAAATGTCTTAGTGATTTTAATATTTTCATTCTTCTAAAATTTAAATTCATCAAGCATTTGCTTCCTTAATTGAACCTAAAGTATTTGTCTTTAATGGTGTCATTATGTCTCTCTGTGAACTGGGAGTTTTAGAAAATTCATGCCATTTTTTCTTATATTATGTAGGAAAAGCTTAATATTTTAATTTATATATTTTTACTTATTTAACAAATATTTATTGTGTACCCACCATTTTTCAGGTCTGTGCCAGATTATAGTGATACAAAGGTTAATAAGACTGACAAACTTCTGTCCTCACTGACCTTATAGAACAACATGGACTCCGTATAAATAAAATTATAGGGAAGAACTTTTAAGTATAGAGAGGTACATATATGGGACACCTTGAGAAATCAATAATGGCTTCCTGAATGACTTTTTTTTTTTTTTTTTTTTGTACCAAGGATTGAACCTAGGGATGCTTAACCACTGAGCACATCTCCAGCCCTATTTATGTTTTATTTTGAGACAGGGCCTCACTAAGTTGCTTAGGGCCTCACTAAGTTGCTGAGACTGGCTTTTAACTTGGTCCTTTGGCCTCAGCCTCCCAAGTTGCTGAGTTTACAGGTGTGTGTTTACTGGCTGCTTGAATGATCTTTAATGTCTTAGCTGAAGGAAAAATATTTTGCACAGAAAGAATCCCATTTGTTCAGAGATGTAGATGTTGCACGATAAAATGATTTTTGGCAGCTCTGTTGAAAGTCGAACATTTTCATGAGGACTAAGAATGCCAGAGTGCCTAAATCATAGGTATGTCATGTTGAGATCAATATTTTGGTAAACTTACTTGATTTCAAGATGGAATAGATCTTGGAGAGTTAGGATGACAAGGTGGTACTGAAGACCTTCTTAAGTAATGGGAATAGAAATGGTGGCTAGAACATGGCCATTGGAGTAAGAATTCAGAGGAGGGGAGTTTCAGTGGTATTTAGGGGAAAGAAGGTGGAAATAATTATTCTTCAAAAATAAAACTGTTAAAAAGTTCTAATTCATTTCTTTCTGGTGATCTATTCTGTGACCAGTTCTTGCTGTTTCAGTAATGTTTAATGATTTTAACCATATACCAATACCAATAGATGAATTTGAAACCAATTGTTCTTTATCTAGGAAAAAAGCTCAATAGAAATGTAAAAACTTAATTAGGCAGTTAAGAATGGGATAAAATGGGGTATGGAGAGAGTGTTAGAGTATATATTTTTTAAAAACCCCATAAATTTTGCTAGATACTATTTATTATGTATTATGTACATATTCCTGATGTTTTATATTTGCATTATAGCGTCTTAGAGGAAGCAGAAATATCCTTTGCTTTTCATGCTCATTATCAGCAGGTTTGCTGGCTTTTCTTCACCTGGATCATGTTGCATTTTAAAAATCCTGCAGAAAACTCCCTATGGAAAGGTCTCTGAACAATAGGTGAATGTAACAGTACTGTGCCATGTGTGCTGCAATTCTGGCAAAATGCAGCATGTTACAGCTGCTGCAGTGGTCTCAACCTCCTTGGTTTGGGAGGACTATTTCTCTGTCATGCAGTTATAATCAGGTATTTATATTGATTTAATTTGTATGGATTGGGAAATTACACGATGGAGCATGGCTAGACATTGAAATGTAAATCAGGAAATAATTTAAAACATAAAATGATTTCTCTCACGCTATTAACAGCATGCATTGCAAATTCATGCAAGGCAGTTGAGAATAGTATGCAGTGTGCTGTTTACCCAAGTTTCAGCTTCTGTTGGAGGATGTCTATTTTTATAGATTACATCATCTCTGCTACAGAACTACGGTGTCCACTGGGATTTACTGTTCTTTCATTCCCTTTTGAAAGAAAGCTTGTATTGATGTCATAATTGGACCTATCTTTTGGTTGCACTTGGAAATGGAAAGTAATAAGGGTGTTGTGTAGCAAGTCATGCAATATTTCAAGCAATTTATTTGTCAAAAAGATCACTGCCACTTTGTGCTGCCTCTCATTGTGAACATGGGTAGCTCTGTGCTTACGCATGTTTTAAATATACTTGGCTAAAATTTAGCTTTTAGTTGCAAAAGCAAAGATCCTTTTCATCTTTTACGGTTTCATTTCTTATCATGTGATTTCTTTCTTTTTTTTTTCTTGTCATGAGATTTTTCTAGGGTTACATGCTGATTTTTTAAAAAAAAGTCTCTTTGGAAAAATCTACTTTGATATTCAGACCTATTTTATAACAGTACTGAATTGATCTTTTTTTACAATTAATATTATAATAAATTATCTATTTTTACTTTTTGGAATGTTGAGTGATTAAAGAAGTATCTTAATTATTTATATTAACATAATTTTAAAAGTCCTACTAAATAATCTGCTTATTTATTTGTGTAAATTTCCCTCTTATTCTAAAAGGTGTAGTCATTCCTGTTATATCTCAATAATACCTTTTTAAATTTTTGTCTAATCAGGAACAAACCTCTTACTTAGCATTTTTTTAGTCTCACTTTATGTTATATTTTTAAGTTGACATAAAGTTTACACAAAGAGAACACACGGCTCTTAAGTGTATGATTTAGTGTACTTTCGTAACTATAAACATCCATATAACCACCACTCTATAGCTTAGTATTTTTTAAAATAATAGTTTTTTTAAGATCAGTTGTATATTATACAATTCGTCTATTTAAAAGCTATATCTCAGTGGTTTTCTGTTTTTGGTAAAAACCCCCAAACATTAAATTTAGCGTTTTTTATGTGTACAGGTGGTGTTATTTAGTATATCAATAATAAACTTTTGAGTGGCTTGAACATACCTGTTTTACTGATGTATCTAGCATTCTTTGTGATTGATAAAATTACACATAGGCTAAAAATAACTTTGAAGGTATTTTGGAAATATAATTTAAAATCTATTGACTGGGAACCCTTAATGAATAACAGTTTGTATTAGAGCAGTTTCCTCTATCCCCTTTAAATCTTCCTTTCTTGTATTAAATGGAAGATAGGCAGTAGTTGGGCATAGTAAAGAATGGAATAATGGGGCTAGAGGAGAAATAATGAGGCATGAGAGTGGGCAAAATCTGCAATATGAATTGCTGATTTGTTAAGTGGTGGAGTAATTCAGGTAAGTGGTAGAGTAGTCCAGATGGGAATGGCTTAAGGATGAAAAAGAAAATATTCAGATGCCTATGAGGACAGTAGTGATCATATCACATGTGGTTTTAGTACAATATAGAAGGTGTTGGGGAATGAAAATAAATATAGTTAAAATCTCAATATGTAACTATTCCTTTGTGCAAATTATCACTGTACTTTTACTTTCTGTCCCTTTCTTTGTGAAAAAATTTAAATGTGAAAAAAATTTTAAAAAACTTTGGAATATAGAGGGAAAGATGTGGAAAAAATATTACTTTGACATTTGTTAATTTATTAAATAAGCACGCTCCCAGCCACCTGGGATGTTGAGATTACTTGGATTCTTGATATTTTTGATGATATTGGTGCCTTTAACAATGGGCATTTCTGATGAGCACTTGGTAGCTCCAGTTATTTCTCTTTGGTATGAAATTTTGTCTAACATTTGGCACATACTGACGTTAGTTAGGCCAGAAGAGCAGCTAACCTTTCTGCAAGTGGATTAAGTTGTCAATCAGAAGACTCCTCTGAAATGGGCATTTAAGGACAGTTGATGACAGTGGGTTCATTCAGGGAACTAAGAGATTGATTGTTTTCTAGTTGCAGCAGTTCTCAAACTTTTCAGTCTCAGGACTACCTTATACTCTCAAAACTTTTTGAGGGCTCCAACAAGCTTTTGCTTATATATAAATTATCTAATCATTGTTTACCACATTAGAAATTTAAAACAAGAAAATTTTAAGTATGCATTTATTCATTAATTTAAAAAGAGTAATAAGGCCAGTTTACATTAACATAAGAGTTCTTTTAAGGAAAATTATTATTTCATAAAACAAAAAAAATTATAAGAAGAGTGGTAGTGTTTTGTACTTCTTGTAAATATTTTAAATACTTGGTCTAATGGAAGACAGCTGGATTCCCACACCTACCTGTGTTCAGTCTATAGTGATGTGTTCTACTTACTGATTGAAGTATGTGAGGCATATGAAGAAAATCTGGCCTCACATGGGGTAGTTGGAAAAGGGAAGAATATTTCAACAGGTTTTTTTCCTTTTTTATTTTTATTTTTTTGTAGTGTAGATGGACAGCATACCTTTATTTTATTTCCTTATTTTTATGTGTTGGTGAGGATTGAACTCTACTGCTAAACTACGGCCCCAGCCCTCAACAGTTTTTTTTTTTCAACAATAATTGTGAATATTCTTTAATATTCTACTTCAAAATTTGACAAGCGGTATGTTTTTAAAATTAGGTGCAATGAGAATTACAAAACCATGTCAGTGAACTGTCTTACTTTCTTTTATTAAAACCCATTGGTCTTACACATTGAATGTTTGTACTCATGCAGGATTTATAATATCATATATTGGTCACTGAGTTAGCAAACTTTGAATTTTGATACATTATATGATATAAAAAGATCACATTTGTTGAAATCACCACAGGTCTCATTTTAAAAAAGGTCTTAATTATTAGGAAAATGCCAAACTTGTGGTGTTAGATAGAAGTTTTCCAAAATTTGAACTTTCACTTGAAAGCTTATATTTTACTATCAACAAAATACCATGAGCTGTTTTCCTTTAAGTGAGAAACTAACTGTTCCTTTTTAAGAAAATATCAGATTTGAGATGTAGCTCAGTGGTAGGGCATGTGTTGGGTTCAGTCTCCAGCCCCAAAAGAAGAAAAGACAAAAGAAAGTATAGGGAATATATGCCAGATACCTACTTCTGCATAATCCTGTTAGTAGTAGTCATATATAACTTGTGCTGCCACTGTCTTGATATGTGCTATGAAGTCAGCCTAGTTTACCCAGTTTTGCTTTTCCATGTGAGTGTAAATGTTAGCACAATAAAACTGGCAAATACCTTAGTATTGTTATGAAAATAGTTTAACCTCAGGAAAGTCTCAGGGATCCTCAGGCCATACTTTGAGGACCACTCTTATAGCTGTGGTTCTGCAAATTTTATTTGCATGGTATGTTAAGGTTGTCTAGAGAAACAGAACACACACAAACACACACACGCAGAGGGGTGTAGTGATATTTTAATTGATTTTAAGAAATAGTTATGCTTTTGTAGAGGCTTGGCAAATCCAAAATCTGCACCTAATTTAGTGCTACTCTTTAAAATAACATATATCTATATATCTGTATACATATCTAATCTCTTTCTCTCTGTTTATAAAACTTTTTACATTACCTTATATAGAACTGGCTACATCATTTGTGAGGCCCAGTGGAAATGAAAACATGGGGCCCCTTGTTCAAAAATTATTAGGAACTGAAAGATGACATCAACAAAGGATTAAGCCAAGCATAGGGCTCTTTTGAATTCAGGGACACAAATTGTATGCCTATGAATTTGACAGTTTTGTTTTTGTGTGATCTTTTTGTCCTTCTATACTTCCTTTTTCTTCTTGCTGTTTAACTTACAGACCATAGAAAAAAATAAGAAGATTCCAAGCTAAATTTGGATGGAATCAGAATTTCAAAATGCTTTACATTAAATAATTATGTTTCAAATATATTAATTATATTGAATGGGTACTAATAATCCATTTCATAGTTGCTCTGTACATGTTTTAATTTAATACTTATCATTTCTTATGTAGGTCATTTTCTTCTTTAGGAATTTTATTTTATTTTGGCTTTCCCCTCTGTAAAGTTCTTTGAGTACCTTCACCTTTTACAGTAATTATGAGCTGTTATGTGGACTTGTGACAGTATTAACATTTTTTATGCAAAATATTATGTGATATACATTTTTCATCATACCTATAAAGTATCTGTTGGGTAATCTTTAAAAATGGGGTTTTGGTTTTATGCCGATTAAGTAAGATAGTTAAAAATTTTTTTATTTTTAGTTGTTGACAGACCTTTATTTTATTTTTATGAGGTGCTGAGAATTGAACTCAGTTCCTCACACACGCCGGGCAGTGCGCTTCCACTGAGCCACAGCTCCAACCCCTAAAGTAAGACTAGTTTTAATCCCTGTCCCACAAAAAGATTATCATCAAAATAATTTTAAAAGCATTCTTTAATGTTGATGTTCAGGATCATCTAATTTGTTACAGATTGTTCTGGTTAGAAAAAAGAAAAATTAAGTCAATCAATAATAAAAACTAACCAGAAATGTCTGTCTTCTCTAAAAATCCTCTTACTATATTTCTAGAATTCTCTCTTTGTTTTCCTATACTTTGAATATCTCATTTTCTCTTTTTCACTGACTCCTTTTTTTTCTTTTCTATCCAAATAAAGATGCTGCCTTCAGGCTTTTTCTAGCCACTCTTTCTGCCTATGTTAAGACATCAATGGCTAATTTCCTTTGTCATCACAAAGTGTGGCTGGCCACTTAGGATTGTGCCCTGCTGTTCAGTGTGATTCAGTAATCAGAAACTAAAACAGAATAAACACCTGAGCACATAGAGCTGCCTTTAGAAGGAGACTGGAAATGTCTCCACACCTGTGTTTGTCATGGTGAGCCTCCCTTGATAAGAACTGAAATAGCCACATGAATTTTCTGAGTGGTAAACTGTCACCACAGGCTCATGCCTCATTCTCACTCAGAGAAATTTCTCCTTTAACTAATTGCCTCATTTTCTTCCAAACTCTATTTTTGCTTCTTTGTAAATACCATGTTTTGTATGAGATTGAGTTTAGTAGTCATATCTTGCTAGTATTTGTTTTTAAATCTTAAAAGTCTGCTGAATTGAGTGGCATATATTTTAAAATTTTGATCCAACAGATTTTTATTTTGCTTCATGCCCTGGAGAAAACATTTATTTCCTGTTAAACATAACCCATAGGAGTTATGTTTAAAGTACATAGGAGTTAATAGTTTAAAGTACAACTCAATTTGTATGAATAGTCATAATAATTTGAATAGCATTGAAGGAGAGGGAGAAATTAGATGTGTGATTTGGGTTTTGTGTGTTTATTAATTTATTTAGAAGAAGGAAGACTGAACTTTGTCATCTTAAACTCTCACATGGCCATATTGGTAGGCTGAATTCTTTTTCAAGAAAATATTTTAAAAATTTCTGTGGCATTTAAAATATTTTCTATGTAGAAACAGTCTTCTATTTTTAATTATTTTCCAAGCTAATTTACTTGGAAGCATCTCCTGTCTGGAATGTATTTAATTATAACAGAAGGGAAGGCAGTCCTATTCCTGGTAGTGGAGTCCATTGATTAATGCTTCCATTTAAAAATTATTGCCGTTGTCTTTTAGAGTGAAGACTGTTGAGCCATTTTGAACACTTATGTATTTTGATACTTATTCCCAAACATTAGGTTGTTGAGACATGAAAACGTGTTTGTTAATTAATTTTCTGGCAGGATGTAGCTTGCTGGTGAGCTTGAATTCAGCATACATGAGGCCCCTGGTTCAATTTCCAACATCAAAAATAAATAAATAAATAAAAATTAAATTTCTGAAACCGCAGAGTCTTTGAAAGCAGTTACTGTCTTGCATGTCATTGTTTGTACCTTTTGTGCAACACATAATAGGTTTCAGTAGTATCAAAGATTTGTGTTCATGCCTTTGGATCAGATTAGCCAAATTAACATTAATGTTTCTCTGAGTGACATTATAGATCCACCTACATGAACAATTTTGTATGAGACTATTGGCACAAGTACACTAGTGCCAGCTTTCTATACAACATTAATTAAATGGGTTGGCCAAACCCTGAGCGTATCATACTTTTCAGAATATTTTGGAAGAGATAAAGTAGACCCTATTGACCATATATGATGAACCAGTCTGGTAGATGTTCTGAACATTAGAGGATGGTATCTTCCCTTGTTAGGAGATACTCACTCAGATGCCACAGAGGTTAAGTAATGTGTTCTAGTCACTCAGATAGTAAATGTTAGAGTCAAATATAGACATAAATCTTTTCCATCCCCAATCCATGAAGTTACTTATATAAAAAAATGAATCTAACATATTGCTTCTTATGCTATTTAAACTTGAAATTTAATCTAAGAGAAATAAAGAGCAAATAATTCATCCACTTTGGATGACTACTGTTTAAGTACTTTTTAAAGAAATAGGCTGAAGCATAGAATATCCAATGTAAAGAAACAGTTACTGAATTTTATCTGCACAGTGATAGGCTTTGGTTGATTTATTTTTTTGATGGAATCAACTGTTTTCCCTTTAGGACCATCAGTAAAGTACAGCTTTTTTTCCTTTTTTTCTTTTTTAATCTTTTTAGTTTCTTTCCACTGGCAAGTAGTACTGTTTCCTGACAAAAGGATGATCATGAAATTATTGCACGTTCAAATTTAGGCCTACTAATATTATATATAGAAAACAAAAATCTCTTGCATAGACCTTTTATAGGCTTGAACCTTTAATGAATTGAAAACTTATAGTTAGTTGTCTAAATTTAGTTACAGCCTTGGCAGTTCGGGGTCTCTTATTTTTCCAAATGAATTTCATGATTGCCTTTTCTATTTCTATAAGGAATAATGATGGGATTTTAATTGGAATCACATTGAATCTTTATAGCACTTTGGCCATTTTTGATATATATATATTTGTAGATAGACACAATACCTTTATTTTATTTGTTTATTTTTATGTGATGCCAGGGATCGAACATAGTGTGTCATGCATGCTAGGCAAGTGCCTTACCACTGAGCCACAACCCCAGCCCAGTTTGGCCATTTTGACAATATTAATTTTGCCATTCCAAGAGCATGGGAGATCTTTCTAAGTTCTTCTTCAGTTTCCTTCTTTAGTGGTCGGTGGTTTTCATTGTAGAGACTTCCACAATGTCTTTCACCTCTTTTGTTGATTCCCAGCTTTCTTCTTCTTCTTCTTTTTTTTTTTTTTTTGAGGCTATTGTGAATGGGGTAGGTAGGTTTCCTAATTTCTCTTTCAGGGGATTCATCACTGATGTATAGAAATGCATTTGATTTATGGGTATTGATTTTATATCCTGCTACTTTGCTGAATTCATTAATTCTAGAAGTTTTCTGGTGGATTTTTGGATCTTCTAAGTTGATGTATACCCAAAGGACTTAAAATCAGCTACTGTAGTGATGCAGCTACATCAATATTTATAGCAGCTCAGTTCACAATAGCTAAACTGTGGAAGCAACCTAGATACCCTTTAATAGATGAACGGATAAAGAAACTGTGGTATATGTACACAATGGAATATTACTCAGCATTCAAAGAGAATAAAATTATGGCATTTGCAGGTAAATGGATGGAGTTGGAGAGTATCATGCTAAATGAAGTAAACCAATTCCAAAAAACCAAAGGCTGAATGTTCTCTCTGATAAGTGGATGCTGATCCATAATGGGGGGTAGGGGGGATGGAGGAACTTTGTTTGGGCAACGGGGAGGGGGCATGGGATCCGGAAAGCTGGTGGAATGAGATGGACATCATTACCCTAGGTACCTGTATGACTGTACATATGGTGCAATGCTATATCATGAACAACCAGAGAAATGAAAAGTTGTGCTGCAGTTGTGTATAATGAATCAAAATGCATTCTGCTGTCATGTACCTAATTAAAATAAATAAATTAATTTAAAAATTAGTTACAGCTTTTAGAGTTGAAAAAATACCTCTCAGAAATTGTTTGCTTCTGTAATAGAAAATATTGGAAATGTTTCGGTGATATGTGGAATGATATTGAAAATAATCAAGTCATTTTAAGGAATTTAAATTTTTAATCAAATTAGGTCAAACATACTTTTGAATAATTTATTACTTATATTAAGAAAGCCACCTTTCTCTAAGTTTGGTAAATTTTATTTATTTATTTTTTTAATTTTCCTTTTTTTTTAGTTATAGTTGGACACAATATCTTTATTTTATTTATCTATTTTTATGTGGTGCTGAGGATTAAACCTAGTACCTCACATGTGCTAGGTAAGTGCTCCACTGCTGAACCACAACCTCAGCTCATATTTTATTTTATTTTTTCAGGTAAAGATGTTAAAAGGAAAACTTTCAATGTCCAGTTATCACTATCATTTCTTTCCTTCTTTTTAAAGTAAGGGTATTTTGCCAGGTATGGTACAACATGCCTATAATCCCAGGAGCTTGGGAGGATCACAAGTTCCAGGCCAGATCCAGCAACTTAGTGAGACCCTAAGCTACTTAGTGAGATCAGGCTCAGTGGTAAAGTGCCCCTGGGTTCAACCCCAGTAATCCTCACCCCTCGAAAAAAGTGAGATTATTTTAGTATTACCTCTTCCCCTGTCAAAATACAAACAAAAGTCTTAGGATAAAGCATAGCTTCTACCAGGAAGTCTTATCTCAGGATGGATATGTTCCTATTTATGTAGTCTCTCTTTTTCTAACATTCTGTACAGCATCACCCTTTTCATCCTCATTTTGGTACCAGCTGATATTTGGTAATGGATATGTTAGGTAAGACCATGTTAAGAACATGAAAAGGATTTTTAAGAATCCCCCAGGTAAACCACTTAATACAGCTTATTTTTCTATAAAGTCACCAATATTCAGTCTCTGCTTTAAAAATTTTAATTACTGTGAGTACTGGTATTTGAAAGATTCCTTTGTATAATATGTATCACTTGCACCTTAGTGTTGGCTACAAAGTAAGAGCTTAATAAATTATAGCAGTTACTACATTTATAGGGAAGGGCTGATTATTAAGAAAGTCTTCCATAATCCTGGCATGGTGGTGCACACCTATTAGTCTCAGTTATTTGGGAGACAAGGACTCTTTTACTCAGTAGTTCAAGGCTAGCCTGGGCAACACAGTAAGACCTTATTTCAAAAAAAAAAAAAAAAAAAAACGAAACAAAACCCTTCTTCCTTATACTTAGTTGAAATCTGCCTCTCTGTAATTTTAATTCATGATTCTGTATCTCTTTTAAATGATCAATGTAAATATGATATAGATACTTAAAATAATTCTACCCCTCCACACCTGTTCTCTGTGTTAAACATTCCCAGCTTTTTCCTTCCTTCCTTCCTTCCTTCCTTCCTTCCTTCCTTCCTTCCTTCCTTCCTTCCTTCCTTCCTTCCTTCCTTTCTTTCTTTCTTTTTTTTTGGTACCTGGATCGAACCCAGGGGTGCTTAACCACTGAGCCACATCCCCAGCCCTATTAAAATTATATTTAGAGACAGGGTCTCGCTAAGTTGCTTAGGGCTTCATTAAGTTGCTAAGGCTAGCTTTGAACTGTCAATCCTCCTGCCTCAGCCTCCTGAGCCACTGGGATTAGATGGCATGCACCGCTGTGCTCAGCTCATTCCCAGCTTCTTATAGCTTTCTAAATACCTCGTCCATGTTTTCTCCCATTAGAGTGCCATATGTACTCATCATTTCTTTTAAATTATGAAGTCCAGAGCTGGTTGCTAATAATTTACATAAAGTCTTACAAAACCCTACAAAGTAGATTGCACTATGACTTCCAGTCTTCCTTGCTGGGGACAACATATATCTGGTAAAAATAACCTGAGATTAGATTAAGGTCAGAACTTGTGCATTGGCAGGTATAGGTAGAGCTTTAGTAGGTCAGTTTTACAGATAATCACTGCCTTCCATTTCTCTATGAATTGTTTCTTAAGCCACATCCCCATTCCTGTACTTATACAAGGGACATTTTGGTAGTGCACATGTAGATCTTTATATTTTTCCCTGTTAAATTTACTAGTTTTGGCCTACTCTTTTCATCTGTCAAGTTATTTAAAGCCTCAATTTTTTTCAATAAGCAAATTAGACATTTTTTTATGGTTACCCAACCCTCCAGTGTCTGCTTCCTCTTGTTAAAGACTAACAGTATTTCACAGGTTATAAGTGGAATCACTTTATGCATTTATTCTTTGTTTGAACAGTTGCTGTATGTCAAGTACAAGGGATAAAGCTTAATACATCATTAACAATATCAGATAAACAAAATACTGTATGATCCCTGACCTCAGCTGACTTATTTCATTTTGTAGTGCAACATTTCCTGTTTTGTTAAATATTTAATGGTTCATTATGCTTGTGCAAATATATTACAAGGGAATATATTACATGGCAAATTAGTAATAAAGATAATAATTCTGTGCATTTGCAGTGTTGCTCTGTGAAATATAGTAGGGAGACCTGTTTTAAGTCCTTGTCCCTAGAAAAGACATTGAAATGATTTGCAGCCAGTTTTCAAGGATTCTACCTCTGAAACCTGTGCACTACAAAATGAAGTCTGACCTTTTCTTAAAATAGGTTCTAGGAAATGAAGTAAGCTTTGTTTAATCTACTGTTAAAGTCTCATTTTTCAAACAAATGCATTTATAAAAGCCCAATGTTGGAATAACTCACTAACTTACAGGTTTCTTTATTTTATTTATTTGTCTGGATATCTCCAAATTGTGTCATCCTTTAATCTTTCTCTTCCCATGTGCTTGGTATATTTATGGAACATTTATTAAGTTAAATTGCTACATTAGTTTTCCAATTATGAATCATATGCAACTAAACAGTTTACTGTCAGGCGGAAATAGCTTAAAGATTTCTTTGAAAGTATATTTTGAGCATATCAGGGTAATCTTTATTTAGGTGCTCCATTAGTTTTTTTTTTTTTTATTAGAGCTTTATGGTGCTCCATTAGATCTTTCTGAAGCTGAACGTTAACTTGAAGTTTTCTAGTATTTCCAAAGTACATATTTAGATTCAACTTAGTTGTTTATTCTAGTTTTACTGTGTTAGGAGATTTGTTGGTTTCTTTCATATTTCGTAATTAAATTATTTTTAATGATGAACTATTTTATAGATTGACTCTGTGTCTACTTTTTCTCTGAGATACACCAATGGGGGGAAGAGATTATATAACAATGTAGAATGGAGTTAAGGAATGCCAGAAAAAGTTTGTCAGATGGTCAACTTTCACTATTTGAAAGAAATTATAGTATTAGTGGGGTACATTGGCTTTAGAAAAAAAGGGTAAAATATCTGATCATCCTTTATTTTGCTTAACTGATTTGGTGAATTCATACACAAAAATAGTATTTTAAATGTCATTTATTGGGGAAAAAATCAAACTTTTGGATTCTCAAATTTGTAAAATTTCTTAATTCGGGGTATCAAAGAATAACTTATTTCTTGCTCACCCATCAGTTTTCCCCAACTTCTATAATTTTTCCCTTGGGATAGAGATAAGAGAAAAGAAACCAATTTATGACTATTAAGTGAAGTAAGTTCTATTTTGTATTCTTCTACAGTGCTAACTTTATAGTCTTATACAGTATTTTCTAATAAAAGAGTGTATTATTTTGTTTCCCTTGTTTTTTTTAAAAAAATTTCATTTTTATTTATTTTATGTTTATGAGATAATGAGGACTGAACCCAGTGCCTCACATACTAGGCAAGTATTCTGCCACTGAGCTACAGCCCCGGCCCTCCCTTGGGTTTTGATGAAGCTTAATTAAATGTTTATAAAACACAATAAGATCTATGGATAAACACCATATAACTTCTAAATATGATTAATAATTACTAAAAAGAACAGATAATTTTTCTCAATTTTATAGTTTAGAAAGTAAACAATTTAGGTAGAAAAAGTATGAGAGAATACAATAGTATTAAATTTGGCATGGAAAGCCTTTATATTAAGTAATTTCCTGAACTATGTAATCCCATCTTTTGAAGTATTATTACCGAAAGTTTAGAATATTTGGATGTTCTTGATGCAGAGTTGTTACTTGGCTTCTTTCTTTCGAGTCTATATAATGCTACTTGCTAAATCTAGATGGTTATTGAAGGGAGTAAATATTTTGCAAGTTAGAGCTACTTACACATTAGTGTGATTTATTCTTGCTTATATAAAATTTATAATATTGGATTTTTCTAAACCCTGAGTTTATATTTTATTTCTTAAACAGTGTCTGGCATATTATAACCTGGCATAATTGTGTTTCTATGTACAAGATAATGTGGATTAAAGAACAGTATCACAGTCCTGAGTTTTAAGATATATAGGTTGTAGGCATGAAGCCAGGTTGCAAAGAGAAATCACACCAGGTCACAGCACAGTACAGCATCTGTGCCTGAGGATGTGTGATTTTCTTACTTCATCTATCAGGTTCCCCCATTAGGTTCATTTCCTTCTTGAGAGAAGTGACACATTTTTTTCTGGAAAGAGGCAAGTAATGGGAAATTTTCACATATAAGGTCATACTCCATCAGAGCATGGGATCACTTTGATTTAAGCTTAGAGAAGAATTTTTTTTTTGCACATGGACATGTTGGGACATGGACTAGATGGAAAATGTGGAACTTGACTATGTAGTCTTTGCCATCTATTTTTCTTATTGGGGTAAAATATATGTAACATTAAAATTTGCCATTTTAACCATTTTTAGGATACAGTTCAGTAGCATTTAAGTACATTTCCATTGTTGTGCAACTATCACTGTCATCCATCTCCAGAACTTTTTCATCTTCCCAAACTGAAACTCCATACCTACTAGACAATAGCTCCCCCATTTCTCCTTTCTCCGTCCCTAGCACCACCATTCTACCTTCTATCTCTGTGAATATAGTGTTTAGTCTTTTGTGACGGGCTTATTTTGCTTAGGCTAATGGCTACAGTTTATCCATATTGTAGCATGTAACAGAATTTTATTCCTTTTTTGGGCTGAATACTGCCCCCACTTAATATATACACTACATTGTATTTACATATTCATCTGTTGATGGATGCTTGGGCTGTTTTCACCTTTGGGTATTATTTGCTTTAAAATTATTTCTTGTGTCTATTATAGAAGAAATATTTGGGATTTTGACAGGAACTTATCTAGAACATCAAATATGGTCTTGACAGTATCCATTTCCAGTCAGTGGAAATTTCATTCATTTAACAAAAATGTAAGTGCCTGCAATGTGTACTGTACTCAGTGCTGAGAGAACAGTTGTGCAGAAAAATGTACGTCCTAATGTCTAGCTTTCATTGAACATTAGGGTACATGGGATGGAGCGGATGAACTGCTTGAATACTCTCATGACTAACTAAAATCACAACTGTAATAAGTGAGAGATGAATACTGTTGTGATAACCCTGAGGGCATTTTACCAGTATGTTTTTTGGGGCAGAAGGGGAGACTGTCAGGAAGGGAGGGAGAAGGAGAATTTCAGACAGAGGAAGTAACATTTACTAAGGCCATCTTGCCCATCAAGGAAGCAAGAGAGCCCTAGGACCTGGCATGAAGAGTGGCTTGGGTGTGGTGTAAGTCTGGAAAGTGTGCAAGGCTTGCAGAATGTTGGGGTTTGGCCTTTAAGCTGAGTGCAACAGGAAGTTACTGAAGTGTTTTAATTTTAAAAGTGGTGCTGTGAATGAAGATGAAATGATCAGACTTTCATTTTTAAAGGATTCCAGGAGATAGTATGGTAAATGGGTTGGATGGAAGGGTTAGAATGACTCTAGACCACTTAATGAAGGAGACTTTTGCCGTTCTTAAAGCAGAAAATAATGGAGTGGTATGATAGCAGCAGAGATGAAGAGAAATCTAAGTTGGAGAAAAAATTAGAATTTAATTTACAGATTTTGTGATGAGTGGAAGCAGGTGTTAGGATAACTCAATTATCCTTAACTGAGTATGGATGTATCAGTTGTGCATTAGGATCACAGTGGACCTTCATTTGTGGAATCTGCGGGATAACAGGAAATAGTGAAAACCAAAGCAGGTGATTCTTGATTGTGAAGCGTGGGAAAGAGGTGAGACTGCAGCATAAGGAAATGTGAGGTATAGGAAAGACTTCTGTTTCTGTTGGCTTTTTGAAATGAGAGACCAGAACTTTTAAAAGTTAATGGCGATTATCTCTGGTTGTGGAGAAGTGGTTAAATATGTGTGGGAGAAGAGGGACAGCGCATGATGGGAGTCTAAGAAAAAGATGGGAATGGGTGACAAAAAGAACCTAAATCAGGGAATGGTTTCCTTTAGGGATGAGGACAAAGGAAAAAAGATGATAGAATGGGTGCAGTCTTAAGATAGACGAGAAACATAAGTTAGCAAGCACTGACGGTTGCAGAGAACATTATCAAAGATGCTAAATTTCTATATCTATTTTCTATTCCTTATACCATTTATAAATCTGAGTGAGAGGAACTGACCAGTGATTCAGAGAATAAGTGTCTTTATTCCTTATCAACTATAATGTACTCTTTTAAATAAATCTACATATGTAGGTAAAATTAAGAGTTTATGGTAGAATAATGTATTCTTACTGAATTTCAGCACTCAACTATAGAAGTTTGGTTTGCTTTTTAAAAAAACTGGGTGGATTTATTTTAATATTATTGACAAGGCAGTATGTGCGTGTGTGTGTGTGTGTGTGTGTGTGTGTGTATGGGTGTTTGTGAAAAATCACCTCTAAATTTACACAAAGCTTGCTAAGCATGCATTTAAATTTTTTTGGTAGATGTTCGTTTATTATAGTACAATGATATTGAGGGTGGGGTAAAGGTCACATTGATTCCTTTATCCTCACCTTGGTGAAAAATCATATTTTAGTTCAAAGCTGTTCAAGTAAGTCCTTGCTCCGATTTCCCACCCTGTCTTCAGTGATATTATTTGGAGTCAGCAATCAATGGATTCCATCCCTCTGAGACTTGCTTAACCTACAGCTGCTGATATAATACAGGCAAGAGCTTGTTACTTTATCTGAATTGTCCATCGCTACCTTAATGAGTGAAATGGTTAAGTAGAGGAGGGGGCGAGCCTTAAGGAATGTGTGTACCGTTTGAGCTGAATATTTCAGTGTATATAGGGAGAGGGAGGGTGAGAGAGAAATCCACTTACATCACTAGAACTGCATCGAGTGTGAGCCTTGCAGGTTAAGAGACAGACTACAGTGTCTTGCTTTCTGCAGGAAGCAGCAATGCTGTTTGTTTCCTAAGAGGAATTTTTTATTTAGAAAAGGAAGCTTTCTCTCTACCCAGGAAATGGCTTTCCTTGTGCGTTGCTATGCCAACTGCCTGCAGCCATGGTCCTCCAAAGTAAGCACAATAATGTAATTATATTGGTGTATTGCATTCAGACTCATGATTCTTGAGATTGTGTGTGTGCATGTGCTGTGTTTCTGTTAGTGACTCTCTTGCTAGCAGGCATGCTTGTGTTGAGTGTGAGGGACAGACATCATTAAATTAAATGTCCATCAGTGTCATGCTGCTAAGATTAATTGTGCAAACTTGGTTAGTGGAGTGGGACAGAGATCACTGGTCACCACTCTGTCAGCATCATTAGCAGCTAGGGAGGAGGTCCCGATTCACACGCTCTGCCCTGATTTTTTTTTTCTCTCTTTCTTTCTTTTTTCTTTTTTTCTTGGTTGGAGGGGTCCGTATGTGTGATTGCAAATGAAACAAGAGTGTTAACAATGCTTGGCTGAATGCTAGAGACTGGTTCTTATACCACCCTGGCTAATATAATTCTGTATTAAGCCTTTTTGAGAGGAATCTGTGTGCAGTCAGCCATTTTAGCTTTTTTTTCCCCCCTTCTTTTCTTTTGCCTCTTGTTCTTCAGTCTCAGAAATGATCTTGTCGTCTTGGAAGACTGAGAGCTGTATGAGGTTTTCTCGGTCTTGCCATAGCCTGAGAGGGTTAGAGTTTCAATGTTATAAAAATGGAGCCGAGCACCGTTGTTCGGATTCCTTTTCTGGTCTACAAGTGTGAAGGGTTTTTTAAGCTTACCAGTAGTGACACTTTAAGCTGCAGCTTGGTTTTCCCTCCTCCCTCTTTTTTTTTTTTCTTTCTTTTTCTTTTAATTTAATGCTGTAGAGGGTGACTTGCCTTCGTGAGAGATTGGTACATGATGTGTAAATTCAGTTCAGCATATGTTTCTTCATTATGAAACCACTAGCAGCCCCAGCTAACCATGGAGTTATGGGCCAGCAGGAGAAACACTCAGTAAGTATCACAAATGCTGTGTGTGCTTGGGTAGCACATCATAGAGATCTGCTTTACAATGGGGATTGTTGCTCTTTCTCTTCAGGAAAAACAGTTTTTGTAGAGGGTATAATAATCTGCTTGGAGGAGGGAGGGTGAGTTCCAACTGGCTTGTTCTTCCAATTTTGCTGTAATTTAAAAAATATTTAAGCAAGACCAACAGTTTGTTTAAAGAAAAAGCATTGACATTGAGAAATATTGGATAGACTGCTTTTTATAATCAGAAACTAGAGCTTTTAGTATCTGAATAGTTTCAAAAAATGTTTTTTGTAGTTGAATTTAATGAAAGATCATGAGAGAGGTTACTGGGAATGGGAATCTGTAGTGAGGAATTCACATGTAGGTTGAAAGGAGGGATAGGTTTAGTTATTGATTTGGTAAGAAAACGATCAGTGGGATTCATCTGACTACTTAACATGTATTAATGGGTGATGAAAGCACAGAATTTTTTTTAATGCCACACAAAAAATTACTGCTTCTGTATAATTGCTCCCATGAGTCAGCTGTGCGATTGTCGTGCTGAAGTCCCACAGGCAGCCACTGCTGTTAGTGAGAAACACTTTTCTTTGCTAGCACCAGGTCAGAGCTCCAGTTCCAGGAACGTGAGCTCTCACCCTGCTGCTTTATGTCACCAGGCTGCAAGTTTTCTGCCATCATACAAATTCATAGCACTGATATTTCCATTAAATCTCACAATGAAAATATTTGTGATTAGGCAGAACGTATAGTATTTTTGAAGTGTCTTGCATACCTAGCATCCAGTAGGTTATTACGTTAGGGTATAGGAATTGTCTTTTACGTATTCTAAAAAAAGGATGAGATGTTAAATTTCAAAAATGAGGATAAATTGCTGAAGCTTTGAATATTTGTAAATAGGAGGCTATGAATTTAGAATATTTAGATGCTTAGGTTTATGAGTGTGGTTTGATTTCAAAAGTATTAACTATATACAGTAGCTTTCCTTAGATGAAGTAACCTGAAGGCATCACCTCCCCTTGTGAGTGAGCCCCGGGATATTCTTGAGGAAGGTGCTGGCCTGGTGGCATGTTGCGGTACTCAGAGCCCAGCCCCTCTTAATGAGGTTCTTGTGGCACTTCACTAATTAAATCTCTTTGGATCAGATCCAAAAAAGGACCAGCCTATACTTAATTTCACTAATGGGAAAAGTTGTTACAGAGAAGTTCCATTGTAGTTTGATTTTATTAACAGGATCTTTAAAATTAAGCCCTTCTGCCATAGTGATTTCTTCCAGGTAAGAGTAGTAGTTAGTACTTAAGAATCTTAGAAACAAAATTTAAACCACAGGCTCCCTCTTCACCTTGTGTATCATTTCTGCAAATAGAAGGACAGTATAAATAATGTAAATTAGCAAATAAATAAAGTTATTAAAACTACTCACTAGCAGAGGGAGGGAAAGTATTACTAGATTTATGAGAACAAGAGCAGTCAAGACAGGTAGTATCAAATAGTGTATGAACTAGAGCGCCTGGTATCATATTCTGTAAGCACATGTTTCCTGATAGGGTTCTTCATATCTCACTAAAATTTAAGGTAATGATATGAGAAAGTAAAACTGACCCTAATATAACTTTGCATCAAGCAACTTCTAGAAAACATGAATGATATTTCCACAATACTGTTGAATACTAAAATTTGCCTCCCCAGACTTTCATATGTGGCACAGTTGGCAATTGTGGTCTCTCTTCTTGTTGACTAGGCATTGTGATCTAGACTTTGCTGTTGTCAATTAGACCTTTAAATTGTAATTATATGTGAGAAGTTGAATAAGAGAAAATGACTCTGGCTCTCATAAAACAGGTGACTCAGTCAGCAGTTGCAGTTGACTTGAGCAAAATGGAGCAAGAATGTCTCTCTTTCACCCTGTGAAACTTTTCAAGAAGAATGTCACAGCTAATTTCAAATAAGCCAAATTTACCAAATTTACAAATATTTATATTTTCACTTCTTTGAGAAATTTGTGACTTTTTAAGCAGCTTTGCTTGTTTTAGTACAGAAAGGAAGGTGGTACTAAAAATACATTAAATTTGGGAAGCTTTTTGTTGTTGTTATGACTGGGTTTAAGAAGTAAACTCTTTTTATATTTTGTAAGAATCTTTCAGATCTTGTGGGCTTCCATTTATTTTTTTTAATCTCATTCAGTGCATTATAAGTATACAAGCACATAATAAGTATACAGTAAATACTTTCTCATTTAATTGAATTTTTGGATAATATTAAGTTTCATTTGATGTTTTATGCCCATTAAACTAGCGAATTTTACATATTTCATCATGCCTTCTTCTGTCCCCTCTCTATCCATATATTCTCAGTTGATAATACTAAGATAATCACAGAAGTTTTCCCAGCACTGGGCTGTATTTTTATTGTTATGCAGGGGTTTTTGGTTAGTCTTTAGAAGAGTCTTGTGGTTTCGTGAACATAAACATGTAAAAATCTTGTGAGTTTCTGAAAATTAAAGGAGATTGTTAGCACTTCTGAAATAATATTTCTGTATTTTTCAAAAGACAACAAGAGACCACTTGTTGTACAGACTATAAATTGATGCTATATGAAAAAACGTTTTATAGGCTCCATAAGTAGGGGGAAATATTGGAATAGTATTAAAAGTCTCAACTTTTTTTCTTCCTGTTTTTTTAAACCCTAGAACCTGTCTCTTCCCTTTTTGTCCATTTCAGATGTCTTTAAAAATCTGTGATTATGATTAGGGATCACTTTGAAAATTTGTAAATTTTTTTTGATTGTCAGATATAGTTTTTTTATTTTTGTAAAAATTTTTTATTAGTACATTAGAATTATGCACAATGTTGAAATTTATTGTTACGTATTTATATACACATACAAGATGCTTTAGTCAACTTTATTCCCCAGTAGTTCCCCTCCCCCCCCTTTCCTCTTCTCTACTGATCTCTGTTTTGTTTTCATGAGATTCTACCAGCCACCCCATGCTTTTTTTCCCTTCAAGCTTCCACATATGAGAGAAAACATATGCCCCTTGACTTTTTGAGTTTGGTTTATTTCGCTTAACATCATGTTCTCAAGTTCCACCCATTTCCCTGCACGCACGCAACATACTTTCATTCTTCTTTATGGCTGAATAAAACTCCATTGTGTATATATACCACATTTTCTTTATCCATTCGTCTGTTGATGGACACCTAGGCTGGTTTCGTAGTTTAGCTATTGTGAATTGTGCTGCTACAAATGTGGGTATGCATGTATTGCTATAATGTTCTGACTTTAATTCTCTTAGATAAATATTGAATGATGCTATGACTGGGAAACTTAACAGTTTTTGATTAGATTCCAATAATTGAATTTGATATATCAAACTGATAACCTGTTTTCCAGTTTTATATTTTGGTACATTATTGACTTCTATATTATGCTATATACTTATAATAAAACATACCTCAAGTCAAGATTAAATAATGATAAGAAAAGGTGGTATACATAAGGAATTGCCTTCCTTAAATGTTGGGAATGAATTGCAGTAGCTACCTTAATTATTGAGCTCTTATTGTTTAGAGGGCATTGTGTTGCATTTTACCTGACTTAAATCCTACAGTAAACCCCCACGTTTAGAGATGAGGAAAGCTGAGATTAAAAAGCAGTTTTTCTTAGAGACTTATTACTCATAAATAGTAGAGCCATCAGTTGAAACCCAGGTTTGTTTAATGTCATAGCTCTAGTTTTAACTGCAGGCCTATACTACCTCCCTTACTCAGCCAAATTCAGTCAGAGTGAGATATGTAGAGTATATATAATTGAGGTAGTTGGTATTAACCAGTGGCATACATGGCTTGAAAAATTGCTTGCTTGTCCACTATTCTTTTTTTTTTTTCTTGGTGTATGTGATGATATTCCAGTCACTGTTGCTATAAAAGAGCAACATATCAATCAAAATTATTTTATAAGACTTGTCATTGCTTGACTCAGTCAATAATGTAGCTGTCCTTTTTGAAATTAATTATCTTGAAGTTTGAGTATGGGTGATCAGGAAAGGATGGCATTTAGCCTAGTCCTTTTTTTGTTTGTTTGTTTGTTTTGTTTTTAAGAATTGGTGCATTGTTTTTCTTATTTATTGATTTTTTTAATGTGGTGCTGAGGACTGGACCAAGCGCCTCCCGCATTCGAGGCAAGTGGTCTACCACTTAGCTGCAACCCTGGCCCCTAGCCTAGTTCTTTCTTCCCTTTTGCTTTTCTGTTTGACTTCTACCATGTACATTTTCTTTCTTTCTTTTTTATCATGTACATTTTCCTATTTGCTGTTTAACTCTTTCATATTGTTGATCCACATTGGTTTAATCCATAGATGTGGGACGTGAAGACACAGAGACAAAGTATTTCTACTTTTTTTTTTTTTTTTTTTTTTTTAGGTTTTGATATGTTGCACAGGTTGGCCTCAAATTTCTAGACTCAAGTAATACTCCTGCTTTTAGCCTTTCTAGTAGCTGGACAAACAGGCACATGCCCTCACACTCTGTTTGCTGCTTAACTTTTAAACACACTTCAAGCCTCAACTTTTTCATTCTGTTTCCTTTACAACATCTGGTTGCCTGGGCTCCACTGGAAGCAATGAGCCTTGCTATTTTGTCTCCTTTTTGTCTGCCCTAGTGAACTTTGTATATATCATGGAGCCCAACTTTTAACTCACAACTACCTCTCTTAAGACCATGCTGTAGATGGATCACAAGTTCAAAGCCAGCCTCAGCAATTTAGCAAGGCTACTGTGTATAACTACAAGCATCAATTTCATCATTCACAAGTCCCTTAACCAGAATGGATGAAATTTCACTTAACCACCACTTAAACATACCACCATCCCAACTATCCTTTTTAAATTTAGTCTAATTATAAGCATTTCATTTTCTTTTCCCATTTCTTACCTTCTAATGTTCTTCGTTTGACTCTGACTTGTTCCTCATCTCATAATTTATTTCTGTTGTCTCTCAATAGTAATTCAGTAGCTTCTTAATATATAATGTTTACTTTTATTATTACTCTGATTGATGCTTTGAAATAGGTTTGGTCTTTGCAGGTAGATGAAAGGTCCTATCTTGAATAGATTTTCCCCCTCTGTGTACCATGTGTTTAAGGATGTGATTGGAATTTAAAACTATTGATCAAATGTTAAAAGTTCAGGTTACAGAAGACTTTTCAAAGCTTGACCAATACCATGTGAGGACCCAAGGCAGGAAGATGTAAAAGAATATGATGACACAGAAGGTAATGAGGAAGAACTTTGAAGCTTCACTGCTGGATTGGACTGGGCTAGAGAGAGGAAGGTCTGTCCAGGTGCTGAAGTAGAGGACACAAGTTAGGGACTATGAAGACCCAGCAAAGGAGAACAGCCTCTTTCTCTACCTCCTGTCCCTTTATGCGTTAATTAGACTGAAGTTAAGAAACTTATTTTTTTTAAAAAATTGCTCCTATGCTACCATGAAAACTTGACCTTTGTCTGAGAGCATTGGCTGGAGTGTCTCATGATTGATGCATTTTCCTTAACAAGGTAGAAATATAGCACCAGCAACTTGCTACTGATGCTAAGTTGTGTACCTCTTTTGGGTTATGAATCCACTTCTTTATCTGATCTCTATTTTGTCTATTGTAACAGATACATTTCCTGAGATTAAATAAACTTATCTTGTGAGGAGGTTTTCCACTGTGCTTGCTTGTAGAGAGGCCTGAGAGGAAGCAATATCCTATTGTTTTAATCAAGGACAAGGTCATCTTGCCTTGGATTTGGACCAAGAAACCCTGGCAACAAATAATAGATCCTTTTAGCTCTGTTAGAAGTGAAGAAATATATTTAGAAACTTGCCAAGACATTACATACACTGTTTTCACATGTAAGATTGAAAAGCTCAATCCCATCCTAGGACATACTAGTGATTTTGATTTATAGCCCACAAAAGTATATGCTTTATGGCTTTGCTTTAAATATTATTTAGTAATGATCCATTGAAAATAGATTACCTAAAAATAAATATTAGAGAAAAAAGAGAATTCTCAAAATGTATTGTTAGAAGCTCTATTTTTTTCTGGTTTAACATTTAAGCATCATAAGATCACTAATCGTAATTTCTCATTAAAAAATATTTTTTAAAAATGAAAATATACATGTATATTTGCCACTCTGAAGTATACAAAGATGTGATGTGGCAGTGCACACTCACAAAAGTGACATTGCATCACACAGGTGGCCCTATGTAGGCTCTAGGCCTTGTACTGTCTTACCTGCTAGTATGGAAGCTCGAGTGACACAGAACCAGCCATTTGTCATCCTCTGCCCCATCTTCTGCCTTACGTGTAGTTATGTCACATTCTCTCTCTGGTGCGTGTATGATATAATAATTTTATTTAATAACAGTCTGTGGTGTATGCCATCCCCTATCTGTGTTCCTTTTGTACTTTGAAGTCACTATATAAATATTTTGCACATGCTTCAGGTCTCTTCATATTCTATTAATACACCAGATCGTCTTTTCTAACTTACATTCCATGTTCATCATAAAGGCTCTTTTTTAGAGACATCTTGGGCATGAATTAGCCTTACATTTATTGATGGACAAAGAGTCTGAAAAATTCCTTTACATAAAATATTACATATTTTTATGTAATAAACACTAGCAAGATACATTATTGGTTTATAATATTGACTTGGGTTAATGAGAAAATGGACCATGCCATCCTGCCCTGTCTCTCTGTACACATTTCATATATACGTGCATGTCTGTATAAATAAATGTAAGTAATCCATGGTCTTAATTCATACTTGGGCTTGTAGTAAAAGCTAAAATTTTGCTTAGCTTGCTGTTTAAGTAAAGGTTAATTTGGGAAATTACATGTCATATCTCTTGTAAATATTTTATTTTCCTACTGCCTTACATTAGAGATCTTAAAAATTCAGATCATAGAGGGGTACCTTGTTATTGGATATTTTCAGTAGGTCAGCATTCCATTAATTTTTCTATAAGTGCTAGAATATAGCATCACTCTTTTCATAATAAAGGAAAACAACAGCAAAAAAGCTGTGGAGTCGTCACTTAATATTCCTACCCCGAGAGAGAGTGAGAGGGACAGAAAGAGAGATTTTTAATCTTCTAAAGTATTTTGAATAAGTGGAAACACCCCTTTTTTTTTTTGTTTTACTCAGCAATTAAATATTTGAAGAAGTTAAGTGGAAGTGTTGCAGTATATAGTTTTTATGAGTGTTGTGCAACTGAGAGCACTGTATTTTTATGATAGCGAAAAGCAGATTCCTTGGGGTTCCCTCTCAGTGAGGGCTGCCAGGGTTCTATAGTCTCCAGTCTGAAGTGGAGGGTGAGCAGGGCTGGAGGAGGTTGGCAGAAGTTGAGTGATGAACACAGTTCATACCCAGGACCTAGTGATTGAGAATGAGAAGGAGGAAGTATAACTGATTTACCTTTTTTTCTTAAAAGCATACTTTTGTTTATTTAAATGACAATAAAAATATGAAATATTATTGAAATTAACATAATTTGTTGAAACAAATGCCAAAATCATACTGCTTTAGAGATAACATTTACTTAAATATAAAATATTTAATAGTTACTTAAATATAAAATGATTGAATGATTTTATGTAGAAGAGATATGCTTTTACTTGTTTTGGGTTTGAGTTAAAATTATTTAGGCAGTAGTTTGGTCTGTGACTTGTCTATTGTTAGTCTTGTGCATAATTCATTATTTAAAAAAATGTAGCTATGTGTTCATTGAAGAAAAGATTTAAAACCATTGTTAACATTTTGGTGTAAATCCTCTTATTAATGCTTTTATATCATACTGTGTTGTAAAATCTGAATGTATTTGTTCTAGATCTTTTCTCAAAATTGTATATAGAAGAAATATTTAAGGACAGCTAATATAAGAGATATACCTTATAACTATAATGAAGTTTCTATCATAAGCTTTGTCTTCTTTGTAGTTTTAAAGTTTGACATATATTATTTGCATATTATACACTAATATAGCATAATACTTATGTATTTTAGAAAGAAATATAATTAAGAATTTCATTTAGTGTTAGAATTTTATCCTACATATGGGCAAGATACAGCATAATTTTAATAAAGCTTTCTTTATTTTTATGATTGTGTTTTTCTTAAAGCTTAGGCAAAATTTCAATATGGGAAGTGAATATTAAAGTGTCAAAAAAAACATGAAGTGAAAGTAGAAGTATCTTAGCTAAAGAAAATATGGCATATGTCATAAGCTTCCTGTCTTTCTCTCTTTCCCCTGTGAATGATGAGCCTTTTATCACTAAAATCTATTGGGCATATTCTTGGATTTCTTTTTTACCTCTCATTACCCTTTTTCATATCCCCTCCCTTGAAGAAAGCTTAACAACTTGATACAAGAAAGAATTAAAGCATGTCCCTGTTGAACAGCAAACTTCACAAAAGTTGAAAGTAGTGATAATAAATGAAATGTTCATTTTGCTCTAGGAAAATAAATACAAATAACTGTAATTGTGTCCTTTACATTTTTTTCAAGAGAAAAGCAACTTAGTCTCTTTCTATTAATAGAAAAGGAGAATATAGATTATAGTTCTTAAGAAAAGTGTACTCAGTGTTAGCTGAATAAAATGTCAAAAGTTAACGTGTTTGGGTACTTATTAAATGTGTGGCTTATCAGAAAAAAAGAAAATCTATGTTGATCTTAAAAACACGTAGGATAAAAGAAATGTTTTTACAAAGAATATCCTTTGGTGCAGCAACATTTTGAAATCATTGTAAATATAAACTACATATGGAGATTAAAAAAATGTCTTGCAATATATTAGTTACATTACTGTCCTGAGAAGTTTCATTTTGTTTTGAAATTATACATTGTGCTTATTCGCTTTGTGAGTGAGATGAGAATATTAATAATGAAACAACAGATTGCGCATGTTTTCTTGTGGTTTTTCTTCAGTGTTCTATAAGAAAGAAATACAGTTTGAAAATTCTGCATCTGATTGTAGTATATATTTAAATGCTGGGTGAGTTGTATGGACAAAGAAGTACATAGCAATTCACAGGAGGAAATATTACATATAATTTGAACAATACACAAAGAAGGAAATAAATCTTGAGATATACCACAGACAAGGGCAGTACATAAGCAAAATGTGAAGAAAAAAGGAAACGGAATTTTTGCAGGGTCAAAGGAACAAGCCAAAGCATTGAATGGAAAGTGTTTTTGTGCAGTTGAGGAGCAATGAGCAAATCAACTTGGCTAAGGGAGAGGGCAGCAGGAGAAAAGTTGGGTTGATGAGAAGGGTCCAATTGCAGAAGCTTTGAATGTCATGTCAAAGAATCCTGTGGATACATGTAATAATTAGAAAACTATTAACAGTTAAATGTCATGAGAGAAAGTTATATGGTGTGATTGGGGAACCTCTGTGGTATTGTAATGTTCATGAGCATGTGTTTTAGGGTAACTGGTAGAACCAAAATGTCTTTCTCTCTTGATCTGGACATATTGACTAAATCATTTTCTCACTCCTAGCTAGATTGTGTGAGCAGGTAGAAGGATCAAGAATTTTTTGGCATTATTATCCTTAAAATTTTGATTTTTTTTTTTTTTTGTGTGTGTGTATGTGTGTTGTGATGGGGATCAAACCCAGCATCTTCTGCATGCTAGACAAGGCCTCTATTAGAGTTAGACCTCCAGCCCATTGACTGTATATATATTTTAATGAAAATATCACTTCATCAACTTTTATGCACTGTTTATTGCTTCCCTCACTTTAAATGAAGCAATAGTACTTTATTTTTATTGCCTATAAAGTGGATCCCAGTCCAAAAGTATTGAGATTAAACAAAATCTCAGAATCAGTTAAATGTGGTATTAGCCATTAATATAATTGTGGGTTTATCGTAATGACATTTGCATGTTACAGCAATAGTAGTTGCAGGTGTAGTAAAACTAGATATTCAATTACCCTTGTCAGTTTACATAGCATAGGTTCTCTGGTCAAGGAAAACTCAAAGGTCAGGAGTCACTTGTCTTGGTTATTGGATTGTGAATTAGAGTTGACCCATGTCTTAGAGCTGTACACAGAATAAGTAGTAGGAGACAGACCTGCTGATATGTGGGCCAAGTGATACGTGTGAGGCTAATGGAGGAATGTTTGGGTCACTTGGAGCCCACCAGGTAGATGTGAGTGGATCCATTGTAACAGATGGATTTTTGAAGATTTTTGAAAAGCATACCAGAGTCATCCAGAACAGCCAGAATATAGGGTTTGAAGAAGCTCAAGCTGAATTGATGTTGAAGATGACCTCCTTCTGTACTGATTTAAATATTGTGTGCTTATAATTTACATGATGCTATCATTCCTTTCCCAAAGGAATCTGAATGTTGAAATATATTGAAATAACTACCTCCTAAGTTTCCACAGAAACTCTTAGCGTTTAGCAATGGATGGGGTAATCTCATTTAGAAAATAAAACTACTCCTAGGAACCCATCCCTTAAGATAAGCCAATTTAGGAAATAGTCTGTTATTCCCTGTATCCACTCACATCTATCAGGTGGGCTCCAATTTGTATATGTTATTATGAATGGTGAAATTTGAACAGTTGTAATGTTTGTGAAGAAAGTTAAGTGAAGAGAAGAGATTAGTGAAGCTTATAGCATAGTGTTCAGAGGACTCCTGAGCCAGAATCTTGGGTTTATAATCTGGTTTTATGATCCACTTGCTGGTGACCCTATTGCATGGATTCTTCATTGGAGACCATAGGGTCGTGTGAAGATTTAGTGAATTAAAACCTATAAAGTGCTTAGAGTAATGTGTGGCTCATGATAAGTACAATTCTTATGTTTTAGGTATTGTTCATCTCCATTATCCAGGAGGTCGGAATATTAAGTTTCACACAAGGGAATCAGGCCCAGCAGGTTAGATATTTGCCTTTTGCAAAGATGATATGCCCTGAAGTTGATTTGCCTTTCCCCCTCCAATCTTGTACTCCAGGCAACCTTCTGTTTATTAATTCCATATTATTAGGGTTACAAAGTAATAGTAATAATGTCACTAGCTAAAATTGAAGGTTGCTTATGTTCTAGGCAATGTTCCAAACACCTGTATTTATCACATCATTTAATCTTTAGAACATTGCAAGTGTGTTGTCCCATCATTCTACATAAAGAAATCAGGGCATAAACAGGTCAAGTAACTTTCCCCAAGTCCCATAGCTAATAAAGAATGAAGCCATGGGCAGTCTTTTCTTGTACATGCAAACACACAGAGATGTGCACCTGTCCAGACACAGATCTGTTTTGGAAAGTTGCATGAGAGGTCTGTAAACTTTGCTCTTAAGTGTATAATTGTAAAGAAGGACAAATCCTTTTTTTTCTGTGTCCTGTGGATTATAATTCTTATCAGGTTATCCCTCTACATTGAGTTGGTTTTCCTTAGTATTGGTTTCAGAGGGATTTCATACGTGTGATATAGTAACTACTATCATCCTTGCCATAAGATGCAGAGTAACTTTACCTTGATTTTGATGGAAGTATACGCAGTCTATTTTTTTCCTCCTTCAAGCTAGGCCTGAATTGCAAGAGCACGGTTTTGTTTTGAAGAACTCTTTGCGTCTTCACGTGCAAGTTTTTCTCTTGTTGATTTAAGAAAAGGTGGTCAGCCAGCTTTATATGAGACTTCCCATCTATATGGTTCTCCAGAAGTCTTTTACAGTATCCTGTTTTTAGACTTGAATTTAGAAAAGAATACTGATTTGGCTTCTGTGTCTGGGTAATATAGTTGTTCTCTTGTAGTTTATAAGGAGCTAATTTTCGTATGTACTTAGCCACATTGTGTTAGCCATTTAAATTGCAGATAGGTAAATAATGAGACCCATCATTATTACAATTTTGACATTTCTTTAATGCCCATCAACCATAACACATATGGTTGGGACCATAGAATATAATTATACTTTTTAGAAAACTGTATTGAAATATATTTTCACCTAGCTATACCAGAGTGACCTGCAGTCCAATGATGATGGTCCTTCTTGCATTAAAGACAATCCTTTATTGGCAATGCCAGTGGCCCTGGGTTCAGTGTTCATACATAGAAGAGAGTGTAAGTAAGTAGTAATGGTGGGTAGGGTATTGCAGTAGGCAGGATTAGAGTACCCACTTCTAGCAGGATGTTTCAAATGCCAGCTTTGGTATGTTACAGTGAGATGAAAAAATATGTTGCCTTCAATTGATTTGTAATAAAGTTGTTGAATGACTCAAGTGTCACCCTACACCTGAGAGCAAATTGTATTATGAGGAAATCCCACAGCATAGAAGGACTCATTCACAATGCTCATTACATATCCTCTCCCAGCATGCCAGTAGGGATATTCCAAGCACAATTCTTAGAATTTTTTCAGCATAATAGTATGGAGGAACCATTTCAACCAGGTGGGGTTTTGTTTGTTTTGTTTTGTTTTTGTCTATAAAAATATAATATTATATATATAACAAAATACTTTATGTTCAAAGATGTTGTTCAGAGTCCTTGTTCTAATGTTGACTACCTGTGCAAAAAAATCATTTAAATTTTTGAAGTTTCTCTTTTCTTCAAAATGGAGATTATAGCTGGGGTTGTGGCTCAGTGGTAGAGCGTTTGCCTAATACATGCGAGGCCCTGGGTTCGAGCCTCAGCGCCACATAAAAATCAATAAATAAAATAAAGGTATAAAAAATTTTAAAAATTGGAGATTATAATACTGTTCTGCCTCACAAGAGTGTTTTGAAGATTATTAATAGTTAACAGTAATAGTTAAAATTATTTTATTTAGTACATATGTGTGTGTGTGTGTGTGTGTTTTTCTTAAATTGTCAAATAATATTAGGAGCAAAGTGGGAATCTTCCTGTTTTATAAATGAAAACTTGAGGTTTAAATAAGGAAAATGCTGAAAGAATTCATGTTTTCAGAATCCTTTTACAAAGTGTAAAGCCCTATGTGAATGCCAACATTAGATTATAATGTTCTTAGCAGATCTCAAGGCAAAGCACTTGCCTAGCATGCTCAAGACAGTGAGTTGGATCCTCAGTGCTACAAATAATAATACCCTGGAGTCATTTATGTGCCTCAGAATCCTGTCTCTTCTCCACAAGTGTGTAATACTAAGAAGATTGCTTAAATGTTTGGAACTCTTTTTCGTGGTCTGAGAAGTGCTGTTCATGATGCATACTTCACAAATGGTTCATAGAGATTACATGCGTGGTGCAGGCTCTGACAACCAGGGGCATTCATGAATTTGGTTCATGCTTTTCCAGTTAGAAATGTTTCCTTTTCTTAGTTTTTAATGTTGATGGTGATTCAGAGATATTTCTTTATCTGACTTTAAGGTCATAAGAATTATTTGTTGGGCATCTTAGATCAATTATGTTTTGCTTTTAAGGTCCTTCATTAACTTTTTTTTTAATAAATTGGAACTGGTTTGCAAAATAGCTCATAAAAGATCATAGCTGATATGAAAAAATCCTGTTAATTTTCTTTCTAAGTACTTCAACATTTTCCCCCACTTATTAAGTGATTTTGTGCAAGTAGAGCTGCTTAGTAAGACCTGTCTTTGTAGTCATTTCGTGTGTGTGTTTGCAAGGAGGTATTTTTAGATAGTTTAGCTGAACAGCAATCTGACGTCTTTAGAGGAGACATCAGTTCATTATGTGGATACAAATTCTATGCTTTCAGCTTTTATACACCAAGTCTTAATTTAAATCTGTTCTTCTTGTCTGTTCTAACGGGAGAGACTATATCATGGTATGTATTCTGTTTTCTTCCTAAAGCTAGCTTTTCTAGTTAACCTTTGCTGAGAGAAGTGATCAAGGTAGAAATGTCTATATTTGCTCCCAACTTAATATGGATTATAGAAGCATGGAATTTTGGGTCACATTTAAATATGCCATTATACATTATGCTATACAGTGTTTTGCAGTGTGAATCAGGGAATTTAAAATAGTCATTATGGGGCTCATAAATGCTGTTTTCTTTGAAGAAGAAAAATGTAAAGGCCAGGATGTGGGAGTCCTGTACTTCTTAACTGTACATATTGCTTTATCGGTCCAAAAACAAACAAAAAAAAAGGCTTTTGCTTTAGATAACTTAATTCCAAACATGTAAAAGGAATGTGGTTGTTTGGTTTCTTGTTGCTGTAACCACAGCGTTTATGATGATATCTTCTTTTATCTGGTTCTTCTCATCTCTCTGAAATACTGGGAGAAGAAACTCTGTGGCTTAATCAAATTAATGTTAGTTATTTGTGATACTTGTTCTCAAAAATGGTGCCTTTGGTTATTAATAAACATAGAACTGTTTTTTTTCTAATTTTACTATACCTAATTTGGAGAAACTATTAATTTTCAAATATATGCTCTTTATTCATGTCCCCAAATTTAAAAGTTATATCTACTACATGTCCAGATGTCAAAGCTTAAGTGGAAACTTGTTGTTCCGATGTGTTGTCTGCATAGTGTGAAGCATCCAGGATTTAAAGAATGTCTTTTAATTCAGTTATTTGATAATATGTGACTCTACTATAGTGTTACTGGTATTTAATTATGTAGTGCAGTGCCTCATATTTTACCTTATATTGCAAATATGAAGCATTATTATGGAAACATGAGTTACTTAACACAAAAGAAAGGCTTATCTTGGAGAGTCGGGTTAATAATGGACATCTATCTGAAGGTGTGGAGATGTTTCATTCTGTAGCCAAAAAAGTAAGTGTTGTGTATGATATCTAGATAGATCTTTGTCTGAGAAGGATCAAACAAGACATTTTTATAGTATGAAAAACACAAAGAGGAAATCCTAAAGCCATGACATTTTTAAAAAGCTCTTTCTTGTTCTTAAAAATTAGTGGTGTTATGTAACCATTTAAGAATTTAGCTGAAGCCTGATATTAAGTGACTCAGATTCCTAGCTTCTTAATGATGCTTCTTTACTGTGAAATTGAAGCAGTTGCCAGAGTCTTAAGCCATGAGTCCATTCTCCATCCCCCTCCCCAAATTTGCATGCAAATAAAAAAAATCCTGAGAATCTATGCCAAAAGAGATGTTAGCACAGAAATTTTCATGTGCTAAGTGTAACATATTTGATTCTATGCTGTTTCACAATGAAATCATCTGTATTTCAATTTAAGAAAAGTGACCAACTTCATTCAGACTGAAGTTTCTTTACCGAAAAGTAGCACTGAAACTCCAAAATCTAGCTTCATTTAGCTTCTTCTCTTATTTCCTATTGCACCTCCACCACACAACAATTGTTCTTTTAGAGTTGTTTCCCCTAAGTCAACCAACTGAGAAAGGCACTGCCTTTTCACACAGCAGCACAATAACATACCAACTCTATTAGCCAAGGAAGTGTTCTGGAGGCCAGGCACTTCCTTGTCTGAGTGCTGACTTGGACGGATATGCTTACCTAAGCTCCTTCTCATGCACATTACTCCCAAGGATACCTTCAGGAATTATGAAATTGAACATTTCAAGAATTTTACCTGGTAATCCCTGCTACCTGGGGAGGAAATATTAAGGGTGTCACTGAAACACAGTCATTTGCATGGAGGTAAGTGAAATGTCCTCCTGGTGGAGAATATGAAGGTGTTCATTTCAGTAGACACTCCATTCTCCTCTTTGTGAAACAAATATAATTAAATATTTGGAGATTTTTTTTAAAAAATTCACTTCAAAATATCTTACAGGTTCGAACCATTATTAACTGGAATATATATGCTATGTAAAGTTCATGGCAGCTGTGTAATTTATCACCTTTCCCCTCTTTTCACCATATTAAGTCAGTCATTTGCCTTATAATTAAAGATAACTTTCCTTAATTAACTCCTTTTTTCATTCACTAGAGATTATTTTTCACCTGCATGACTTTTCATTTTTTTAAATATATATATATATTTTTTACTTGTGGTTTGACATAATACCTTTACTTACTTATTTTTATGTGATTCTGAGGATCTAACCCAGTGCCTCACCCATGCTAGGTGAGCACTCTACCACTGAGCCACAATCCCAGCCCCATGACTTTTAATTTTTATACTTCAGCTTTCCATAAATAGTAGAAAACATTAGGCTAGAATTAGTTGTGTCACATAAGAATATGGGCATATATCTAGTTTATGTGAAGACATCTAGTTTATTAGCACTAGAGAATCACTGATACCAGATAGTACATGACCTTCAGATGAAGAAAAAATATAAAAAGAATCAAAACGTGTCTAATTTGCTTGGTATATTTTGTTACAGGTGTCTTGATTCTAATTTTTGAGTGAGTTCTATGAATTGAAATATAAAAGGAAGGATTTCTTCCTGAGGAGGCTTTTTAATCTGAATGATAAAATTGAAAGCATTAATGGACAGAATTTATTTACAAAGGCACAGTAATTCAAATGACAAATGTCCAGCTAAGTTCATTTTTCACCTCAGTTTTAGTATCAAGTATCTATATTTGGAAGAGACACTAGGTATTTCTCAAGTTCTGTAAAAGATTCTATGAGCAAAAGTCTAGATGTGTAAGTAAACTTTATTTTAAAATTTAAATGAATTCCCACTTTATGTTCCTGTGGGGCTATTTGTTAGCATGTAAAAGTAGTTCTTTTAAATAGTGGCTTAACTCAAAAGGAAAAGCAACCTGAGACCTTTTATCTCTTGTTATCCTATCTGTTTATTGATTTCAAGAATTACTATTCTAGCTGGGTATGGTGGCACATGCTGCCTGTTGCCCCAGCCACCAGGGAGACAGAGGTGGGAGGTTCACTCAAGTCCATGAGTTCCAAATCAATCTGGGCAACATGCCAAGACCCTGTCTAAAAGAATCACTATTGCATTGCAATATGAATCAAAATATCCTTTTCTTCATCACTAGAGTTATTTTGAACATCATTTATTGTTATATTTGTATGTGTTAACATGTAGACACTTAATAAGTGTGTGAAAAGTTTACGAAGTTTGGCCCCACGCACCAGATATCCATTGGGTGATTATAATGAAATTCAAGACTGTATGTTCAGTTGTGTGCCAGTGATTTTGATGTGGGTGTGGTCATCTCAGATTTGACATGGTCAAATATAACTTTTGAGTGTTCCTCTAGCCACTATCCAGCAGTCAGTCAAGCAGTCAGCAAATTCTCATGGTTCCCCATTTTTGCAATCTCCCATTAGTGGCATCAGCACCTATTTAGATATTGAAACCCCAAACTACAAATTATCTTTGACTCCTCAGGTTGCCCAAATCTCTGTGTTCTTCTGTGTCTTGCTTTTTCTACCCTCTACCCACAGATCATGAACTGATGTTGTTTTCATCTCGTTGCTACCTCTCTGGTGTAAGCTCCATTGTCTCACTTGGATCATTCCAGCTGATTTCTAATGTTCTCCCTTCTCTTGCCGTTTTCAAACAGCAGCCAGACTTTTCATAAAATATAAATCCAACTGTGCCATTTCTGTGCTTTTAAAACTATTCAGTGACTCTCGGTTGCACTTGGAATAGAATCTATACTCCTTGTTAAATTATTCATAAACTAGCCCTGGCTTGCTCTTCTTACCTCATCTTTGCCACTATTCTTCTCACTCACTCTGCCATCTCCTCCTTGACCCTCCTTTTATTCACTGAAAAGACCAAGCATTGGAGCCTTTCCACTAGTTGTTTCTTTTGCATGGAATTCAGTCTGTGATCTGTACCTGCCTGGCTCCTTGACTCTCTCAGATCTCAGCTGGAGGATTTCCTGGCAGGCCAATTCAGAGTTGCCATTGGGCATTTCTGTTGCAGCCTGTTTTAATTCTCTGCAAGAAGCTCTTATTGTGCTTTAGTTTGCTGCTGTTGATATTTTTTGCTGCTTTTGTTTTAGACCTGTCTGTTGGAACGTAAGCTTCACCAGAGCAGGCACCTAATCTATTAGGAAAATTATCACTTATCATCACTGTATCTTGAGAGTATAGGATGTGTTTTAACATTTTTTTTAAAATCTCTTAATAAATACTTATGGGAAGTGTGAGAGATGGATTAATGAAAAAGAACAAAAATGTAGTTATAGACAAACATGTTGATAAGTTTAGAATTAATAGATCATTGTTTTACCTGAAGAGGATTTTTTTTTCCTCGTGTGGCTAAATTTAAATGAAACTTAATGGCATTTAAAGGCCAAAGGTTATAAGTAGCCAGCAAACATTGACCACTGAATATTCCATTAGCATCCTGGTTATGATGCAGTTAACTTTCGTAAGTTTTTTACAAGTCACATGATCCTGTAACATTTAACATTTACGTCAAAATGGAAATTTTTTTTTACCTAACCAGCAAAATTTTCTTGCATAAGCTCCTTAGGAATTGTAGATGATATGAAGTTTTAGAAATACAAACATTTTACTTAGAATGTTAATATGGGTTATATTGAAGATTGAACTGTCTTTGAAGATCTTCAGTGTAATCTAATGCCAAAACCCAGGTAAATTTACTTGCTTATCTGCTGAAGTGATAGGACCTTGACCTTACAATCTTATGAAAGTTTATAGGCTTCTCTAAGAGCACTCACTATTTTAATGTGTATATATCACAGAATTGAGGTTGAAAACTATTAATTGTTTTTACACATCACAATTAATCATTAAGGATGAATTCCAAGTTACTTCTTCTTTAAAGTATTTTCTTTTAAAAGAAGTCTTAAAATTCATGATACAGGGCCAGAATGTGACTCAGTGGTAGAGTTCTTGTCTAGCATGCATGAGGCCCTGGGTTTGACCCCCAGCACTGCAAAAACAACAACAATAATTTGCATTGTAGAAAATGTGAAGACTGTTAGGTTAATTTTTTTTCTGTCATATAAAAGTAACACCTGAATTTTAGCTTTAGTAGTACCACAACTAGTTCACCTTTTGTTAATTTTCTGCAATTGTGAAATGAGGAGGTTGTGCTAAATTCTGGTAGGTCCATCTGCTATTATATAAAAACTTACATTTGCCTAATACTTTATATTACTAGAACTCTTCCACATCTGTTCTCCGTTTGTTCACACAACTATCCACTTAGGTAGGTAGGTTAGATCTTATATCTCCTGCTGGTAATTTGAACTACATAATGCAAATTTGAACCAGTGAATTTACTGGTGAATAAATTGAACTGCAAAGAATTGAAACGTTTTTCTTAAGGAACACAGCCAGTTTGGAATGAGCCGTATCTTTTTTGTACAATTTCAGATTATAATCTGTGACCTTCTTGGTGATATTAGGCACCTGGTAAATAAGTAAGTTAAAAAGTACCGTTCTGCAATAACTTGAAAGTTTTTACAATCTGACGTCTTATTCCAGTGGAAACTTGGTTATCCATCCACATAACTGATGAGTAAAGTACTGTAGCAATCTTTGACACATAACTGATTACCTTATGGTGCTTTAAATAGATTTTTAACTTTTTTGAAAAAGCTAAATAGCTGTATCCCGAGGCCCCTAAGGTGTCCTTACTTTTGAAAGACTGTTTGTTTGCTATAGTCCAGGCAACACATTCATTTCATTCTAACTTGTTTTCCAACTTTTCCTCTGGCCCCTTATGACAGAACAATGTTATAAAACCTAGCTGGGTCTTGGTAAGTGCTTGCTTGAAAAACCCAGTGGCTTCTCATGGCTCTTAGAAAGTATGCCTTAGTAGGCTTAGTCCCAGCTGCCCTGACCTTGGGCTGCTCAGCACTTCTCACTCTGCACTGCAGTGTAGGAACTCTGTGCAGGCCCACAAAGAGCAGAGTAGATACTCTCCTCTTACCCATCCTCCCTCTCTGCCTTCCAGTTACCTGGAAAAGTTCTTGAACTCTCCTTGTTCTCACTATTTTTATGTAAAGCTTTCTTTGCAGATCTGTTTAGCTGGATTCTTTGTATTTATTCACTTCTTACCTTCCAAGCTGTAAGAACAGTTTTCCCAGATTGTGCATTTTAAAATAAAAGCCTCCCCATTCCTAACCACCACTGCCCATTACATACCCTCCTTCAGTCATGTATTTATAGTACTTATTGATATCTGAAATTATTGTGTTTGTTGTTAAATTTTCCTCTTTCCACCCTCAAGCAGGGGAAGCAGGGCTTTTGCCAGTCCTAATTGACATTGCTAGATCCTATAATAATGGCTGGCTTGTGGTTGGATGTAAGTAAATACCTGTTGAATAAACAAATGGATGAATAAATATTACAGTTCTGAGTAGAGTTCATACCCTCTCTATCTTCTCCGTTGCTGTTTGTAAAGTTAGGAAGTTAAAACTTTGTGAGTTCAGAAGTTTTGTTCTTAATTTCTTTGTCCTGGCTTCCAGGAAATCTAAACTAAATTTATTGCTTAACTACAGTCAGTTAGTTTATTTCTTAAATGGAATGAAGAGAAGTTCATTTTTCTTCTTCCGTGCGTGGTTATTTAATTTCATTCTGTAATGCTACCTATAATTGCTGGTGGAAGGGGCAATGATAGAGTTGGTGTGGGAGAAAATACCGGGGCCAGGCAGTCCTTGTTCAGTTTCTCTCAGACTCAGTATCCTAACTCAGTTAAACCAGGGCAAGGAGTTCAATAAGTTGTTTATTAAGCACTTTCTATATTTTAGGCATAAGTGTTTGAAGATAGGACAGAGTGATGAAAAGGTATACTCATTTATAGAGGGTATTGTACTATTAAATCGGCAACTGCTTTAAAGGGTGTCTGAGGCAGGAGCATCACAGGAGCATCTTAAGGAATTTCGAAGTCTTCCAGGAGGGGTCAGAGGAGAATTAGCCAGAGATGAGAGTGTTCTTCCAGGGGGAGGGAACAACACACACATTGGAAAGAGATATAGAGTATGGCACTTGAAATAACTAGAAATCACTTGAGGGAAGAGTTGAACATGAAAAGGTTTGTGGGGGAAGACAATAGGGTACAGTGGTTAGGCCTGTTAACTTTTTCCTGATTTTGGTCAGTGAATTTTCCTATTATGTTTTAAAAGTTTACCGACATTACAAGGAAAATTAGAGATTGTTGAAAGAAGCAAGATAGAACACAGTAGTGCAACAACATTTGAGTGCATTGGGATAGTGTTTGTAAATACTCTATCAGAGTACTCTCACACACGGTAGAAGTGTGGTTAATTTTATAAGTTTTAATAGAGTAATGGAATGTTAAAAATGGGTATTAATTTAGGAAGAATCTACTTTCTAGGGGAGTTGCTCAATTGATCATGTAAATAAATCTTTCTAGATGACTGAGAAGGTCATGAAAAATGCCGGATCATTTTGACAGAAGTGAGAGTGTTAGAAAGGAGCCTCCTTATGAGGTACTGTGTGCTTGACCTCTTAGTAATTCAGACTGTTCATTTGACATGTCTAAGGTTTACCAGTCTAGAGGGAAAGCCAAGGAAAGATGAAGGAGAAGGAAAAATCTGTGATACTTTTTTCATCTTATGAGTATATATTCCTGCTGGCCTTGGGCAATGAGTAATGCAACATAAATGTTCAGTCAGTTCTTTTATAGTGTCCTGCAGACAGAGCCAAAGCTGCAAAATGATCTGTTGTGCCAGGGTTGACATAGTCCTTGAAAACAAATGTGAAACTAAATGACTTCTCATTAAAGTTCTTGGAAAGAAATGCTAAAATGAATATCTTTATTGTGGAAGTAAAACGAAAGGCTGGTACATTAGACATGTAAAATTAATACCTAGCGTTTTTTATCAGCAACTTAAGAGGGGTACATAGACTGATTTTTTAATTTAAAGGTTATTTTCTAGCTAAATTGTAGTACTCGTTACTAAAGTAGTAGCACCTATGGTGGTGTTTGAATGAAGTCTACAAATGGATTAGAGGCCGGATCTGAGAAGTCATTTAAAATTAAGATAGTTTTGTGTGTAACTTTACAACATACACTTTTTTTTTTTTTTTTTGCCAGTACATCAGTGGTAACTTTTAATTGATATAGCTTCACAGAGATGCTGCCATTCCTTAGGATAAGCTATGGTGTTGTTAATATTGGATGTTGACACGTTGTAATACACATGTTTTTTATTTAAGTTATGTGGAATCATTCTGAAAATTTTCTTATCAAAAAAGTGATATTCACACTAAAATCTTTAGAATAAATAGGAAAGCAAAAAACATTTAATTGTCCATAACTGCATCATGCAAATACAGCCATTGTTAATATTTTCTTTACACCCTTACACAGTCTTTGTTTTGTATGTGTGCATAGTTTATGAATATAAACTTGTTGGAAGTTGATGAGGAGCATCTTTTGTATGACCATTATTCTATTCTCTACTTCAATGAAATTAGCTTTTTTAGCTTCCATGAGGTACAAGAATATCTTGATGCATACATTGTGACTATTCATGAAGATTTAAGGTAAAACCCCAACTCTTTACCATAGTTTCCCTTTGTGATTTTACTACAGAATATTTCTGCCTTGCTCCCGTCTGGTCTTCTCAGAGCATGTGTTGACCTCCTAGCTGTTCCTCACATGCTAAGGCTACCCCTGCCCTTGGAGATGACATGGCCTGTTGCTTGTATGCATTTCTGTGAGGTCAGGCTTGCCTTCCACTCAGATCTTTTACTCAGATGTTACCTTAGCAGTGAGACCTTCTACCCTCTATACCCCGTATCCTGTTTTACTAATTTTTGAGTTATTACTGTTATATGACATTCTTATTTATTTATTTAGTGGCCTTCCCCCCAGTTTCCTGCCTTGTCCATCCCTCCCCCAAGCTAGCATACAAGTCTTGGATCATGAAGATCAAGTGCATCCATGCTTCTTTTAGTGATAATTTTTCCTTAATTTTCTATTGTTTTAAAAAGATTGTAGCTTAAATTTCAATAGAAGGATGTACTTTCAACCATCTTATTCATAGATTTTATGTGTTATCAAACTCTTTTGACCAACTAAGTAGGTGGCCTTTAGACTTAATTTGCTCTTTAAACTATTAAGTTATATGATAGAAGTACATGAGATCTATTATGCATACAGTATGTTTGTATATATTTTTTCATGAAGATAGTTTGATTAGAACTGTTGCTTTGGGAAATAAGTGAGGTATGAGAATCAGACACAATTTTATTGGTATCATGTCTTAGAGAGGCTGTACATCCCTGGCTATCTAGTCACTGTCTGTCACATCCGTTTCTTTTAACTGTTGCTGTGGGTAGTATTTTTCACCACTGGACAGTTTTCTTGTTATTATCTCTTAATTGTTTTTCTCCATATACTAGGTGTTAGACCTACGAGAGCATGGGCTTTGTTTTATTTATTTATTTATTTATTTATTTATTTATTTATTTATTTATTTATGTTTATGTGGTGCTGAGGATCGAACCCAGTACCTCTCACGTGAGAGGCAGGTGCTGTATCACTGAGCTACAGTTCCAGCCCCAGCATGGGCTTTATTTTATGGCTTGGTTAGCCAACCTGGAGTAGTATCCAGCAAATTGTCTCTAAGTAAATGTTTCTAACTAGATAATTAACTAAATAAGTAGATGGACTCTGGTATTCATTTTATTGCAGCCAACCACAGTCTAGGATGTGAAATGGTAGATCGGTACAGAGCCCTACCTACTTTTCCATGAGGAAATGAAGGGGTTTAATATTTCACTGTGGAGGATTTTCCACAACTATGGGGAAAATGGTCATAGTTTTTGTAAAAGTTAAGATATTGCTGTTTTACCAAAACTAACAGAATGGTTCCAACACAATAGAATTTTATTCTCTTTTGCATAAAATCCAATGGGTTTGATAGGCAGTTCCACTCTAAAAAGTAATTCAGAGTTACAGGCCTCTTCCATTTTGTGTCTCTCTTCTGTTTAACCTTCAGTGCAAAGATCATGTTGTCTTCATCAGCAACTCTGTTTAATGGAAGGAAAAAGATCATTCAGGGTCTCATGTGGAAATTGTCATAAGCAAGGTATGGAAGTGGCATGATCACTTCCAATTGCTCCTAGTCCAAAACTTAATATGTTAGCACATATGTAACTGTAAGGGAGGTTGTGCTCTGGTCTGTATGTAGTCTGAAGCACATTTACATTTAGGTAAAAGATAGCACTTAACTCTTAAATAGCTAAAAATTATCATGATTAATGTTTTAAATTCTGAGTGAGTATTTCTCCCCATATCAACTATAGTTAGTGGCTTCTCCGTATCTATCTTGGGTGGCCATCTTGGGTCAAAATATTTTGGAGGAAAAAGATTACATGTATATAGAACATATACAGACATTTTTGATTACTGTTTCAGAAACATTACTGTATAACAACTATTTAGGTAGCATTTACATTATGTTAGGTATCATAAGATAGTTTTGTGTGTAACTTTACAACATACACTTTTTTTTTTTTTTGCCAGTACATCAGTGGTAACTTTTAATTGATATAGCTTCACAGAGATGCTGCCATTCCTTAGGATAAGCTATGGTGTTGTTAATATTGGATGTTGACACGTTGTAATACACATGTTTTTTATTTAAATTTTATTTATTTTTATTTAAATTTTTATTTAAAATTGAGATATGATCTAAAGTATATGGGAGGATGTGATTAGCTTATAAGCAAATACTGTGTCTTTTATATAAGGAACTCGAGTATCCTCAGATACAGATGGATGATTGTATTTATTTTTGTTCAAAATGAAGGCAGCTTAAAATCTTCCATGGGTGGATCCCATAAGAATCTTATTTTTTGACTTTGAACACTCATTTCCCCAACTCCGTACTCTATTGAGCATTTTTTCAGCAGGGATAACTAAGCACAGTCCCTTTGGAGCTCATCAAAGTTGTTGTCTAATTGGTTGTAGAAGCTGTCTGCTGATATTACCAGCAACTCCTCCCTCTTTAGGGATTGCTGCTGCTATAGTAGCAGTCCTGTGTGGTTCTGGAAAACAAGAAATTGAGAACTCAAGTTTTAGTAACTTTAGAATACTATATGGATTAGATGGTATAGTTGCCATGATATACTTGTGGTTCAATTACTATTTTTTTTTTAAGCATGGATTTTAGAGCCTCTTACATGGGGGTTTGGGCAAGTTTGAGTTTCACTTCTTCAACAATGAAATGCAGCATCTGGGCTCTATCTAAGTATTAGTACAGACAGACAATGTGTAAAATTTTAGTAGGTTTCCCACTACATAGTGTTTGCCCCCAGAATAATGGCGGTTATTATTACAAACATTAAAAGAAAGTGTGCAGAGGAGTTTGGGATTTTGAGTAGATCAAATGCTAACCAGAAGATGATTTTTAAAATCACTCGGCTCTGCCAGTTGTTACCTTTGTTTTTTTTTTTTTTTCTTTTAAATCAAAAGTTCTCACACTGAGTGATCTAGAGATTGTTTTGAAATCTCTCAGAGGAATGCTTGCTTTTCCAATGAGTGATTGTAGATGGTTGACAATCAATTGAAAAGGGAAAAGGATCACATGCTCTGTGTGTATGTATGCATGCGTATGGTTGTGCATGACAACATCTTTCTACCAGTTTGCTAATTTCAGTTGTTTATTTTTCTCATCAAGGATCCAAGGTATTCTCTTTGTGTTCAAATTATTCCCATTTCACAAATATGTGAGTTCACTTTCAGAAAGCTTATAATTTGCCCAACTGTGGCCAATGAAGTTTAAAATTCTAATCCAGAAAAAAACTTGACAGTGGTGTTTCTGGATTGGTAGAGGGTCAGGGTACTACACACTATCACTGAGTGTCCCTTACCCCAGATGCTTGGGACCAGAAGTGATTTGGATTTCAGGTTGTTGTTTTTTTCTTTTTAATACTTTAGAATGTTTGCATATACATGATGAGATAACTTGGTATAGGACCCAGTCTAAATACTGAAACTCACTTATGTTTCATATAAACCTATATACACAGTCCGAAGGTAATTTTATGCAATATTTTTTGTATACCTGTACTTGGATTTTGACCTATCTTGTAAGATTGGCTGTGGAGTTTTCTACTTCTGGCATCATGGGTTCCAAAAGTTTCAGATTTTTAAATACTGAAGATTTTGTATTTTTAAATTAAGAATGCTCAATCTATTCTGCATTTCAGTAGCTAACTCCAACATAAAGGCTTATGTTTGGACAAAAACCTGTGTGAAATTTCATGAATATGTGCCATATCAAAACCTCTCTGTTATAGTTCCTTCTGAAACATTATCATGATGTAGGAAAGTAACAAGGAACTGTGGAAATGAAATAGTCACCTGCCCACTCCAAGGTAGTGTTTCAGTCTCCTCTAGAACAAATCAGTATGGCAGGAATAAAGCTTTGTGGTTATTCTATGACTCATTTTTAACACATGGCAGGGCAAATACATGACTAATTTAAAGGAATTTGCAGTCAAACATAAGAAGACTACACACCTAAAAGCAAAAACTACTAACATTTTTATCATCACTTTGGACAAATTCTGAGCAATGAAAATTTTTCTATAAAATAGTATTTGGCTTATATGCATATCATGAAAGGAGGTAATTTAATTTGCAAAATTTATCATTTTTTATCAGTGAGCTCCTCTCCACATAAATCTAATTTATTTGAAATTTAATATATAGGTTTTGGGGAATTTAGGTGTGATAGTGTCAAAATAAGTTCTTGAGGATCTTGGTTGGAAAAATAATACAAGGAATGAAAAAGGAGAGAGGCATCTGTAAGGTAGAGTCTGTAGGTCACAGAAGTTATCTCTTTACACTATATTCATTTCACAGAAGATGTGCACAAAAGTTGATTTACCTCATCCAAGGTCACTTGACTTAGGAGGCAGTAAGTTCACGTATGTCTAACTTGAGCCTTATGTCTTTTGAGCCTGGTAGAAAGCTAAAAGAATGTTCAGTTCCTAAAAATTATTATTTTTTTGGCAGATTTCTCTAGTAGATGGAAAGCAAACATTTTTATAGAATTATTCCTTTAAAGTATGATTATATTGACACTTAAAAATGTGTCTAATGTAATATAATGAAAAAATGATGTATATCTGTCAGTTTAGTATCTCATGACATATTTAGTAAACTTTTTCTTCCTGTCATTACATATATTTATGAACACAGAAAATTTATTTTGTACAAAATATTTCTCTTCTTTTGTACAATACTGACCAATGAATCATTCAAGGACAGGTGTTGTATAGGGCATATGTTAAGGATTATAAGAGATGTAGATTGCTTCCTGTGAATAATAGTTAGGAGTCCAAGTGTGTACTTTTTCAGGTATTCTTCAAGAAATATTATCTAAAGAAATAAAAGTCAATCATATTATTAACTGGTTTTAAAATTATCTACTAAATTCCTAATCAAGTTGTATGTGGAAACAAGTTAAAGGGTATCAGAATTAGTAGTATCTGAAAAGATTGTTAGTAAAAAGGGGAGAAAAAAAAGAGAAAACTATGTATGTGCACACATGCACATGAGCACATGCATTGAAGGCAGGTTAGAGAGAGAATATGAATTGCTCTTTGAAACTCTGAGTACCAGAGCAGGCAAAGGATTTTGTCTGTAGCTGGATGACTTTTGCCACTAAAGCCCTTTCTGAAAATCGCTCAGTCACCCACTACTATCTCCTCTTGGATTCCAGCCACAGGAGCTATAAGCTGAAAAGTAGTGCCTTGCACTCTAGCCCATGATAATTGATAGTTGACATACTTCTTAATGATCTCTGTGCACCATGCACTTCTCTAAGCCCCTTACAACCTTTCACTCACCTATCCTCACAGCACAAGCTTTCAAAACCCAATGGATGAGTGGTAAATGAAAATAGTGTCTCATGTTTTCACTAAAATCTCAGAAAAAAATATGTCCAATAATTTACTGAGTCCACATAGCTTAAAAAGAAATATAAATAGTGTACACAAATGATGATATGGTAAAAGCAACATTTATTTGGATTGATTCTTAGTGATGTATCATAATATTTAGTTTTGATATTTAATTCACACTAGGTATTATTATTCAGAAGAAGCCACTTGTGGAGATTATAGATTTCAACCATCATTCAAGTCTTGTGTATTCTGTTGTAACTCAATTACTTGAAATAAAAAGATTCTGAGGTTAGTTTGGGAAATTATCAGTTATATATCAGTGTCAGTGGATGATGGCAGTACTTTCTGGTTTTGTCTTATTCTTTTTGAACTATTGAATTTTTCAGTGATCCTAATATGATAGCCTGCATTGTGGAATATGAAGCTCTCTTTTACGTAGAACACCTGTTGGTAGTAGAATCCCACGAACTTCTGTGCTTTCCTAGTTGGATTTGGGGTCTGTGCCACAGATACTGGGCCAGATGAGTAACTTAGGGATTCTTGGGGGATAAAAGCATTTGGAAGGAGGGCAGCTACCATTGTCTGTACATCTCTAATTTTAGGAATTTTACCAATTTACCAAGATATTTATTGCATTTATGTTCAAAGTAGAGTCCGTTAGCTAGTAATTTTATAAATGCCAACCACTAAATTAATATCATTGATTATCAAGAGTCTATTTATTTATGAGAATTAAACCATATGTAGAGCTTTATTTTTTAAAGCTAATTTTTATAGCATCCCTGTTTGTCTCCTCAAATAAAACAAGCTATTATACAAGCTATTATACAAATATATTATGCAACTATGATTAATTTTAGGCTTATGCTTGTAAGTGGCGTTTAAGCCTATGTGGGCATAAGCATTAATCAAAATTAATATAATCTTAATTAAATACATAATCTGATTTAAGAATTTGACTTAAAATATTACTTTTTAAAAAATATATATATTTAACAGTGTTTGTGGTTAAACTATGAGTCAATCATTTGCCTAACAGTAGGTTACTAAAGATGTGATTCACAAGTAATATTTTTAGGACTATAGTTTGCTTGATCCAGGAAAAATTCATATAATCAAATATTAAAACCTTTAAATAACAATGAAAAATACAAATGAGAGATTGATTTGCATTGTGTTAATGATTACTGGGAAATATATTGGTGTTAAGATCAAAATGTGTTAATTTCTATTATTTAGTTATTGTTTTATTTTCATTGAACAATTACTGTATATAGCCCCAGGTTCATAAAATATTCTTACTTAAGAGTTTCTGTTACAAATAGTGGTTAGAGTCACAAGATAATACCCAGTCCTATTTTTCTGAAATTTAACTAAATAAGTTAGCTTAAATCACTATGGGGTCAAGTCTAGAACAAAGTTTGGAATAAATGAATCTTCTCCTTGTGGCTTTTTTTTTTTTTTTTTAAATCCCTTATGCAGACCTGGAGTTACTGTCCTGCTAGGGGTTCTCTGTTACCTGATGTCCTTTGGTTTGGATGTAGAGCTTGACCTGTTTAATCTCCCTGTCCAACTTCCATAGGGCTTGTTTGCCTCTTAAAACCTGCAGTTTTCATAGGCCTTGATTTTGAGCTTCTTTTCCATCTGAGTGTTACGGCAGGACCAAAACAGTGCACTTTAGGCCTTCCCCTGATGGTAATGCCTGTTACAGCTTCTCCCTTTCTATAACCTTGACTGATGTAAAATTTAATAATAGTATTGTTATCCTGATATAGAAGTATTTTATTATGGACCAGGCGTTGGCTCACTTGCCTACCTTGGGTGAGGCCCTGAGTTTGATCCCTAGCACAACCAAGAAGAAAAGAAAATTAAATTAATGCTAAGTTATGAATACATTTAGTCCAAATTTAATATATCATTATTTCATGCTATCCTATGAAGAACATAAGTGGTGGAAGGGATAAAAGCAAAATGTTTTTAAAAAGTAGGTTTCTTTTCCTGTTGTTTGTTAACATCTATCACAATGACTTTTGCAGTTGTATTAAGTCACATTTCGAATTGGAAACTTGTTATTCATCTTCCTATTCCCTGCCCCTAGCCAACTGTCCAGAAATAACAGATTTTCAGTATTTATTAAATACAATTGAGTTTTTAAAAACAAAAATATTTGTTTATCTTCTGACGGTCTTTCTCATTCTGAAATTCTGATGTTTGTGGTGAAAAACAGACACAAGTGAGTCGCTGTGGCATGTGAAGGCTGGGCCTGAGTTGTAGGGTTCTTACAGCTCCTAATGCTCACCTTATAGGGAGTCCTTAGGGAAGATGACCAGGTGATGGATGCTGAAGAGAAGAGGTTTTTGAGACTTGAGTAAATAATCATTTATTGAGTAAAAATTCATTAGATGTATCTTTAGTTGACATATTAAGTTAGTTTTTAAAGAATATCACAATGCGTGGGATGTGTCAACCTGAGTCACATCTATAGTAGTCACTAGTAATCAGAGTGCTGCTTGTAATTACGTGTATCAATGGTGTCTTTCAAACTCCCTGAGCCAAAGTAATGTTTCCTCTGTTGCCTTCTGCAGTAAGTGACTGAACCAAATGGAAGTGCAGCTAGGATGATGAAGGATACATATCTCAGGCTGTGGACATATTATTTTAGTATCTGATAACCATCATTTAGCTCCATAATTAATCCTAACCATTAACACATGTCTGCAAACTTCTGTCTTCAAATTGTTCCTGAAGAAATCCTGTAAATATTTTCACTATTCTATATTGTGAATAAATCATGTAAATTCTGAATATAGAGGTATTTGGAATTGTTATTTTCCTAAATTTGGTATGATATTCTACATCTTCAACAATCAGTTTAAAAAGAAAACACACTTTTGGTGAGATGATTCCTGTTTATAATGACATATTTGACTGAATATCTCACTTCTCCAAGCTTAACCAACATAAGGATTTTTTGTCTATTTCATTTGGTATGTAATCATATGTCCCCTAATAAGTTCATGCTTAAGTTTTTTATATACCTGTATCATAATATTAAAAATAATATTTTTGAACAGGTTTATATAAATATTATTGACTGTCATGTATTTAAGATGGGGGTGGTGTAATCTATTCATAGAGCTAGTTCTGAATGATTGTAGGATATAAATTTGCTTGTTTGAAACAATGATCATTGTCATAAATCCGAATCATCTCCTATGTGAGCCTCATTCTAAACCATGGAATAATGTCATATTTTTGGAAAGGGAGAGAGGGTTCAGGTCAAAGGAGAGGCAGGAATGTTATTAAGGTAAACCCTTATTTAGCTTTTAATAATTAGTCTTTATATTAATTATTATTTACTAGCTAAGTAGATTCAGTATGCAGGCAGGAAAGTGGATGTTGCCTGTATTTAGAGATGCCCTTAGCATATATTTTAAAATATTACGTGTATTATTAGCCAGTAGTGTAAATGTAATATGACTGATAAATGTAGCTTCCTTTAAATTGAAGGGAGATCGGTAGTGTAGAGGAAAGAGACCAGGGGAGAGAGAGAAGGGAAGGAAAATGGGAAATGCTGGGGAATTATATTGGCTAAATAGTATTGTTATATTGTGTACATGTACAGATATGTAACAGCAAATCCCACCGTTATGTACAACCATACTACATCAATAAAAAATGTGGAAAATCAAAGACAACAGTAAAAATAATTGATAGTCTTGTACAATGGTACATACCTGTAATCCCAGTGACATGAAGTGTGAAGCAGGAGGATTGAAAGTTCAAGGCTGGCCTCAGTAACTTATAGAAACACTGTCTCAAAATAAACAAAAGCACTGGGTCTGTAGGTCACTGGTAAAGTTCCCCCCGGGATCAATCCCTAGTACTCTCCCCAAACAAAATAAAACACAAAATGCAGCAGTAATAACTGATAAGAGTGTAAGATTCTTGAGGGTAATGTTTTCTTCCAGTCTTACTGAGTAGCACATAGTACTAGAAAAGGGTTCCTGTAAAGATCTGTTGAATGAACGAATGTGTGAATGTTTTCTTTTAAAATTCGTTTTCTCTGATTTATGTGGTGTGGACCAAGCACCTAAAGAATGCTTAGTGAATCTGTTTCTATTTTGTTTTAAACATGCACAAGCAGAAAGTTTTATTTATGTTTATGTGTGTAGATAGAATTGAGAAATTATGGATGATATTTACCCAAGTTCTTTGGTCTTGTCTCTGTTGTCCTCCCTGGAGCCCAGTATATAGTGTATGACAATACATTTTATTGATTTTAAGATGCTTGTTTTGTTTTGTTTTTCTGTTTGTTTTTAACTTTTAACTCATTTGGGCATAAGAGAACCTCAAATATGTTTTCTTATCTAAGCTGTTTCTTGCCACAAAATTGCATTAGTGATTGCTAATAAATAGTAGTAGACTAATTTGCTCATTGATTTGTAGCTTGAAAATTGTACTTTACTAAATTAAATGTTTACCAAGTTGATCTTAATCACAAACCACCTATTTAAGTAAGCATTGAGTTTAATATTATTTAAGGTTCTCTGTATGCCCACAACTTTAAAAATTTATGATTTTTGGCTAAAAAAAAAAACAACAGTGTTTAGTAATTTGCAAACTTGAAAAATGAAAGATCTTCCCTAATAACATTTTTTGGCTCAATAATCTGGAACAGAATAAAGTATTATAGTTTTAAATGTCTTGATTCAAATTGTAATCCTAGTTTTTCCTGCTCCTTCCATAGCTTCCTGCAGATTTCACAAAACTACACCTTACTGACAGTCTCCACCCACAGGTGACCCACGTTTCTTCTAGCCATTCAGGATGTAGCATCACAAGTGACTCTGGAAGCAGCAGTCTTTCTGATATTTACCAGGTGAGTGAGCATATTCCTTATCATTTGCTTTATTTTCATCTGGTCTAAGGAGTTTCATGATTCTCAGTTGATGTAATTTATAAAGTAAGTGTATATGTGTGTATTATGTGCATGTATGTATATAAAATATTGATGTTTATGCTTCACACAGACATACAGTGTGTTTCAGGAAGCAGAACTACTGTCAAATTGTACTGGCCTGTGTTATTACCAGTTATCAGAATTTTAAATGGAGTGGTAGCAAAGGAGTTTTTTCTCTTGAAAAATGTTTTGTTTGACTGTACATGTAGGTTTATGACTCTTACTTGATTTAGAAACTGCAGAATTGTGCTTTTATAAGTAAGTTTTTTTTCTCATTAAAGTCTTATAAAGTATGACAAAAGTAAAGGATTAGTTAAGATCATATCATTGAATTATATTTTTAAAAAATAGCCTACAGATTTTTTGTGTGTTCAAAATAAATTCTTTGCTATTGTTGGATAGAAAAAATTTAGAACTATGAGACTTAAAAGATATCTTAAAGGCCAAATAATTTTCATTGGTGAAGAATTGTTCATTGGCAGCCGGGTGTGGGTGTGGCGGTGCATGTTTGTAATCCCAGCGACTCTTGGGAGGCTAAGGCAGGAGGATCACAAGTTCAAAGCTAGCCTCAGCAATTTTGCAAGGCCCTAAACAACGTAGGGAGACCCTATCTCAAAAAAAATTTAAAAAATCATTGGCTTATAATATGTAAATTTTGGAAAATGATCAAAATATAATGAAAATAAAGACCATTTGGGGAACTTTGGAATATATACTTTTAATATTGGATTTTAGATGGTTTCAAACAATAAGACTATTTTACTAACTTTACCAAGGATAATTCTTGGTTCTATAGGTGTTGTCCTGTGAATTGACCATAAAAAGTAACTTTCTGAATATTATAGTTGTTTGGAATTATTAACATATTCAGGCAGTGCTACTTTTTTTTTATTACTAAAAGTAAACAATTAGAATACTACGTATGAGACATTTAAGTCCTAAATTTAGTAGATCTTAGAAAATAAATTTTCTTTTATATATTGGGTGCATGCTTTCTATAATTTCATAGCATTATAGAGAGTTGATTAGCAATTTTATATTTTAAACAGCTCCAAATGCATTTTTTAAAAAAAAGTTTTGTTAGCCACAAATGCAACCATTTGTAAATTCTTATGATTAGAATTTCTTTATTATTTTGCAATAAGAAATATAATCTTGGGGCTGGGGATGTGGCTCTAGTGGTAGTGCACTTGCCTTACATGTGTGAGGCACTGGGTTCAATCCTCAGCACCACATAAAAATAAAAAAGATATTGTGTCCACCTAAAAAACTAAAAACTAAAAAAAAAAAAAAAGAAAAGAAAGAAGAAGAAGAAAAGAAATATAATCTTTGCCTCTTTAAAGTGACTTTGCAAATTTCTACTTTGATCCATAAAATGTCAGTTTGTCATTAACTCATTAGGAGGTAATTCCACTTCAAATCTTAGAGAAGGCATTGTATCAGGGCAAATCTACCTCACACATGTTTCTGGAAGGAGATTTTAAAAAATCATTTATTCAAAGTTCCCTTATATAATGAACAATATGAGTATGTTAGCTTATATCAACTGAGACACCATGGTAGAATCCTTGTCCTTAAAACTTTGAGATGGTTATTATATAGTTTAAAGATATATAGTATGAATATAATTGAAGCTATAGCAGTTATCACCATCACTGTTCTCTGCAAATATATGCAAAGTTTAGCAAAATCCCTAGAACATGGATTTATAAGAATATGGTGTCTTTTTATATAATTTATTGGGAGCATATTCTGAGGGAAATTCTAGTCTTCCGTGTTGTCACTTTGAGTAGTTTAGATAAATTCATGAAGGAATTCTTGATGGTATTTCTGCTTTCCTAGCTATCATCAGAATGTCTGAACAAGAACATAGGTGTGAGTTCACATTGGACATTCATCTGATATAGTTGGAGCTTGCAGCCTGAAGTCTGAACTGATTACAGAGGAAGAAGAGGATCCCTGTACTTCAGTTTGATTCATTTAGTTGAGTTGAAGGCTATTCCTTTTTTACTTGATGCTTCCAAAGGAAAAATCCAGCAGGTCATGGTGGCACATGCCTGTGATCCCAGTGGCTTGGGAGGCTGAGGCAGGAGGATCATAAGTTCAAAGCCAGATCTCAGCAACTCAGCAAGGCCTTAAGCAACTAGGAGACCCTGTCTCAAAACATAAAAAGGGCAGGGGATATGGCTCAGTGGTTAAGTGCCCCTGGTTTCATAATCCCTGGTACCAGAAAAGGATGTAAAAGAAAAAAATCCATATGTATATCTAAATATGCAGTTATTAACTATGCAACACTTAGCCTTTGATAGTGATTCTCTCTTTTTTTTTTTTTTTTAAAACACACTCTGCCAAGTTTTATTAAAGAAAAATTTTACACGTTTTACTTTTCACCAGTCTGTTCTGGCATGCTTCTAATGATATCAGAATCACCTGGATCAATGATAGACAGTGTGCATACTCTGTAGTATTTTCCACATGCTGTGCCCAGTTCAATATTATTGCCACTGTAGTGATGGACACCAGTTTTGGCCAACATGGCATAGTACTCTATTTCAGATTTCCTCAAAGTTGGACAGTTGTTGGCAAGGATGACCAATTTCGCTTTGCCCTGTCTGATCATCTTCAGAGTTTGCTTGTACCCCAGTACATACTTTCCACTTTTCATAACAAGCTGAAGCCGAGAGTTGATCGACTCCAGGGACTTTTTCGTCTTTTTTGCGGCCACCATCTTCCTGCCTTAGATGCAGGACGGCCCCCAACCTAGAGCAGCCGTCAAGATGGCCGGAGAGCTAGAAAGGCTGATAGTGATTCTCAATAGACAATTTCTGTTATCCTCGAATCAGAAATTCTTAAGGTGAGAAGTTTTATACTTGGTTCCACTTCCAATCTCAAATTTGAATCGTTTACTAATTTACTATCAATCAAGCATCCAATCTGTTCTTGAATAATTCCAGGGATGAAACACTATCTCCCATGTACAATTCTGGCCTAGGATTCTTTGGGCACATAGAGATTGAAATTGAACACTACGTACAGGAAAGAAAAGAGTAGAATATTGCCGACAATGAGAGTAGCAGAAATCAAGAATAAAGGGGATAGGAAAGGCATCAAAATACAATAGACACTAGTATGGCAGTATGTATAAATGTGGATGTGTAACCAATGTGATCCTGCAGTCTGTACACGTGGTAAAAATGGGAGTTCATAACCCACTTGAATCAAATGTATGAAATATGATATGTCAAGAGCTATGTAATGTTTTGAGCAACCAATTAAAAAAAAAAAAAGAAGAAGAAGAAGAAAGTGAGATGACAAGGGAGTAGACTTAGGAGAAGAAATGCCTGTTTTAACAAGGACACATCCTGATGGGTTTGCAGTAGGGAGTTTGGGAATTGAGGGAGTCCTTGTCTTACAATTTCTGTTTTCTCTCAGAAGAGTTCATTTGTTGAGAATGAGAAGGTTGCCTAGTTGAATGACAGCTTCAAGAAAGCAGCAGCTCATTGGTCTTGTCTTTGTTTTTTTCCTCCACAGCCTAGTAGAGTGCCAGGAAATTGTAGGCATTTAGTAAAGCTGTGTTCGGTGAATATAATTGAAATAATAGACTAGGGGATATAAGCTGGATATGAAAGGAAATTAAGAGAGATGTGAAACTTGGGCATAGACGATAGTAAGTAGTCTTAAAAAGACTGAAGGCCCTGCTTAAGTTGAGAGAGGGTTACCTTAGAGGCTGAAAAAATAGGAGATTGGTGGAAGAAAGCTGAGTGCCTCTTGGTGATGTGAGACAGTGCCATTTCCAGACATGATTAAATAGTTTAATGGTGTGACTATCAGTGAGTGGCTTAGGTGGACTGAAAATATTTGTACAAAAATAGATCCACAGAACAGAGTTTAAGCAAACTGGAACTCATATAATAATGTAATATATACTTCAGGAAACAATAACAGAGAAAATAGTGGATTATTTAATGTCACATTTTGGGTGGGGGTTATATTCTCCTTTTATGTCATAATTAAGATAAATTCCACATAAACTAAGGAGTTAGCAAATTCTTAATGTTATAATGATCAGAACATTTTAGTAATTAAGTGATCAACTGAGACAAAGATTTAGTCAGAATGTAAATAATTTATGCAACTTAATAAGAAAAATGCTTAATTTATAACATGAAAGTAAACATTCAAAGTACAGAAGTAAATGATTTATAGAAGAGAAAATAGAAATCTTTGTATCTTAAAATATTTAGAAATTTTGTACCTTAAAATATTTTAAATATGTTAGTAATTGACTAGAAGAGGACTTAAGTATGAAATATGACACTATTTTGCCTATGAAGTAAACACAGATTTTCTTAAGTGTTTACTTTTACACAGTTATGATGAGATTGTAGTATTAGGAAAGCAATTTAGCAGTTTACATTGAGAACTATAAAAAATTGTCTTTTTATGTTGGCCAAATTATATTGTTATATTATATGCCAGTATGAATATACATATATAATATATCAATAAAAAGTATGGAATTTCTTTCTTTATTAGACATGAATTTTTGAAAGACAATGTTGAAGTGAAAAAGAATGATGATATTAAATTTGGAAAAATGTGAATTTGATACACAAACTAGGCTTAATAGAAACATGTTTATTCCTAAATATATTTTTGTACTTTCCACATATATATATGTTATGTTCCTACTCACTTTATTGTCACTTAACTTAGCATCAACATTAGCATTCAGTATAACTTCCTAGCCTAAATTTGTATCAGGATCTGGCTTAAGAGCTAGTTGGGTTAAATATATATGTTTGGAATTCTGTACAAAATTTATTTAGATCAAGGGTACTTACTAAGCAACCCTTTTCTATATGACAATATGTGTGACATTTAATAAAGATATTTTTATAAAATAAAAGGTGTAGAATTTTACTTTTGTTTTAGTTAAATTGACAGTTCACTAGAGCTGTGTGGCATTTAAAATTTCCTGTTTGTTCTTTTTCTTGGTATTCTTTTAAAAATGTCAATTAAAATGGTTTTAAGAACTATATTCACAATAACAGAATATATTTAATCTCTTTTGATTTATAAATAAGTCATAGGGCATTGAGCATCAATATGATAAAATTGTTATATTTTTAAGAATATTCCTACTTAAATACTAAAGGGCAACTAAAACTATGTTATAGACTATATATGTATAAAGTAAATTAATGTAGGACAGGAGTAACTTGCCTAACAAATACTGGTTTAGTCAGCTTTTTCGCTGCTGTGACTAAAAGAACTGACCAGAACAATTTGTAGAGGAGGAAACGTTTATTTGAGGGCTCACAGTCTCCAATGAAGGCTGGCTCCATCCCTTCAGGCTGAAAAATCACAGCTGGAGAGTGTGGTAGAGGAAAGAAGCTCATATCATGATCAGAAAGCAGAGAGGATCCACTCTCCAGATACAAAATATATACCCCATAGTCATGCCCCCGTGAACCACTTCCTCTAGCCATACTCCACTAGTTTTTAGTTATCACTCAATCCCTAATTTGCTGATTAGGTTAAGGCTATAACCCTGTCATTTATTCTCCAAACCTTCTTGCATTGTCTCACATATCAGCTTTTGGGGGACACCACACCTAAACCATAACAAATACATAAGCCTTTCTTCTTGCTCCTGAGACAAATGTAATCAGATACCTTTTAAACAAAAATTGTATGAGTGTAGAATAAAAGAGTTTAAAAACCATCATTAATCTTAAAAATAGAAAATAGCAAGTATTTTATGTATATTTATTGCAAATGCATATTTTTAAACATTATATTTCTGACTTAGCAAAATGGAAAACATTTTGTTACTGCTTTATCTTTTTATTTCATAAATACTATTAAGAAATCTGGGCATAGTATTTAGTATTTTGTGTTGATCAAATCTGACATTGAATCTTAACAATTACTATGTATTGTTTACAGTTAGCAACTTACTAATTTCCTTGTGTTTTCTCATCTGTTAAGTAAGGGTAATAATGTAACTTGCCGAATTGATATGAAGATTATCTCATATATTAAAAGCATCAAATTTAGTGCTAGATATGTGGAGGTCATTCAGTACATAATATTGTATGAACCATTTGGCCAGAACTTAAAATGTACATTTAATCAGAAAGAAATTTGTTTAGTGGGGGCTGGAGTTGTGGCACACTGGTAGAGTGCTTGTCTAGCATGTGTGAAGCACTGGGTTCAATCCTCAGCACCACATTAAGAAAAAATAAATAAAAAAGTTTAAAAAATTATTTACAGGTACACAGGGAGTTGGTGTTTAATGCTTTTTTTTTGTCAAACTCTTCAAATATAAATTGTGCAGGGCTCATTGCTGATACAGAGAAATATAGAAAGTATGTAAGGGCTACAGAGAAAAATGTATTCCCTCTAGGATGATACTTATGATTTAAGCTATACCTGAAATCTTTTCCCCTTGTTGGATCTAAAAGTTGTCTTTTGAATGGTGAGAAGCTATAGCTCCAGTTGACATGTAGGTTCATGGAGATTAGGTGACTTTGCTGAAATCACATAATGAAGGTAGAGGCGAGAATTGGAGCACTAAACTGAATTTCTTTGTTCCTTCAGCAAATATAAATTCAGTAAATACTGTGTTCCAGGATCTAGGAGTTTAGGCCTCTTCCCCTGGAGACCAGCTTTTGTTCCTTAACCTTTCACCTCTAGTTGGTCTCCAAACATCTTCTTGTCTTTCACAAAAATGGTGGTTGACACTAGTAGATTCCTGAAAAGTTGCTTATCAAGGTCTTTTAAAATGTATTATTTAGAGAATTCTATAATATTTTAAAATAAAATGGAAGTTTTTTCTTAGCAAAAGCATTTTTCCAAGTTACTGGTTTAATAAATGTTATTTTATGAATAGCTTATTGTTTGTTAAAGAATGGATTTAGCCTTTGTTCCTCCTATGTTCCCCCTCCCTTCCTCACTGTGAATCAGCCTTCTTAGATCAGAGAAAACATTTGGCATTTGGTTTTTTGGGATTGGCTAACTTCATTTAGCATTATCTTCTCTAACTCCATCCATTTATCTGCAAATGCCATGATTTTATTCTCTTTTATTGCTGAGTAATATTCCATTGTGTATATATGCCACATTTTTTTTTATCCATTCATCTACTGAAGGGCATCTAGGTTGGTTCCACAGTTTAGCTGCTGTGAGTTGTGCTGCTATGAACATTGATGTGGCTGTGTCCCTGTAGTATGCTGTTTTTAAGTCTGTTGGATATAGACTAAGGAGAGGGATAGCTGGGTCAAGTGGTGGTTCTATTCCCAATTTCCCAAGAAATATCCATACTGCTTTCCATATTGGCTGTACCTTTTTCCCCACATCCTCTCCAACACTTATTATTGTTTGTCTTCATAATAGCTGCCATTTTTCTGCTGTCATATATAAATTTTAAAAATTAGTTTAAAAAATAGGCTTAAAAAACAAACCCAGGAAAAAATGAAGCAAAACAATAAAATAATATTAAAAAACAAAGTACAAACAAAAGGAACAATTAAAATTTTTTTAAAAAGAATGGATTTAGCAAACAACTATGTTCAAATGAAGTGGAAGGTTCACTTTGGAGAGAAGAAAACAATTAACACAGTGCTGTGGTACATTGTTAAGTATTTGGTGTTTAGTTAATTATTGTTATCAGGGTTGATATTTTATATTTTTATATTTTAAAAACATCTTTATATATTTTTTCTGATTTTTTTAAAGTTATTGATGGACTTTTATTTTTATTTATTCATTCATTCACATGGGGTACTGAGAATCAAACCCAGTGCCTTTCACATTTTTTCTTAAAGCTTTTTATTATCTTTAAAATCATTCAGGCTTTGAATTGAAATTGGTAAGCTTTTTCATGCACATTTTCTACAAAGTTAACTTTACAATAAGATATTTTCCAGAGTTTAGTATTTTTGTTAGAAAAATACATTTGTGATGTTCAGGACTGATATAGATAACATTTAATTAATTTCATTCTCACTATATATAAGCATTTAGTGAGTTCTATGTATATAATGTCAGTAAGACTCTGTGTGAATGTGTGTGTGTGTGTGTGTGTGTGTGTGTTTTATTAAGATGATTATAGATTGACCTGAAAAGATAACTGTTCTAGGTTTCAGATAGCCCAGCAGAATAGACCATCTTGAAATAAGTGACTCTGGTGACTAAGAAAATATTTAGGTGTTGGTGTATGTCTTTTTAAGTTGACATTTGGTTGATACTGTAACCAGGTATGTTGATAACTGAGAAGACAGAATGTGTCACCTTTAGGCATATATCATCTCCTATACTGTTTATTGATGTATACTTTGAGAGTAGTCATTTTAACTAATTGTTACTGTTTGGTTTTTATCAAGTTACCTTTGACTTGGGGTTTGTTTCTCCTCAAAAGGCTAAGAAGGGAAGGTCAGTTTAGTCTACTTGGCATTAATAAATTCATATCAGTTCTTCTGGAGGAAAAAGTGTTCAGAATCAATGAATTGTCACCCTTTAGCTTATAGTTTAAGCTGTTCGATTTGAAAAATGAAATGAAAACAAGCACCACTGTTCTTTATTCTACTATGTTTCAAAGGTTGTATGATGGCTCAGATAAGAAATACAAACTTCTGAGATGAAAAATCAGTCATCCTAACATTTTAGTATGAATGATTTTGTTAAAGTAGTTTTTTTTTATAGTGTCTACACAGATAGTTGTTGAATGTTGAGTCCTTCTAACTTAGTTACAGAAAAATGAATACAACAAAACTGTCTTGAACTATAATTGTTATTATCTGTTTGGGTCCCCAAAGATTGATTTACTTAAAATAGTTTTTAAAGTATTTTAAATGTTCGTTTTTAAGGCCACAGAAAGTGAGGCTGGTGATATGGACCTGAGTGGGTTGCCAGAAACAGCGGTGGATTCCGAGGACGATGATGATGAGGAAGACATTGAGAGGGCTTCGGATCCACTGATGAGTAGGGACATTGTGAGAGACTGCCTGGAGAAGGACCCAATCGACAGGACAGATGATGATATTGGTAAGTGCAACCCACAAAATGAATCTAGGAGCAGTTAAAAACATTTAGAGTAAAACTGATATAATAGAGTGCAAGTCTAGTGAGCTTTAAGAAGTCATTAATTTATGAATTTCCTTTGTATAAATGTTGGTAATGAATGCTTTTCCTTTGTATATACTGTATTTGTTCGGAAAAAAGAGAAAGTCAGTGTTAGTCAATACCTTCAGAAGTCTACATATAATACTGTGATTGAAACTTCCTAGTAAAATCCTTCCATGTAACTTCTTTCATAGCTTAATTTATTACACACATGTATACACACACACACAGAGCTAAATTTGTCTTCCCGGTAGTATTATTTCCTTTAGTTTTCTTCTAAGCACTGTTTCTGTGTTTTTTGTGTGTAAATGTTGGTCAATGGAAGTTAGTAAATTTTCATGTCAGTGAATTTGCTTCTACTCTGGTTCCATGTGAAGGAAGTCTGAGTGGATGAGGATAGTATGTCAGGATAGCAGGACATGCACTGTGAGGGTTAAGACTCTCTTTATATGCACCCTAGAATTAAAAGATCTAAGCGACTTCATATCTACCTTTCCACATGAGCAAGAGTCAGTTGTGTAAAAATGGCTTTGTATTTGAATATGCCCCAGACTCTTGGCTTTTTGCTTAATATATTAAGAGTAAGAGCAACTTCTGTTGAGAGTCATCTCCCACCAGAGTTCTGGAATCCATAACCACTCTTGCCTAAGCCCAAATGGTCTGTCCAACCACTTGCCCAACTCTTTAGGTCAATATGTATTTGAAGAGAAATCTAAAGAACTGAGTTTGTGGGATTAGCTATAGGAAGGCGTGGGTATAAGTATGTGTGAGTAGTTTGTAGTATTACATGTTTTAGCGGGACAGACATGTCTGTGGAAGAACTTTGACCATTTAAAATAGATATGAGATAGGGAGTAAGAGGGATAAAATATGGAAAACCAAATCCTTGAATTATTTATGTATAATTTAATTACAGTCATTGATGGGAGTTGCTAAATCTCTGTAGATGAACATCATATGGTCGTAATTATCCATCCATTCATGCAGCTAATGTGGTAGAGCGTCTTCTGGGTGCTGAACATTTCCTAGCTCTGAGCAACTCCATAGTGAACAGTACAGAGAGGTCCTTGTTCTATCGAAGTCTGTTGGAGAGACAGAGCAAGTGAACAGGTCAAACACTGCAGATAGTGGTGAGTGCTGCGGAGGAGAATTTAGTGGAGGTGGAGGAGTGAAGTGAGTTCTCAGATTCATCCACTGAAGACCAGGGGTGTGGTGTCCCTGTTATGTATCAGGAACCAATGTGGTCATCTGATTTCTAGTGTGTAAAACTGGCTTTTTAATATTTCTGTTCTTTGTCCGTAAAAACTTATTTTGTTTTTTAAATTCTTGTATTGTACTTGAAAGAATGAAAATGGAAGTGTGTTCAATTTACCATCTTAATTCAGAACCCTTGCTTATAGTTTTTTTTAATTAGATAGAATATTGCTTATGAATAGGTTCATTTGGTTGGAAGTCATCTTTTTGTAAGCAAATATATCTGCTCTATTTAATCTATTTTTTAAATAGCTGTGGAAGAAAATGCTGATTATTAAAATATGTGCAGGATGTCTGTTATTCCTGGAAATATAAGGCTTTCACTTTGTATTTGAGAAGGCTCCTATCCCAGAATTCTGGAAAGCAAGAAGTGCTTATTCTTACAAATAAATGCAAAAATAATTTGCTTGCTTGTTTTCTTTGTTTTTTGTGGGAGTGGGGAAGGGTACTGGGGATTGATTGAACTCAGGGACACTCAAGCACTGAGTCACATCCCCAGCCCTATTTTGTATTTTATTTAGAAACAGGGTATCATTGAGTTGCTTAATACCTCACTTTTGCTGAGGCTGGCTTTGAACCTTCTTTTTTTTTTTTTGGAAATTGGGTCTTGCTAAGTTTCCCAGGCTGGCATTGAACTTGTGATCCTTTTATCTCAGCCTCCTGAATAGAAGCTGGGATTAAAGACATGTGCCACTGCTCCCAGCTATACTCAATTTTTGAATTTTTTAAGACCATTTTGTTTGTTTATTTTTATGTGGTGCTGAGGATCAACTTCAGTCCCTTATACATGCTAGGCAAGCACTCTACTACTAAGCTACAGTTCTAGCCCCTGAACTTTTATTTTTGGTTTTGAGGGCTTGATATATTAAGGTAGAAGAAGAATGGCTTTGATCTCTTTCAAACAGTTCTTTTCCATCCTGCTTCATGTACCACCAAAACCTCTAGATATTAAAAAAAAACTTAATATTATTAAGACTTTTTAAAATACAGAATTGAATCAAGCAAATCAAGATAGGCTCATTTTCTGAATTGACTTCAGTTTCTGGTGTCTATACTTTGATTTGTTTTTTCTTTGTGTTACAATGACTACTAACAAAATTTTTTAAAAGATTAATAGTTCTCATAAACAAGAACATCCCTATCCTAACAAATAGGATATGTTATAGTAGTATATCATTCTAATAGATTAGAATATAATTCTAATCATTTTTTCTAAAAATATTGAAAAAGCTGCCCTGCCCCCTCCCCCATGGCTTCTCCGTTTTATTTGTTCTAGGGACTACCTTAGTACTCATCCCAAGTTCTCGGTTCTTGGCTACCTCATCCTAGTTTGTATAGTACTCATGGCATTATCCGAGTTTAGTTTGAACCAAATGCTTAAATGGCCAAATGCTTTAAATTTATTACATTTTTAAATATCAATGATAGAAAAATTATTTTTAAAAAATTGCTCCAATTCTCCACTATAGTTGTATAGATGAGTTTTCACAAAACCAGTGTTTGGATATTTTTGAATCCTTGAGAGCCTTAAAAACTATTCAGGTAAGCATTTATGTCATCTTGGTTTTTCTACTGAGTTTGAAGAACTATGTACATCTACTATTATTAGATCTTTCCCATCTTCTTTATTCTTATAATATGTGATATACAGTTATTTCTTATCTTGTTATATTGTTTTAATGCCAATCACTGGTCATATGTCACAGATTGATTGCATGACCCACTAATAAAATAAGAACCTGTCAGAAACAAGAAACATGTTTATGCAAGGTACTTTAAAATCATTGTAGCAGATATTAGTGGAGATAATTCACATGATCTGCCCACTTTTTCTTTTCTAGTCATGTATGTGGTAATTATTTGACTTCTGGTATTCTGAACATATCTTAAATTCAATTTCTTACATATAATTAACTTCTGGCCTCACATTTTCCTTAAACCCATTAACCTTTGCTTGCCCAAGGAAATTTAACAACTGCTAGGAGAGGAGAAAGGTAAAATGTGTGATCTACAGGTTATAAATGTGATAGCTTATGGTGAGGGATGAGGGATGAGGGATGACTGCTACAGAAATTAGGCTGGAAACACCAGAACTGTGATGTGCTGACCAGAGGACCATGACTTTTTCATTTGCTTCTGTGTTCCAAATGAAAAGGTCAGTACAGTTGTGAAATAGTGATTCCTACCTTTCATATGGATAGATATAGGTCATCTCTTATAGTAGTATTCAGAATCTCTCTTCTGCTGCTCCTGGAAATAAATATATTTTATGGCACAACTCAGATACACCTACTTATTTTCAGAAATAAAACCGTTCACTAAACAGAATTTATTCTTTTTATGAGTGATGTGCTTTAATATTTTTATCATCATCATCTTTTTTTAATACTGGTTGCAACAGTAAATTCATTTTCTGACACACAAATCTAGGTCAGGTTGAAGAACACTGTCCTACTGCACAGAATGCCTGGGTGCCACTTATTATTATTCTCCTGATTATCAGAGCCACCTTGTGTAATGCACCATGTAGGAGGAGGGATGACGTAGAGTCTAGTCAGAATGTGACATTACCCAGCTGGGCAAGAGGAAACCACTCAGTCTGTCCTTCTGGAAATGTAATATTTTCACAGATTATATTTTTCTGTTTTACTTTTTCCCTAGCAGTTAGCAAAATACATCCAATAACATAAAATTTGTTGCTCAAACTTAACAGAAGGTATGTACAAAGTACAGTTAAATTGTGTTGGCGATAAGAAAAATGTAAAGTTTTTATTTAGCTGAGAGGTCAAATGATACCATGACTGTAATTATGACAACAATAGCAGTTATTTTTATTGAATATTTACTCTGTGACAAGTACTTTATCAATGCATTTAATTCTCACAGCTATTCATGAAGGTAGATATATTACAAATGTGAAAACTGTGTCTTAGAGAAATTTACCAACTTACCCAAAGTTAAGAGAACTAGGAAGAATTCAAATGTCATGACGTTTGTGCTCTTCACTACTATCCACAGAGTCCAGAGTCCATGTTTCTGCCACCTTCTAATTATATGTGTCTGAGCCTCAGTTTCTTCCCTATGAAATGAAAAATAATACATGTACTTCACAGGGTCATGATGAAGAATGAGGAGAAAATCTAGTAGATAATTAGAAGAGCTACTTACTAATAGGAAAAACATAACAAAGAATAGAGATCATAGGATTCGAGGGACTATGAAATCATCTGCCTATACCAAAGTATAAGCTATTTCTCCACAGCATTGCCAGAGGAAGAATGATCGAACTTTCTTTTTTGCCCATCTGTGGGATAAGAAATGGTATATCAGTTCTTATTTCATTATATGTTGTAAATATTTAATTGATTATTTTTTATAGATTTGTCTAATCCACAGAAACTCTCCCTTGAAATATTTTTGAATTAAAGGTAGTTATTTTGCTATTTAAAACATCCACCTGACCAAAAAGGTATTAGAATGGAGTTGCACCTTACTAGAGACTTCTCAGAGCTTCATTTTATTTTGGCTGTAATAAGCCTTATTCAAGAAGATAACAGCTGGGTTTCAGTTGGAATTTCACATTTTAACTTCAGTTATTTCTTCGGTGCCTTTAGAGTTTGGGTTACAGCGCCATGTTCATGGTGACAGAAATCTTTATGTACCTACAGAAAATACGGTTTTTATTCAAGATACTTAAAATGAGTCTTTCAGTAGGCAAAATTGTGTGGCATTTACAAAGAAAGAAACCTAGAGCATTCTTTTTGAAGACTCACTTTTAATAAAGGGTGCTGTTTTGATCAGGAGTGTCTTTTGCTTTTCAGAACAACTCTTGGAGTTTATGCACCAGCTGCCTGCGTTTGCCAATATGACGATGTCAGTGAGACGAGAGCTCTGTGCTGTGATGGTGTTTGCAGTGGTGGAAAGAGCAGGGACCATTGTGTTAAATGATGGTGAAGAGGTCAGTAAATATTCTTCCCTTTTTAAAAGCTTGTTTGAGGATCTCTCAATTTAGCACTTAGACAAAACCCAGTTTTTATATTTTCCTTGACAGAAACCAGCAGTAATAAGTTTGAATAAAGAATTATGATGTACATATTTTGTCACAGCATTCTAAATCCATTATTTTATTTTTCATTATATATAGTATTTCATACAATATTGATAGTTTTTTTTTTTTATGGTGTTGCAGATTGAATCCAAGGCTTCACACATTAGGCAAATGCTCTACCATTGAGCTATAGCCCCATTAATGTTTCAGTTTTGCAACTTATGATAAATGTAATGCTTTTTATCAGGATAATATGATGTTAGGGCAATGGTGATCATTATATATCATTTACATGTGCTTTGGGGTACAGAGGAAACTCTTTTCCTATGTTACTTTTGAGAAGAATATCCAAACATGTAGATATGTGGTTGTGTATAAATGCTTATTCTGTAACTTCCTAAAGAGCTGATATCACTTAAGTTATTTGTTCCATCTTTAAGATGGATGATCTACCAAGCATTTTTAGGTACCATTCTAAAACTTTCAGCTGTGACATCGCAATTCTACTTCCTGCCTTTTCTCTGTTTTTATATTTGTTTGTTTGTTTATTTATTTATTAGCTGGACTCCTGGTCAGTGATTCTCAATGGTTCTGTGGAAGTGACTTATCCAGATGGAAAAGCAGAAATATTATGTATGGGAAATAGTTTTGGTGTCTCTCCTACCATGGACAAGGAATATATGAAAGGAGTGATGAGAACAAAGGTGGATGACTGCCAGGTATAAAATATATTTTTTATTCTTTTTTTACTTTGTTCTTTATAGATATACATGACATTAGGATATATTTTGACATACATACATGGAGTATAACTTATTCTAATTAGGATCCCATTCTTGTGATTGTACATGATGTGGCGTTACATTGGCTGTGTATTCATATATGAACACAAAAGTTACGTTCTATTCATTCTAGTGTCTTTCTTATTCCCATTCTCCCTCCCTTCCCTTCATTCCCCTTTGTCTAATCCAGTAAACTTTTATCTCTCCCCTCCACACACACACTGTGTTTTAGTATCTGCATATCAGAGAGAAAATTTGACCAGCTTATTTCACTTAGCATGATAGTCTCCAGATTTCATCCATTTACTGACAAAAGTCATAAAATCATTGAATGTTATTCTTAATGGAGAACACTTTTATGCAATTTGGTATTTTTCTGCCTATATTAATATGTCATCTTTAAATAAGATTTTAATGTAAAACTATTACTTTTCACCTTATGCTTCAATAAATTATGAATCTCTCTCGAGCTTACTTGAAATGCACAGAACTGTGTTCTGTTTTTTAAAGGGTATTCTCTAAATATGCATTTTAAATTTTCCATCGGAAGTTATTAGTAATCTATACATTGATTTGACAATAAAATGCATATTATGAAAAACTCAAAAGTTTATAATTAAAGGTAACACAGTACAGCTATACAATGTTATTATTTAAATTTATACAACAAAGTAATTGATTTCAGAAGAGACATGGAAGTTAATCATAGTATGAATCAGTGGAAAGACTTGCTAGTAAAAAATAATTGCTAATACAAAGAAAATACTGGGTAGCAGAAGAGAAATGGCATTTGTATTGACAGTATATTAATATTCTTTCTTTAAAAGCATTTAATAATAAGCTAGAGAAAATATGTGAACAAGTGTGAAATTTAATTAGATTAATTTAAATGGGAACTTCTATGTTAGTGAGGAATAAATTTAAGATGCTTTTACTCTAAAGTGTTTATAATTTATGTAATGTCTTCTAAAAATTACTCTTTGAAAGAAAACATTTTAATGTAAATAAGGCAAAAAGATTTTATTTGACCTCAGACTAATGTTAAGGGCTCGTTATATTTATTAGTCTGCATTTTGCTTGACATCTGAATGTAGTTTATTCTGAAAGAACATAATTGTATTTATTTGCTACATGCCCACACCCCTTTTAAAAAAATTTTTCAGATAGAGTCTTGCTAAGTTGCCCAGGCTGATCTTGAACTTCCTGCCTTCGCCTCCTAAGTTGTAATTACAGGCATGTGCCACTGTGCCTGAGTCATAATTGAATTTTTATTTAGTCAGATCAATGTACAGTAGTGTCATTTATTTAAATTTTAAGCATTTTGCTTAAACTAAAATGAAATAAAAATACATGACTCTAAATAAAATAAGCCTTTCTACAGAATCAAAATAATTTGCCAGATAATTACTTGAGTAAGCATCATAGAGGGGAAAAAAAGAGACCATGAATTCAAAGTTTTAAATACATAAAATATGAAAATAATTCTAAATATAGTCACTTCTCAATTATTTAGTATAATAGAGGAAAACATAATGGGTAAATTCCAAATTCTTTATTTAATATGAGAATGTACATTTAGGAAGGATTATATGTGATATTTCAGCCCTGGAATTGTATTCCAAAAAATAATGAAGACAAGGGAGTAAAGACAATCTAGAAAAAGTATTAAAGATTTCTCCATCTTGTTATCTTTTATTAGTTTCTCCCTGAATCCTTTCTTTTCTGTTTGGGATTTCAATAACAGTTGAGTTGGAGTCTGTTTCTTAGAGGCCAAATAGAAGTTATTTCGTTTGTGAGAGGTCAGCAGGTACATCAGTACACCTAGTTGGCTAAACTACTTTTATTAGAAATGTAACCATGGAACCTAAATGATCTTAAGAGGCATATAAATGTTTTAGAGTAATTGGTAAAAATGTTATGTGACTGAATATTACAGAGTATGTACATGTCAGATACCATTAAGTGTTTATCTTGGAGTTCTGGGAAAGGAAGAGGAGGTAGGTGTTATGTTAGAGAAGAGAATCTTATCTATTTGTAGAACAAAAAAATTAGTAGGAAATCCAGAGTGATGGCAAAGTAGACCACAACTCAAAACAAAACTCTGATTAAGATTTATAGACTCCTGTAACTCCTAATGTGCAGTTCTCAGAAATATGTAGAGGGTCAAAGGTGAAGTTCCTTCTGGAGAAAACTCTTGTCTTCTGCTCTGCTCCACTCCATGCCACTGTAAAAGGAACATGTTAAATCAGAGGATTCACAAATCACTCCTGGACATTCACCAACCCATCTGTTCAGCCTGACATTTTATCCTTAAGAATACAACAGGGAGTCTGGGGCTATAGCTCAGAGCACTTGCCTAGCTCTGAGGCACTGGGTTTGATCCTGTACCACATAAAAAATAAATAAAAATAAAGGCATTCTGTCCATCTACAACTACAAAAAAAAAATTTTAAAAAAAGAATGTAATGGGTGAATTAATTTAGACATTTTAAGTGCTTATTTGAGTTAGGATTTTAAGTTATTTCTGTTAAAATGTCCTGTATCTGTCAAGAAAAAGAAAAAAATAATAATTTTAGCTCTTCCTCTTGGAAACAGTAAGAACTAGTAAGAACTATAAAATGACCTCCATGGTTTCTGTCATTTTACTGACCACATTATAGGAAATCAACAGCTATTGTCTGTAATGAACAAAAGTGGTGATATGTTTTGCAAGAAAAAGAACTTTGCTTAGGATTGGCCCTAACTATCTATCATTCCAGTGGGGTCCAAAATAAATATCCCGTAATGCAACACCTGGTTGAGTTCATGTTAAGCAAAAGAAAGACAGTAATGAGTGGATTAAATTTAATGTTTTTTAGGATCCCCTGATGTGTTTAAACTTGTGTTTTGTTTTGGATGATTCCTTCGAGTTCTCCTCTTCTAGTTGTTTCTCTCTGGTGTCTAGTCCTTTTCCTTTGTTTAGTGTGAAGAACAAAGTTTAGAGCTTTAGACATCCTGTGGTACCTGGTAATTGGTATTGGCTTTCAGCCTTGACCTGTGCAGTGGTTAATTCAGAAAACTGGATGAGGGCCAATGGGGGATTAGAAAAGACAAACAGAGGGCTGGGGCTGTAGTTCAGTGGTAGAAAGAGGTCTTGCCTGGCATGTATGAGGCACTGGACTGGGATCAAGGTTCAATCCTCAACACCACATAAATATAAACAAATAAAGATATAAAAAATACAATAACATTATTTTTAAAAAGAAAATAAAAGACACACACAAAGAGGGGAAAGGCTGGGGCCTGGTGGGCATTATGCTCTGGTAGAAATGCAGTGACCAAGAACCAGCTCAGTATGTTTATTATATAGGTTTTATCATCAAAAGGATTTCTTGAGAGAAAGTTGCTTCAAAGCATGTAGAACCAAGATTGAAGACTAATGGCCTAGTTATAATTATCAACTTCTACCCTAATTCTCTACCGTTAGGTAGTTGATGCCTTTGGCAGTTGGTGTCTGACCTTTAAGAACCGATGATTCTGTGACCAGTACTGAACCTTTGATGTAGGGTGACATCCTATTGGGGCAGTCTCTCTTGGCAATTTTGCACAGAGAGTTCAAAGAAGAAGCATTGCTTTAATCACTGCTCCCAACAGCTTTTATTCCCATACATACCTCCTCCTTTTCTTTTTCCACTCTCCTTTGTCCCCTTCTTCCCCTCTTCCTCTTCTACCCCTGCCCCTTTTTGCCTTCTCTACTTCCTGCCCTTCACCCTTCAATGGGGAGCAAACACTTGGATACCTAATTTGAACAATTAGATGTGAATTTTTCTTACAAGAGTTTGAGTTTCAATATATTTAACCTCTTAAGGTAAATCTGCATTAGAATCATCACTAAAGCAATTCACAAATTTTTAACTGTCTTCATACCACTTTAAAATTTACCTGATAATCTCATGTTAGAGCTATAAATTTCTTAAATCAAAAATAAGTTGCTAATAAAAAGGGTAAATGTTTTCAATTAAGATTCACTTTTTAGATACTAGTTCTGTATGACCATATTAGAAATTCAGTTTTAAGGGTTTTTTTTTTTCCCCCTTTTTTTGGCTGGTATTTCAGATTGTTACATATGAAATGCCAAAATGTCTATCTAGACACTAAGAATTTCAAATCAAATTCATTCTAATTTCCTTAAATCTTTAGTCAAGAAGATTAATTTTAGTACATTCCTCTTCAAAAAGGGTTTTCTTTCATACATCTATCTACTTATTCATTTTAATTCAGGGATACATTTCTTTTTTAGAAGATAATGAGAAAATGATGATTTCATTATGTTCTGTAAAACTGGATGTAAGAACGAACCCCTTAAATTTTTTGGAAATAAAACCTTTCTAAATTTCCCATTTAGAAATTGCTTCCCAAATTTGGGGAGCAATTTTGCTGCTATGTAAAAAGAAATAAAGATTTTTTTTTTTTAGATAAGTTACCAAGGGCTTGTAGAAAGTTACCAAAGGCTGTGTATTTTAAAACGTGTACACTAATGGTGAGTATGATAGAAATGGAGTATTTAAAATTTTTAAATTCAACTATTTATATTTACTTATACATAAAAATCCTGGTTTTTTTTAAAGTTTTAACTTTTTACTCCTAAATGCTTAACAAAAAAGTTAGATGATTATCAGCTGACTTAGTGGGAGGAACTTGGGATTATAGTATGCTGTTTGTCTTCTGAACTGCTGTTGTATTCACTAATGGAACTACTGACTGCAGAAAGTGTAGAAAAGCATAATAAATAAAATGAGAGTCCCATGTGATTTACATTGCTCAGAAATATTGTTAATATTTTATATACTTCCCCCCAAGATTTTGAGGTGCATGTATAATTTTAAAAAAAAAAATTAGTCAGCATGAAATGATGGAGCATTTCCTCCTCTATACAGTAGGGATGATAGTACTGCCTTCCTCATCATATGATTAGGAGCATAAATCGAGAAACTTCCTGCAAGGCTACCATAATATGGGGATGGTGATGATGTTATCATTATGATTATTTTTAACAATTATTGTGTGTGTGTGTGTGTGTGTGTGTGTGTTTGTGTAGTACTAGGGCCTCAAACATGCTAGGTGAGTGCTCTATCACTGAGCTATGTCCCCAGTCGTTTTTACATATTTTGAGATGGTCTTGCTAAGTTGCCTTCAAACTTGTGATCCTCTTGCTTCAGCCTCCCTTACAGCTGTCATTATAGACATGCACCACGATGCCTGTCTGGTATTACATCTTTTAAAAATTTTCATGTAATATCATCAACAGTAAGCCAGAGCTCTAAATGTCTTTGAAAATATGATTTTGGATGATTGTATCATATTCTATCTTATATACTATAATTGAAACTTTTCTTTATTTTTTAAATCTTTTTCATGTTAAAAGAGAAAAAGAAATTTACATTTTTTCATCCCCAGATGATTTTGCAAATCAGAATAAATCACTCATACTTTAAAGAACACAGTGATTTTTGTTTTCTGAAGTATCCATTCTTGTCTCCTCACTGGCCTCCAGTTATGTAATACACAGTTTCTATAATTTATTCTTAACTTTATTTAAAACTACTAAGAACTTTAATTGCTTTAAGCCACAAGCTCTGAAATTGTAGTTTACTTTTAAAGAGCAAGGATTACCCTGTATAGAAATTACAAGGAATAATGATTTGAACTATAACAAATATATGATTTGTTGTCAGTCATCCTAGATTCCCCACTTCTCCCCTAATGTTTTTTACTGTGAAAGAGGCATGTTAAAAAGAACTCTTTTAAAAAGTTTCATCTTCAGATTTTTTTAATTGTTAGGATTTTTATGTAAAATATATATAAATATTCTAAAATTGAAACTTTTCTTGACCAAGGAAGAAATACATTAAAAGTAGAGAAGTCTGATTAAAGTTCATTACTGCATTAATTTAGAAAGTATAAGAAAGACAGGGAAAAATGTCAGTATTAAATAATTAAAGCACTGAATTATTCGTACAGCTAGGACTTTTGCAAGCACTTTATCATTAACATGTGACTTATGTTTTATTCCAGTTTGTCTGCATAGCCCAGCAAGATTACTGCCGTATCCTCAACCAAGTAGAAAAGAATATGCAAAAAGTTGAAGAGGAAGGAGAGATCGTTATGGTCAAAGAACACCGAGAACTTGATCGAACTGGAACAAGAAAGGGCCACATTGTCATCAAGGTAAGACTGAGAACTGTCCTCTTTCTAATGGAGAGGAAGTTTGGAGTAGTCGAAGATATGGCAACTAAAGATTTGTGGGTTTTTTGTCCTTTTTAAAAATTTTTCCATTTTTAAGCATCATACCTCTTAATGATGGTCATCACTTATAATAAAAAGTCTTTACATATTCTGATTAATAGCAGTTTCTTAATTATCCCTATTACTACCTGCTTGGTTTTATGTTGAAGAGTTGAAATCAAGGTATCATATAAATGTTATTTATTCAGGATAATGATTAAACCTTTTATTTGTTACAGGGCACCTCAGAAAGGTTAACAATGCACTTGGTGGAAGAGCATTCAGTAGTAGATCCAACCTTCATAGAAGACTTCCTGTTGACCTACCGGACTTTTCTTTCTAGTCCAATGGAAGTGGGCAAAAAGTTATTGGAGTGGTTTAATGACCCGAGCCTCAGGGATAAGGTTGGAAATACAGTTTACTTCAGCTCTTAACTATGTAGTACTTTTTAAATATAAGCTTAAAGATACATTTGTCCCACCAGTTAATGTTCAAGTTAATGGAATATGAGAATATAATTTTAAGGAAACAAAAAGATAAGGTGATCCAAATATTAGTTTTTATTATGTATTTTAAAGTTTAGCCCTAGAAATGTTTTTTTTTTTCTTCTTTAAATGCAAAGGCCAAAAAGTTGGTCACCAAGTGTTTATATGTTGAGAATATGTTAAAATATAACCAAACATTGGGATACCATGAGAATTTGCATTTTCTAGTCTAGTAGATATTGTAAAAGAAAATTATAAATTTTAAATTAGCACCAGAGCAGCTTTACATTACAGCCATCAATGACTAAAGTCTCCACTAATATAATTCTAAGCAGAACCTCTCCTGCAGCTCTGGAGAGATTTTTCAAGGCCAGATTGAATGATAAACTACATAAACTAGTCTTACGTCCTTTCTTTTACAACTCCGATTCCTTACAGATATTTCTGGGCTTAACACTATATTTGACTTATCTAGTCTGTGTTTTTACTTTTATTTTTTAGTTTCTGTCTTTTGTATTAACCTGTTTTGGTTTTATTGTATCTGTGCTTTTATTTTGACTTATTTAAAATATGTTTTGAAAGTAAGGTTAGATGTTAATTGAATACCTTCACAAATCCACTGTGTCTCCTGGCAAAGCAATATATAGTCTGTATTTAAGGTACACATATTTTTTTCAGAATATCATTCTTATCTGAATAAAATTCTTGTTGAAAGTTTTATTGTTATTAGTTTATTTTTTTGTTCAGTATCTTTAGGTGAATTGAAAATTAGATATCTTGTTTGAAATTAATCACTGATCTTTAGCACTAAAAACAAGGAAACTTAGTGAAACAAATTTTTTTTTTTAGGTTACACGGGTAGTATTATTGTGGGTGAATAATCACTTCAATGACTTTGAAGGAGATCCTGCAATGACTCGATTTCTAGAAGAATTTGAAAATAATCTGGAAAGAGAGGTAATAGTTGTGGTTGTTATTATTTTTTTAAGATTAGCTTTCAGTTCATTTTTCCCTCCTGTCTTGAATTAACACCACTCTTCCTAAACCCTTATAGAAAATGGGCGGACATCTAAGGCTGTTAAATATTGCATGTGCAGCTAAGGCAAAAAGAAGATTGATGACATTAACAAAACCATCCCGGGAAGCTCCTCTGCCTTTTATCTTACTGGGAGGCTCCGAGAAGGGATTTGGAATCTTTGTTGACAGTGTTGATTCAGGTAGCAAAGCAACTGAAGCAGGATTGAAACGTGGGGATCAGGTATGATATTTCTCAGTCCAGATATAAGGGAGATTTTGGTAATTTTCTTTCAATTTAGTCAGTAATATGCTAATTTTATAATTTCGCTTTTAGATACTAGAAGTAAATGGTCAAAACTTTGAAAATATCCAGCTGTCAAAAGCCATGGAAATTCTTAGGAATAACACGCATTTATCTATCACTGTGAAAACCAATTTATTTGGTAAGTATTTTTGCAGACTTTCATTTTTCTCCTTTTTTAAAAAAGTTTAAATCTTAAACAAGAAAGATATAATTTATATAAGTAATATTTTGAACATAAGCATCAGAGTACTTGTAGTAAAATATATAAATATAGAATTCATTTTATAAGTATATAACTAGATCTAAATCAAAATCTACTGATTTGAGGACCATAAAAATTATTTTTTTAATCTGTATTTATTTGATAAATGTAATTTCCCTTCTGTTGATAAATTCTAAAATACCTATAGATTAAAAGGTTTACTGTTGCTGGGCACCTATATCCCTGCGATATCCCTGCAACTTGGGAGGTTGAGGCTGGAGTATCTTGAGTTCAAAGCCAGCCTCAGCAATTTAGTGAGGCCCTAAGCAACTCAGTATAACCCTTTTCTCTAAGTAAAATATAAAAAAGGACTGGGGATGTGGCCCAGTGGCTAAGTGTTTCTGCATTCTATCCTGGGTACAAGGGAAAATAAAGAAGAATGTTTACTGCTGTTCTTAAATTTACATGGATAGAACAACATTACAAAGTAGATTCTTGGTACTAGTCACTGGAGTAGTATTTTTCTACAGGATTTTAATAGCTGAAATCTGTATTTGTCTTGTACTCCCAAGTTCTACAATTGCCTTGGCCTTGTCCAGTTTTCTTGTAATTGGCATTTTGTGGTGTTTCTCTTTCTATATATTTTAGTGTTTAAAGAACTTCTAACAAGATTGTCAGAAGAGAAAAGAAATGGTGCCCCCCACCTTCCCAAAATTGGTGATATCAAAAAGGCCAGTCGCTACTCCATTCCAGATCTTGCTGTAGATGTAGAACAGGTGATAGGACTTGAAAAAGTAAATAAAAAAAGTAAAGCCAACACAGTTGGGGGAAGAAACAAGCTAAAGAAGATACTTGACAAGACTCGGATTAGTATCTTGCCTCAGAAACCATATAAGTAAGTGTCTACAAATTTTTTGTGCATTATTTTATTATCTTAAAAGGATATGCTAAGGTAGTGATGTAATTTTTGCACATTAGTCTAATTTCTCAATGTTTTAGGCTGAGCTATTTTTAGAAGTAATATGAAACAATCATGTTCGTTTTAATCCTATTTTTGCCATTTTCCTACCCCTGATTTTCATTAGAGGTGGTTTAGAATGTTCTTATTTGAACTCCCCCCCCCCCCATGAACTTTTGAGAAGGGTGTGCTTCCTATCTCCCTTAGGATTTGGAGCTTTGGCCACTGAACCTTTGTTTCTGGCTGTCTCCTCCACAGCATCTACCCTTAAATCAAATCACTTCTTCCGGTTGCCTCTGTTCACCCCTGCCATTCTATTTCCCCTTCACTTCTATTTTCAGTTGTTTAACCATTGCCAAGGCATTAATAACTGAGCACAAACGTCTTCCCAGTTAGCTCTGTAGTCAGAATATCAGGTGTATTCTTGAATTTCCTTTTGGCTCTTTACTTATGTGAGAGGTTCAAGCTAGACAAAGTTGCAGGCGTTCCCAACAATTCTTTTTAGCTTTACTTATTTGCTTATTTCTTTCTTAATTTGGTCCTTGAACCTAGGGATATTTTATAAAACTCAATTACCATCAACCATTTTTTTAATGTTAAGTAACTCAGTATGCTATGTCAATTATTATATATTCCTCAAAGTACAATAATATAAAAGATAATAAATTGAAAAGATGTAGGTTAGTATAGTTCTATGATAACTTAATGGATCTAGAGAAGAGCAATAAATACAGATATTCAGGACTGCAGCAAGCATTTCTTTTTTAAAGAAAATTACATTTCAGATAAAATTTTCATGTACAGGGCGAGATGATCAAAAATTTATCATTGATGGTTTGTATGTCAGACTTGTATTGCCCCCATTGAACTATAATGATCGGGCATTTCTAAAGAAAACTTCTATGGTAAAGTTATAAGGATAAACAGCGAATGTGATGGTTTTATTTATAGACTTGACTAAGTTACTAAGAATGAATTAGGACAGCTGGTACAGAGAATAGGAATCAATTTTTAAAGTGGCCCCTCTCGGTAAAAAAATAAACTAAGTACAGAATTATTAGGAGCATAATAATAAAAAAAGATCTTAGAGTCATATTGGACCATGCGTTAAATATGAACCCCTTAAAAAAATATATTAAACAGAAGTCAGCATGACCCTGGCAAGTATTAATAGAAATGTGACATGTTAGAACTGGGATGTAATACATCCACAGCACAGGATCTTGGCAAGAATACAGTATGAGAATACTCTACATAATTTTGTTCTCTGTGTACTTGGAAAGACATTCAAAAGCTAGTCAAGGAAAAAGAGAAGAGACAATAATTAGATGTGTTGGCTTTAAAACACTGAACAACATCTTAAGTAAATATGTGGTTTAAGTAAATATGTGGTTTGTTTAAATACTTTTTTATGAAAATTATTTGAAATCATGTATGCAGTGCAATTGAAATTGAAAAAATAAGATCTAAAGGTGGGCTCGGCAAACAGTGGGATCTATTATATTCTAATAGATTTTATTTAATACTAGTTGCTACTTCAGCTTTTCTCTTCTAGAAATCATAATGTTCTTATAAGTTTTTTTTAAATTTGGTTTGGTTTTATTTTTGTGTTTTGCAGTGCTACAGGTAGAAGGCAGGGCCTGTACGTGCTAGGCAAGTGCTTTATCACTGAGCTATGCCCCTTCCCTGTGAAGATTTTTAACAACACCATTGAACTAGAAAATTACAGAAATCATCTAGTTAAAATATACGGTATTGGGGCTGGGTGAGGTGATGCACTCCTGTAATCCCAGTGGCTCAGGAAGCTGAGGCAGGAGGATGGCAAGTTCAAAGCCAGCTTCTCAAATGCAAGGCACTAAGCAACTCAGTGAGACCTGTCTCTAAATAAAATATGAGATAGAGCTGGGGCTGTGGCTCAGTGACTAGTGCTAAGAGCCCCATAGTTCAATCACTGGTATCGCCCCACGCCAAAAAATACTGTGTTGGTCTGGGGGTGTAGCTCAGTGGTAGAACACCTGCCTAGCACATGTGAGGCACTGGGTTCAGTTTTCAGCACCACATAAAAATAATAAAGTTAATGTAAAATTTAAAAAAAAATACTGTGTTGTGTATATATATATTTTTTTAAAAAACATCAGTATTGTAGAAGCTAAGGTGCTGGATACTAATAAATTAGTAAGGATGGACATGGAAAGATAATGTGCATAAAGAGGGAAGAAAAGGGTATGGCATAGCATTATGGAATTCAGATTTGATTTCCAGGTGAGTAGAGAGGAAAACTGATGAACCCAGAGCTAAACAGGAAGAGTCAACAGACTACAAAATCAACGAAGACCAAAAAACTGTTTCAGTAACAATGAAAGAGTTAGGGAGGTCAAACAAAAAAAGTGTGTGCTCAGAGGGCCATTCTCTCTCCCCCAACTTTCTTCCTCCTTTCTTTCCTTCCTTCCTTTTTCTCTTTCTCTTTCTTTCTTTCATTGGAGGGACGTTTCAATCTTGGATCTCACATATAAAGTAGTTTTAGTCCAAGAGAACCCCTATCTTGGATAACAGAGATATTAGTAAGTAATGGAGAAACTGTGAGAGTGGAAAGTTAGATCACCATGTGAGGTGTTAAAATGTTGCTGAGAAACATGTGCCTGGAATATACTAGTATTCATAACTATTTGTGCCAGGAGTGTCCCAGTTAGCCATGCCTTGGCCTGAGGACATAGTAATCATTAAATGCCATATATTATACCTAATATTTTTGACAAATAGTGCTTTTATATGGTTGAAAAATAAAATCCCACTGATGTAGATGGGGTGTGGTGGTGCATGCTTGTAATCTCAGCAACTTGGAAGGCTGAGGCAGGAGTATTGCCAGTTTGAGGCCAGACTCATTAACTTAGCTAGAATTTGTCTCAGAATGAAATGAAAAGGGATGGGAGTTTGACTCAATAAAAGAGCATGTCTGGGTTCAATCCCTAATACCACAAACAAAACCCACCAATGTGAAGATTTCTATTTTTCATAGAATGTTAATTAAAAGTGTCTTTATGTATGTGCACATGGCCTATATGTGCTTAAATAGAAATTTAATTTTATCCTAGATTTGCCTATCAATTTGGAAGAACTTATACTGCAGTTATCTTATTTACGAAGCCTTGTTTTTTATTCATTTTAAAAATTTATATATGACAGCGGAATGCGTTACAATTCTTTTTTTTTTAAAGAGAGAAGAGAATTTTTTTTTTTGAGAGAGAGAATTTTAATATTTATTTATTTATTTTAGTTTTCGGCTGATACAACATCTTTATTTGTATGTGGTGCTGAGGATCGAACCCAGGCTGCACACATGCCAGGCGAGCCTGCTACCGCTTGAGCCACATCCCCAGCCCACAATTCTTATTACACATATAGAGCGCAATTTTTGACCAGATGTATACAAAGTATATTCACACCAATTCATGTCTTCATACCTGTACTTTGGATAATAATGATCATCACATTCCACCATCATTAATAACCCCATGCCCCCTCCCTTCCTCTCCAAGCTCTCTGCCCTATCTAGAGTTCGTCTATTTCTCCCATGCTCCCACTCCCTATCCCACTATGAATCAGCCTCCTTATACGAGAAAACATTCGGCATTTGGTTTTTTGGTATTGGCTAACTTCACTTAGCATTATCTTCTCTTAACACCATCCATTTACCTGCAAATGCCATGATTTTATTCTCTTTTATTTCTGAGTAATATTCCATTGCGTATATATGCCACATTTTTTTTATCCATCTATTGAAGGGCATCTAGGTTGGTTCCACAGTTATGCTATTGTGAATTATGCTGCTATAAACATTGATGTGGCTGTGTCCCTGTAGTATGCTGTTTTTAAGTTCTTTAGGTATAGACCAAGGGGAGGGATAGCTGGGTCAAATGGTGGTTTCATTCCCAGATTTCCAAGGAATCTCCATACTGCTTTCCATATTGGCTGCACCAATTTGCAGTCCCACCAGCAATGTATGAGTATACCTTTCCCCCCACATCCTCTCCAGCACTCATTGTTTTTTTTTTTTTAAATATTTATTTATTTTTAGTTCTTGGCGGACACAACATCTTTGTTGGTATGTGGTGCTGAGGATCGAACCCGGGCCGCACGCATGCCAGGCGAGCGCGCTACCGCTTGAGCCACATCCCCAGCCCAGCACTCATTGTTGTTTGTCTTCATAATAGCTGCCATTCTGACTGGAGTGAGATGAAATCTTAGAGTGGTTTTGATTTGCATTTCTCTAATTGCTAGCAATGATGAAGATATTTTCATATATTTGTCTCTTCAGGTCCTTGGCCCATTTATTGATTGGGCTATTTGTTTTTTTGGGTGTTTAGCGTTTTGAGTTCTTTATATACCCTAGAGATTAGTGCTCTATCTGATGTGTGAGGGGTAAAATGGGAGCAAATGTTCCCAAGATGCAGGCTCTCTATTCACCTCATAGATTATTTATTTTGCTGAGAAGAAACTTTTTAGTGTGAGTCCATCCCATTTATTGATTCTTGATTTTAATTCTTGTGCCACAAGGAGTCTCATTAAGGAAGTTGGGGCCTAATTCCACATGATGAAGATTAGGGCCTACTTTTTCTTCTATTAGATGCAGAGTCTCTGGTTTTATTCTTAAGTCCTTGATCCATTTTGAGTCGAGTTTTGTGCCTGGTGAGAGATAGGGGTTTAATTTCATTTTGTTGCATATGGATTTCCAGTTTTCCCAGCACCATTTGTTAAAAAAGCTATCTTCTCTTCAATGTATATTTTTGGCACCTTTGTCTAATATAAGATAATTGTAGTTTTGTGGGTTAATGTGTGTGTCCTCTATTCTGTACTATTGGTCTACGGGCCTGTTTTGGTGCCAATACCATGCTGTTTTTGTCACTATTGCTCTGTAATATAGTTTAAGGTCTGGTATAGTGATGCCGCCTGCTTCACTTTACCTGCTAAGGATTGCTTTAGCTATTCTGGATCTCCTATTTTTCCAGATGAATTTCATGACTGCTTTTTCTGTTTCTATGAGGAATGTTATTGGAATTTTGATCAGAATTACATTAAATCTGTATAGTGCTTTGAAAGTATGGTCATTTTGATAATATTCTGCCTATCCAAGAGCAAGGTAGATCTTTCCATCTTCTGAGGTCTTCTTTGATTTCTTTCTTTAGGATTCTGCAATTTTCATTATATAGATCTTTCACCTCTTTCATTAAGTATCTTATTCTTTTTTTTTTGAGGATATTGAAAATGAGGTGCTTTTTCTCATTTCCCTTTCTAAGTATTTACCACTGATATTACAGAAATGCATTTGATTTTGGGGTGTTGATTTTATATCCTGCTGCTTTGCTGAATTCATTTATTAGCTCTAGAAGTTTCTGGTGGAGCTTTTAGGGTCTCCTAGGTATAGAATCATATCATCAGCAAATAATGCCAATTTGAGTTCTTCTTTCCCTATGTGTATCCCTTTAATTTCTTTCATTTGTCTAATTGCTCTGCCTCTAGTTTTTCAAAACTATGTTAAATAGAAATAGTGAAAGAGGGCATCTCTGTCTTGTTCCAGGTTTTAGAGGGAATGCTTTCAATTTTTCTCCATTTAAATTTATGTTGGCCTGGGGCTTAGCATACATAGCCTTTATAATGTTGAGATATGTTCCTGTTATCCCTAGTTTTTCTAGTGTTTTGAACATAAAAGGATGCTGTATTTTGTCAAATGCTTTTTCTGCATCTGTTGGGATGACCATATGATTCTTTAAGCCTGTTGATGTGATGAATAACATTTATTGATTTCCATATGTTGAACCAACCTTGCATCCCTGGGATGAATCCTACTTGATTCTACTAGCTTTTGGATATGTTTTTGTATTCGATTTGCCAGAATGTTATTGAATTTTTGCATCTATGTTCACTAGAGATATTGGTCTGAAGTTTTCTTTTTTTGAAGTGTCTTTGCCTGGTTTTGGAATCAGAGTGATACTGGCCTCATAGAATGAGTTTGGAAGTGCTGCCTCTTTCTATTTCCTGAAATAAATTGAAGAGTATTGATATTAGTTCTTCTTTAAAGGTCTTGTGGAATTCCGCTGTGTATTCATCCAGTCCTGGGCTTTTCTTGGTTGGTAGACTTTTGATGGTATCTGCTATTTTGTCACTTGTAATTGATCTGTTTAAATTGTATATATCATCCTGATTCAATCTGGGCAAACTATATGACTCTAGAAATTTGTTGATGCCTTCCATATTTTCTATTCTATTGGAGTACACATTTTCAAAATGATCTCTAATTATCTTCTGTATTTCTCTAGTTTCTGTTGTGATACTTCCTTTTTCATCACGTGAGTTTTCTCTCTCCTTCTCTTCGTTAGCATGGCTAAGGGTTGATTTTCTTCTTTTTCTAGGGTTTTGAGATGTAATGTTAAGTCATTTATTTGTTGACTTTTTCTTTTTTTAAGGAATGAACTTCATACAATGAACTTTCCTCTTAGAACTGCTTTCATAGTGTCCCAGAGATTTCGATATGTTGTATCTGTGTTCTCATCCACCTCTAAAAATTTTTAAATTTCCTCCTTGATGTTTTCTGTAACCCATTGTTCGTTCAGTAACATATTATTTAGTCTCCAGGTGTTGGAGTGGATTTTATTTCTTACTGTATCATTGATTTCTAGTTTCATTCCATTATGATCTGATAGAATACAGGGTAGTAGTCTATATTTGCTAAGAGATACTTTGTGGCATAATACATGGTCTATATTTTAGAGAAGGTTCCATGTGCTGCTAAGAAGAAAGTATATTCTCTCATTGAAGGATGAAATATTCTATATATGTCAGTTAAGTCTAAGTTATTGATTGTCTTATTGAGTTCTATAGTTTCTTTGTTCAGCTTTTGTTTGGAAGATCTATCTGTGATGCCTTGTTTTATAACCCAACCTTGCATTTTCTTTCAAGGTGTTTTTAAAAACTAGTTAGAATGTAAATTTGTTTATAATCTAGTTATTTTTGCATCCATATTCTTATTTTTTGATCTTTGTTTTGAAAGCACTGATCCTTTAAGTAATAATGATATAGAAAAATTATCCCATAGAAATAATTTTTATATATTATTAAATCATGTTATAAGAATTATCCACTGCAATCGTTTTTTATAAATAGAAATGAGTTTGAAAAACATCAGTAATAACCGGTGCTTTTCAGGGAACTTAAATGTGTAATTAGAAAATTTGAGCAGAATCAAAGTGAGTCATTGGAGTTCCATTGACTTTTCCTTGATCCTAGAAAATGCCACCATGCACCACTCTTCTTTTATGCTCTGTATAATTAAGAAATAATACCTGTCAGGATTTCCTTACATTTGACTGTATAATAATCTCATTTTCCCCTTAAAATATTGGAGAATAAAATTCTGTTCATTCTGCTCACATTCTTTAGTTCTTGCAAATAGGACCATAAAACTGCATCATTTTGTCACTGAACCATTGGACAAGTGGGACTGAATACATTCTTTTTAGTATGCTTTTTCCTAAGTTCATTCCCACCAAAAACTAGAACTCATATTTTCTTGAATATATTTTTTGACTGAGAAACTACTGATATTGGTTATGGGTTTTTCTAGTGAAAAAGACTTTAGAGAAACATATATATACTTAAGAAACCGGAAAGTAAATTGGATACACTTAAGCAGTAGTGGCTTTTGCAATTTTCAAGTAAATTAATGACATTTTTTACATTAATTGCAAGTTTAATGGGATGTGGCTTACTAGTGGTCTATAATACAGCTTTTTATCTTGCTAATAATTCACTTTTTCTTCTTTCCTCAGTGATATTGGGATTGGTCAATCTCAAGATGACAGCATAGTAGGGCTAAGACAGACAAAGCACATCCCAACCGCCTTGCCCGTCAGTGGAACCTTGTCCTCCAGTAATCCTGATTTGCTGCAGTCACATCATCGCATTTTAGACTTCAGTACTACTCCTGGTGAGCACCTCCAATACTGCTTTTGTTTTCTCATTGTCATCTTTTTCCATCTTTGATACCCAGATGCAAAGAGTCAGGGTGAACCTTAAATTCCAAACCTTTGGTACCAGTTCTCATCATATTCTGCAGACTGTTTTGATATGGCTACAGGAAATTTAATCTCTCTGAACTTGTCTCCTCTTTGATAGAATGAAGAATAATACATGACATGCAGTTATTACTAATTCATATCAAATAAATAAGAATAGGAGGTATATTTGAGGTCACTGTTGGGCTCTTCAGTATAAAAAAGATCAACTTTAGATTAAAAATTTTCTTTCTTTGATACCCACATGACAGTCTTGTGTATGTGGTACTATGTACTGATGTGGTTTTGTTTGTCTAATCATTTAATTATCTATAGGGGAAGATGTGTTTTTACATTGTAGTGTAAGAATGAAGCTCACAGACAGTTATTATCAACAGCCAACATATAATCAGTAACTCCTCAGGCTTGCCCTGGAGAATACCTGCTGATAAAACAGTGGAGGGAGCTTGATGTAAAGTCTCAGATAAGACCCTGCTGCTCTCTTTGGATTTGTGCATTCACAAAGAGATTTTTCTAATCAATTTTTGTTATTGCATGTTCCCACATACCTGACTTTTCTAGGAGCTTCATCAGTCTTTGAAGAGCTCTGGTAAGGAAGAGGTCAAAGTTTATCATCTTTTCTAGGGAACTTCTTTCCAGATTACTTTGCATGACCATATCACTAAATCCTTTCTATTTATGTGGTTTTCTTTCCTCCAGATTTGCCAGATCAAGTCCTAAGGGTTTTTAAGGCTGATCAGCAAAGCCGATACATCATGATCAGTAAGGATACCACAGCGAAGGAAGTGGTCATTCAGGCCATCAGGGAGTTTGCAGTTACTGCCACCCCAGATCAGTATTCACTGTGTGAGGTCTCAGTCACACCCGAGGGAGTCATCAAACAGAGAAGACTTCCAGATCAGCTTTCCAAACTTGCTGATAGGATACAACTAAGCGGAAGGTATACGCTATCTTATTGGATTTCTTACCCCCTTTCGAAACCCACATCAGAGTGTAAGAGATGAATACTTTAAGGGTTTTTTTAAGTGACTAAATATCCTGATAGATTAAAAACAAAGCACCCCACAATGAATTGCTCTATCAAAGTAAAGGTATACACTGCTGGCCCTCACAAGGAGCTCTTAAGCACTTATTCAAGGGCACGGTGACCTGAAAGTTATTATCAACAGCCAACATACAAAGAGTCACTCCTTAGGCTTGCACTGGAGAATACCTGCTGATAAAACAGTAGAGGGAGCTTGATGAAAGTCTCAGAGTAGATAGACCCTGCTGCTCTCTTCTCTTTGGATTTGTGCATTCACAAACAGATTTTCTAATTATTTTCAGTCATTGCATGTTCCCACATACCTGACTTTTCTAGGAGCTTCATTAGTTTAGGCAGAGATATATATGACAGTGTTTTTGGCAGAATTAACTAACTCTGTCAAATGAGGCATTGTACATTACAGAAAGCACCCCTGAGCTCTGGAACCAAACTTTAGTTGCTACAGAGCTTGGTCCCTTGCTGTATAAGTGCCCATATCACATGTTACGTGCAAGAAAACATTGTGCTGATTTTGTCATTCTTTTCAGTGACATTTTTACTGTTGGAGATATGTAATTTTGCCCTCAAACCACAAATAACTAAAAGTTGAAAAAAGTAGTTAAGTTTTGGCTCTCATATAATTACTGGATCCTATACTGAATGAAAATTGAGTTGTCACAAAAATAACATTTTTCTGTTTTTCTAGCGGAATGTTCCATTGTGCTTGACTTTCCCGTGTTATAGATCTAAGCTATGATTTAATTCACTCAAAATTTGTTTTATAACTTTCTTATTCCTCACTTTTATTTCCAACCTCAACACTAGTGGATAGTTATATTTTAGGAAGTTGGTTTTTCTCAATTATCACTTGAATGTACATTGATATATCTATAATCATGATGGAGTTGTTCACATCTCCAGGGAGCTGCAAGTTCATGATCCACATTCATTATTCAAGAAAATTATATATGGGCTTCGTGAGTAGTCAAAATGGAGAGCATGTCAAAAGCCCAAGATACATTTTTCTGCTATAGATGTTTTGTGAAATATGCAAAAGACCAGCTTAATGGGACCTCCACTTTTTCTTTATTTTTATAATTTTATTTAGAGAGAGCATCTGCCCACCCTAAAAAGAGGAAAGGAAGGAAAACTGGAGGGAGGAAGGAAATAGCAAACAGCAAAACCTAAATGCTGTTTTCAACAAGTTGCTTAAAAGGAGATGCACTAGCTCTGAGTTCTTGTCCCTGCACTGACATTGACAAGTCATTAATCTATAGATGACTCTGTTTCCTATTCTAATAGGGATATCACCTGTCCCATTTACCTATAGGGTTTTCATGAAAATTCATATATTTAAAAATTAAAGTCTGTTTTAGGATTTTTCTAGTCATAATATCACTTGAGTGAAATAGCTTTTAGGTTTCTTAGGAATTTTAATAAAATAAGTAAAACTTGAACTGATTTAATTTGGATCCATCAATCGTCAGATTCTCTTTTCACTCCGGGAAAATGGAGTGAAGCCTTGGGTCTGATCTTTCTTGCTTCCACCTGTAGAGCCTGTACCCTTATTTAAAATGAAAAAAAAAAATTTTTTTTGAAAAGCTATTTTCTGTCATCTATAACCAAAAGGGTAGAATGATTTAGAAAGCAGGAAAGGAATAGTGAAAAAGAATTAAAGTCAGTACAAATGAAATCCCATGGGATTCCTTCCTTTCCATTTCTGAACACTGGGTTCTGTGATCTGGCAGTTGATGCAGCAACTGCACTGTCCATCTTGGTTCAAAAGAATTCTTCCTTAATTCAATTCTGTATTCTCTCAAGCTTTCCCTAAAAAGTAGCTTTGTTCTTTTACGGATGTCATGAGACTTCTGCTTAGGCTTGACTACGTCTGACACACTTCTGCTTTCACAGGTATTATCTGAAAAACAACATGGAAACAGAAACACTTTGTTCAGATGAGGATGCTCAGGAGTTGTTGCGAGAGAGTCAAATTTCCCTCCTTCAGCTCAGTACTGTGGAAGTTGCCACACAGCTCTCCATGCGGAATTTCGAACTCTTCCGCAACATTGAACCTACTGAATATATAGATGATTTATTTAAACTTAAGTCAAAAACCAGCTGTCACAACCTGAAGAAATTTGAAGAAGTCATTAACCAGGAAACATTTTGGGTGGCATCTGAAATTCTTCGAGAGACAAACCAGCTGAAGAGGATGAAGATCATTAAGCATTTCATCAAGATAGCATTGCACTGTAGGGAATGCAAGAATTTTAACTCAATGTTTGCAATCATCAGGTAAGAGGGCATATCTGTCTTAAGATTCAGTGCATGTTACAGATTAGAAACAATCTCGTCCAGGGATACCATATAATTATATAAAATGTGGTATTTTATAAATGACTCACTTTTCTTTCTTTTTTTTTTTTTTTAAATACCATGCTGGTAATCAAACCTATGCTAGACTGTCATTGACTCATAATGAACAATTCTTTTTAAGATAACAATACCCCAAAGAATTATCAAGATTAAATGATACAGTGTATGTGAAATTCCATTGGGCATCATAAAGCAAAAGCTCAATAAATGTTTATTTTCTTCCCTTTTAATTGTTTTGATTGAACCTGGAAGAAAGTGCAAATGAAAAGAATTAGTTATTTTGATGTTAAATGTGACTATAAAATTAGTCATTTTTTTCTGCCTGGAAGTTTGATCATGCTCTCATGACTACTGTGTCTTTTGGTTTATTTTCTTACTATAGAATATTTTCCTGCTCTGTTTTATAAAATGCTTGCTATGTGCCAAACACTGCTATATTTGGAGGAAAAAGCAACAATGCTTTTATTCTAGTGGTTTTGCTGATGGTATGTTAGTCAGCTTTCATTACTATAACAAAATAGCTAAGATGAATACCTACTTATGAAGAGGAAAGGTTTGTTTTGGCTCATAGGTTGGAAGTTTCAGGCGGTGGTCATTTGCCTCTATCGCTTTTTAGCCTGTGATGAGGCAATAGCATGTAGTAGAGCAAAGCTGTTCAAGTCATGGTTAGGACATGAAAAAGAGGAAAAGAAAGAATTCATGGTCCCACCAGCACCTTTTTAGGATACACCTCTGTGACCTAAGACCTCTCATTAATCCCTGCCTCTTAAAGACTCCCTCTAAAACTTTCCAGTAGTGCTAATGGAGTAGGGACCAACCCTTTAACCTATAGGCCTTTGGGGGAAATGTAGAATCGAAACTCTAGCAGATTATAAGCATATCAGGAGAGTATAAAGGAAAGAATAAAATCCATTGTCTTGGCCCTGACTCTGCTTTTATCTGTCATTCTTATTACCCAAGTTTCCTATTCATCCTTCTATAAATTGCTATACATGTAAAGCATACATGCAGGTTTATTTGTCAGTAAATATGCAGTGCATCATTTTCCTTCCTTCACTTCAGAAGAGATCATTTAATTGTATCCCACTTTTCTTTTTTCCCCTCTCAGTGGCCTAAACCTGGCACCAGTGGCAAGACTTCGAGCTACCTGGGAAAAACTTCCCAATAAATATGAAAAGCTATTTCAGGATCTCCAAGACCTATTTGACCCTTCTAGAAACATGGCGAAATACCGCAACGTCCTCAATAGTCAAAACCTGCAACCTCCCATAATCCCTCTATTCCCTGTTATAAAGAAGGATCTCACATTCCTTCATGAAGGTAAATACAAGGTAGAGGAGTTCTGTCTTTACTTGTAGAAGTAGAATAAATGCCATGTGATTTCTTTTTTCTCTTTTGCCACTTACAGGAAATGATTCAAAAGTAGATGGGCTGGTCAACTTTGAGAAGCTAAGGATGATTGCAAAAGAAATCCGACATGTTGGCCGAATGGCTTCAGTTAACATGGACCCGGCTCTCATGTTCAGGACTCGGTGAGTGAGTCACCTCCAGTGGCACATGTGGGACTAGAGAGGTTTAAAGCTTCCCAGTGAATGAAGAAATTTTGTATATTTATATTTGCAGTATTGCAGAAATTATATTAGGGTGTACCAAGTATCACCGTCAAACTTCCATTCGGCAACAAGTGAACTTTTGACTATTAATAAAAAGTTTGTCCTTTGTGGATATTTTTAACTTAACATTAATCACAGATATTTATTTCCTATTTTTTAGAACAATGACTTGTACAGTTAGAACTTATAATGGGTAGCATGTACTAAAATATGTAAATATCCTAAACAGGATTGTATCAGTATCCCACATACTAGATTTAGATGTCAGCTTAGTCAAAAATGATTAGAAGGCAAAAGAAGTCAGTCTTCTAGAATAAAAAAATGTAACTGTATTTGTCTTTTGAACCAGAGAAATGTGTCTAGTAAAGTGGTGCGTGTGAGATGATATGCAGTTTAACATTTGTGGGCTTCTAGAACTGCTTATCCAGAAGTCTAGTCCTTTCTTTCTGAGCTTGTGATCTCTCTGTCTCTTTCTACACCCATGCTTCAATCTCCATGGCTCTCACTTACAGGAAGAAGAAATGGCGGAGTTTGGGGTAAGTGGTGGAGAACTTGCATACCCCCACACAGTTCTTGCTCAGCTCATTGCATTATTTTCCTACCTGCTGTATTTTCTGATGCTTTGCATTTTTTTTTTTTCTTAACCCTCTTGCTCTAGCAGAATTTCAGATGGCAAACTTACTTCAAGTTTAATCTTCTGGGGCTTATGCTTTTGAAGTCATGATCCTTGAGAGCTGTGAAATGATTGATGATTGTTTTGTGGAACTATGGGCCAGACATACTTCTGAGCTCTCAGAGTTTTAATATAATTTGTTTCTTGAAATAAGGAAAGCCCAAAGAAGTGGGAGGGGAAGAAGGATATTAGGAAGAAAAATTGTGCAATTTAAATACTATTGCACAGATACTTTAGTACATATGCATAATATAAAATGTGCCCCCTGGTGTTAAAACCAAAGTTTTTACTGCTCAACTAACTACTGTTTTCATTCTATATAAACCAATCTTTTTAAAAAATAATTTTTAACAATTCATGTGCTAAATAGTTTCCATACGTAGATGTTTACATTTGCATGATTGTTGTATTAACAGATTGACCATATTACTATAAACACTTACCACATTCAACCCAAGAAATAAGAAAACAATTGTGAACAGTGTGGCTAATTTTGTTTGAATCTCTATAAAACACCCTTTTTAGGAGAAGTAAAAATAGTGTAAGTCAATGATTGTAGCTGTGAAATCTTGCATGAGCTTTCATATATAATTGTTTGCTGGCTTCTATGAAAGAATGTGAATGCTCTGTAGAGGAGAAAAGTAGAATTTCCTAGTTGAATCAGAACAAATGCCAAACACATATATTTATGTATATATTGTGTGTAATTCTTTTTAACTAAAAACATTTATAAATCTGTATGATTCTATATTCCATTTAACTGTCTACTTACTGGAATGAGGCATGTGACCTTTCAAATGTAGAATATGTATATAGTTTTTGGCAGTTTCCAGTTGATAAAATAACCCTATGCTAGAGTGAGTTGCATATGTACCTTTTCATCTTTCAGGTCTCTCAGCCAGGGTAGTACAAATGCAACAGTGCTAGATGTTGCTCAGACAGGTGGTCATAAAAAGCGGGTACGCCGTAGTTCCTTTCTCAATGCCAAAAAGCTTTACGAAGATGCACAGATGGCTCGAAAAGTGAAGCAGTACCTGTCCAATCTGGAGCTGGAGATGGATGAGGAGAGTCTTCAGACATTATCTCTGCAGTGTGAGCCAGCAACTAACACATGTGAGTTTTTTCTGGAAATGGTTACAGACTCTGACTGTAATGCGGGTTTGTCTCCTGTGCAGTGACATGGGTGGTGACAAGATAAGGCCTAGTGCAGACAAAGAAGCTGCCAGTCCTCGGGTGCACTAGCCTTTCCCCTGTGCTTGATGAGGCCTTTGTGTCCACTTGAGTTACTACATGGAAGACAATACTGTGGACTTATTCTAGTTTGCTCTGGTTTCATTCCATCATAGCCAGTACTCATTTAAGGGACACAAGGGCCGATGCAGCTCCAATTTGCATTCCTTGTTTTCTTAGCAGTGGGCAACCTGAGGGGTTGGGGCTTGTCAAGTCAGAGGAGCACCAAACTGGATGTTGCACTGTGCCTTTTATATCCACAGCCCGGACATTTCTCAGCCACAAATTTAGCTGTCATTTGAAGCAATAATTCTACTACACAGTGAGCCATAACTTAGCCTGAGGTGTATGTAGGTCCTCAGCATTTTAAAAACCTGTCCTGACTATGAGCCAGTCTTGATAATAGAGTATGTCTGTAGTTAGTCCCAGCTACTCAGGAGGCCTAGGCGAGAGGATCATGAGCCCAGGAGTTCTAGGCCAACCTGGACAACAAAGCAAGATCCATCTCTTAAAAATAAAAAAAAAGGAGCTAAGAATGTAGTTGAGTGGTAGAGTACTTGCCTAGCAGGTATAAGTTCTTGGGCTCAGTCCCCATCACTGCACAAAAACAAATAAAAATTGAAATCTGGCTAGGCTAGACATGGGCTGGTTCTGTTTTTATCTGTATCTGTATTTATAAAACAAAGGCATTTTTCATTTAGGACACTTTGGAGCCTTCTATGGACAGGTTTGAAAGATAATCTACAGAATTTTAATGTTAAAATAGATGATTTTAGAAGATTCACATAATTAGATTTACCCAGGACACTATTAGGCACTTTATGTCATGATGAAGAGCTTTTCCTCTGAAGGCAGAGTGGTCTGACTTCAAATCTTGCTTATTCCTCTTAGCAATAATATAACCTTGGAAGAGTCACTTTGAGTTTTCTCATCTTTAGCTTCTGAACATGTCAAACAGGGGAAGCACATGTCATTGGATTGTTTTAGATATTAAGATTATATGCACAAAATTTCGTTGTCCTGTTAAACTGGTTTGCCTTCTGTCTACCATGGAATTATACACTTGATATAATACGTAGGCACTATGGATTATTATTTGTTTACATAGATCATTCTCCATAGCAAAATTTGAAAGTAAATATGTTACAGTTAATAGCATTTATTAAATTAAAACTTAGCTCAGATGTGTCAAAAAGTTTTGGATGTCATTTAAAAAAATAATTCCTGATGATTTGCCTGTTGTAGCCTTTATCCCATATATAAAACACAATATCCGCATTTCTATTTTTATTTTTAATTTGGTGTTTTGATAGCGTAAGCATCTTTGAGATTACTAAAGATGGATATTTTAGTGTTCTAACTTCAGAAAATACTCTTGTAGTTCTACATAGCTACTAACAGTTTCCATTCTTTGTACAATTTTCAAATCAAACAATTACCAGTGCCTAAGAATCCTGGTGACAAAAAGCCTGTCAAATCCGAGACCTCCCCAGTGGCTCCAAGAGCAGGGTCACAGCAGAAAGCACAACCCCAGCCACCGGCGCAGCCACAGCAGCCACCACATAAGGCCAACCAAGGACTGCAGGTTCCTGCTGTGGCCCTTTATCCGTCACGGAAGAAGGTGCCTGTGAAGGATCTCCCACCTTTTGGTAAGTGATAAAACTCAGTTTTTCTCCCCCTCCCTTTCCTCAAACATGAGGTTTATTATAATTTTTTTTAAATTAGCACTTTATAGTTATACGTAGTAGTTGGGTTCATCCCAACTTCATTTTCTTATTTGGTGCTATTCATTGCCATGCTTTCCAGATTAGGAAAAGAGATGTCTATCTTGACTAACTTGTCTGTCATATTTGAGTTTCTCTGTGATAATTATCTCCTAATCAAACATAAATATTCAGTAAGTTAAGCTTTACTTTTGACAGTAAGAAGGACTGTTTGTATACGTAGTGTCTTATTTAATCACATTTGTCATGCAAGGTAAGGGAATAAAATGAACAAGTTATGCATTTACTAACTTATTTTTTTCCAGCACTGAAGTGGTTTTGTTCATATTATGACTTTTAAACTAGTTTTGCCTTCTGATCAATGAATTGCAGAAATTTAATCAGAATATTTTAAGCTTTGTCATTTGTCTGGAGGTGATTTTTTTTCTTTTTTTGGGGGGTTACTGGGGATGGAACCCTGGGACTTTGGCATGCTAGGCATGAAGGCGAATTCTTATTTATTGAATCACTGATTCTGTAACTTGGGAGCAGTGAGAATACATCTAATGCCTGAATGTTAAAGAGCAAAATCATTTTTCATCTTTCCTATCAAAAGTAACTCATCTACTGGCTTAGTACCTTTATATAAATGTAAAACAAAGTAACTTTATAAAATGTATTGGTTCTTTTTTCTATATGTATGTAGAAGGAAACAATGTTAATAAAAATGAAGACTTTTTTAAAAGTAAATGGATAGTAATGTGTTTGTTTAGATAAAATTAGATGGCAGTAATGAAGTTCCTGCACTCTGAGTTGGACAGAAGTAATGTGGTGGAACTCTCACGGACTCTATCCTTACCCGTTCCTCTTGATCAGCAAATGTGTGTTAAGTTTTGGAGGAATGTGAGAAAAGGACACTTGACATCTGTCATCTGTCCCCTTTCAATTATTTGTTTTATTCTCCCTATCACAAACAAATCAAATTACATGTTTCTTTATTGCTTTTGCTCTCAACAAACATGTATTCCTAAGTCCCCTGCGGGATGACTTCTATGTCCTCTTCTGTGCCGAACTTTTTGTTTGGATCATCAGTCTTTCTTTTAGCTAAAAAATAGCCTGTTAGCCATATTCAATATAATGTAGGTGTGCCTGCATAAAAGCTCTCTCCCATTTCCAAAGAGATATCTCAAAATACTTTAGGTCCATTTGAATTTATTTATGAACTTAAAAAATGTGCTTGAAATATTACATGTCATCTTATGTATTTAGTGTAACCTATTTAAGTGACATTATATAAAATAGTAACTTAAAGATTTTTCCCCATTCTAATTAATGAAATAATTTATTTTTTTAGTCGTAGTTGGACACAGTATCTTTATTTTATTTTTATGTGGTGCTGAGGATCGAACCCGGGGCCTTGCACTTGCTAGGCAAGCACTCTACCTCTGAGCCACAATCCCAGCCCCGAAATAATTTCAAAGTAAAATTTGACTTTCTTATTTCTTATTTTTGTGGAGGGACCCACTTTACATCCTCATACTACTAGATCCTGCACTGGTTCACTCCCTTCTTCTGAAATCTTTTCGTGGTCTCTGTGACACAATGCTTTCATGAAGTGTCTCCTGCTCCTCTTTCATGTGCTTTATTTGAGTAGTAAGGGCATAGAATTCCTTTCATTCACTATTTTAGACAGTTCCTCTTAACCCTTGGCCCTTTACTTTTCTCCCATCATTCCCACTTCTCCAGAGCTAACATTTCAAACAATACCAGATGTTTCCATCCTAAACTTTGAAATAACTGGAGTTGAAATTGGCTGTGCCGCTTTCATCCTAAATTCAGATGTTTTCAGATTGTCTTTTCTTCATTGTTGAATATGAATGATGACTACTTTAAGGTTTAAAATATAAAGTAAAATATCAAAAATAATCTCTTTTTAATAGTTTAGAAGCTATTGGTCAAAAACAAAACTCCAAGTATCTCATGCTCTTGGTGATCTGTTTATACCATGAGTAGTGATGCAAAGAAAAGTTAGATCATAAGTAAGTTGAATCTTACTGTAATAGTAAATCTTAACACAAAAATGCTTTTTAGTCATTAGTGTTTATTTTCAGTCTTGAAAATGCATATCTAAATTATTTTTTTATAGGTATCAACTCTCCACAAGCTTTAAAGAAAATTCTTTCCCTATCTGAAGAAGGGAGTTTGGAACGTCACAAGAAGCCAGCTGACGATACAATATCAAATGCATCTTCACAGCTATCTTCTCCTCCCACTTCTCCACAAAGTTCTCCAAGAAAAGGTAGAAGTATACAACTTGCTCTTTTCTTTTATCAAACTCTATACTTTTCAGTTATAATAAATTCTGGAATTTTTAATATTATATTATTCATTTTAAATGATTCCTCATGATGTTCACTGGATTTTTTTCCCTCAGTGTATAAATTGGGAAAAATATTGGTATTTCTTTTTAATATTATTCTTATAATAAATAGAATTAAATTTATAACTATTTGGAACTATTTCTAAAATTTTTTATTTGGCCAAGTGTGGAAAGAATTCTTTTACATTAAAATTCCATAAGACTAAATTTGATTACATAAAATTTAATACAGAGAAGTGCTCTTGGAAAGCATAAAAAATCTTATATGTTCCTGATTTATTTTTTTCATTGTGTTAATATGGGTCTTGATTACCTTTTTTGTTGCTGCTTTTTAAAGAGACTACCTTTTAGGCAATCAAAATCTTCTCCTTATATGGATACTTTCTTATATTAAAATAGATGATAATTTTCTTCCACATAACTCTCTAGGTTCCTTCCTTCTCTTCCCTTTAATTGAAAGGGAGGGTGGGTGTCAGTCAGTAGTAAAAAGCTAAGATCTAAAAGGTTAATTAATTATAATATTTTACTGACTCAACAAATAACTGCTTTTCTTTGTAGACATTTCAGGCTTCTGTGCATTTGGTGTGGGTGTCAGTTCTAGGGCCCTTGTGAAATGGATATATCTAAATTCTTTTCTCATCCTATTGTTAGGTGGCAGTGGCAATCAGCTGAGATCTTTTGGCTCCGGGCAGTTGGACTTAACCAGTTCCTCCTCTTCTCTTGGAAGTGAGAACAGTAACAAGAATAACAATGCACCACGGACCTATGGGATAGGTGGGGTTTTTAGAACCAAAAATGGGGTGGGAAAGAGAGGAATCGTCTCATTAGTTGAAGAAAATGAGAAAATTCCTCCAAGTGTCAGGTGCTCAATCTAAGTGATGATTTTTCTGGACAGAGTTTTTTGGTTTTTGTTTTTATTTTTTTGAGCAGACTTTTCAGGGAAGATTTAAATCTTGTTTATCAGAATTTGTAGTGTGTGTTTATAAAAAGATATTTCATATATGAACATGTTCAATCTTTTCAAGACCTGTGTAACCTTTAAAAAATAAATCAGGAAGTACCAATTTACTAAATGGATGGAAACATACTTCAGTTGGGAGCATTTAAGTGCTCTAGAGATATATATACATACATACATATATATATATTTTTCAAACTAATGTGAGATCCCTAGTCATGTATATATAGAAAAGATAAAAATAAGTACTGAGATTTGTTTTTTTCTTTTCCATTAAAAATATCAAGACAAGCTTCTTCCTTTGTGACTTTCAGAAATATTTTTAGTAACAACTAGAGTTAAGGGTGCTTTTGGGATAACAAATGGACATCTGTTGAGGCATTTTACAGTGATGGTCTGAAGAAAAGTACACATTACATCCTAAACAATTGACTTTTCATGTGATTCAGCTGATACATTATTAATGTTGAAAAACTGAATGGCAAAAATCCAAAGAGATATTCTTTAGATCTTATTTCTTATTCTTTTTGAAGACTATTTTCAGTTGAATTTTCTCTGCTGTACTTATACTCTAAAAGTTGAAAACAAGATTACTGATTTTACAGTTGGGGGAAAAAAATCAGTTGTAGTTGTTGTTGTTTCCCAGTACTGGGATACAAATCCTGGTCTTGGGTATATGCTGGGCAAGTGCTCTATCACTGAGTTATATCTGCAGCCCAGTTTCCTTTTGTAGTTTAATGGTAGTATAATTCATTAAGAATAGTCAAATAGTGCCATAGTTCCTGCATCTTTTCTGAGCTTCTATAATTGTGTGTGTGTGTACGTGTGTGTGTGTGTGTGTGTGTGTGTGTGTCCCTCTCTAACCTTTGATTAGATGAGCCCCATCAGTAAAAATTTACTTTAATCTTTTAGTCACTTGGTCAATCAGTGGTGATATCCATGCATTATTTTTTTTTTTTTTTTTTTTTTTTTTTGCTTCTATTTGATGGACTTCAGTCTTATGTTGTAAACCTAGAGTGTCTAACTAATGTGGTTTTGTTTCTCGTGCAGGTTATACTTTGGCTCCCAGTGGTACTGTGGATAATTTTTCAGATTCTGGCCACAGTGAAATCTCTTCACGATCCAGTATTGTCAGCAATTCTTCTTTTGACTCGGTGCCAGTCTCGCTCCATGATGAGAGGCGCCAGAGGCATTCTGTCAGCATTGTGGAAACAAACCTAGGTGTGGGCAGGACAGAACGGCGGACCATGATTGAACCAGATCAATACAGCTTAGGGTAGATGGCTTTCCTTAGCATTCTTTCACATCCCTTCTTTCATGTCTCTTTTAAGAATGAATCCTTTGTGGACTGTTAAGTACCATCTTCTTTTTGTTGAGCCTATTGCTTTTTAGTTAAGCTGCTTCTTTATTGCATGAACACTGTGGCTTTGTGTGGGAGGCGGAGGGTGATGTTTGGCTGTATACCACTTCCTTGGTATAAGCTGCCTTCCTTAAGTATCCAGATGGTGTTGAACCATCCTTAACCTTGCAGGGAAAATGTTCTTCTCTAGCAAGTCATTGTTCTTTTTCTCTTTGCACTTATTTTATAGTAATGACAAAGGTAAGAAAACTGGACATGGCAGAACTGTCCACTATAATGCAGTTCAGTGGTATTTTCGGCCTCTTTCTGAGATGAGAGAAAGCTATCCTTCTAGGGAAAAAAAGATATTGAAATCATTCACTGTTTTCCTTTTCATCTGTTTTGTCCATTTAGATCATATGTGCCAATGTCTGAGAGCCGAGGCTTATATGCCACAGCTACAGTAATTTCTTCTCCAAGCACAGAGGAGCTTTCCCAAGACCAGGGGGATCGTGCTTCCCTCGATGCTGCTGACAGTGGTAGGGGAAGCTGGACGTCGTGCTCAAGTGGTTCACATGATAATATACAGACCATCCAGCACCAGAGAAGTTGGGAAACCCTTCCGTTTGGCCACACCCACTTTGATTATTCAGGGGATCCTGCAGGTTTATGGGCCTCAAGTAGCCATATGGACCAAATGATGTTTTCTGATCATAGTGCAAAGTATAACAGGCAGAATCAAAGTAGAGAGAGTCTTGAACAGGCCCAATCCCGGGCAAGCTGGGCATCTTCCACAGGTTACTGGGGAGAAGACTCAGAGGGTGACACAGGAACAATAAAGCGAAGAGGTGGGAAGGATGTTTCCATAGAGGCTGAAAGCACTAGCATAACATCTGCAACCACAGAAGAAACCAAACCTGTGCCCGTGCCTGCCCACATAGCTGTGACACCCAGTACTGCAAAGGGGGTCATAGGTAAGTTTAAAAACTGGGAGTCTTGGCACATATGGATCATGGCTGTAATCTGATTATTTCAAAAGTCAAAAGTATTTTGTGGGTTGTATTTTTTTTTTTTTTTTTTTTATTGAACCCCATGGTGTTTAACCACTGGGCCATTCCCAGACCGCCACCTTTTTTTTTTTTTAATTTTTTTAATTTAGAGACAGGGTCTCACTAAGTTGCTAAGGCTGGCTTTGACCTCATGATCCTCCTGTCTCAGCCTCCCAAGCCACTGGGATTATAGGTGTGCACCACCATACCCTGCTATGTTTGTGGTTCATTTTGTTTGCTTTACAGGGCTTCCAAATTAGCACTGAATTCATGATTTTTATATGAATGGTGTGGTTAAGAGCCCAGCTGCATATAGTAAAACATTCAGTAAATTTGAGCTCCTAGTATCAGTCTACTGTCATTATGGATATTACCTAAATTTTTTTCTTTTAGCTGGAAAATTATCAGAATAGATGCCTATTTTTCACAGGGAAGGGATTTTTTTTAATTGAAAATCTTTTAAATGTTGACCCTTAAAATATATTTAGAACTTTATCCTTTGCATAATAAAACCTTTTCATTAGCCAAGCATGGTGTGGTACACACCTTTGACATTAGCTACTCAGGAGACTGAGACAGGAAGATTGCAAGTTTGAGATAACCTGAGCACTTGGGAAGACCCTGTCTGAAATTAAAACTTAAAAGGGGCTCATGTGTTGCTCAGTAGTAGACAAAATTGCCTAGCATGTGTGAGGCCCTGGGTTCAGTCCCCAGCATGGCAAAATGTCCTTTCATTGATTTTTGTTATGTTGTCACACTGTTTCTGTGCTCAATGAATTCTGCACACTAGAGCAAGGCAGAAATTGCTTATCATGTAAAAGACTAAGGATTCAGGCATTGAACTCGGGCAGAAAGGGTTGGAATCCGTGTTTTGCTACTTTGTACTAGCTCTCTGATACTGGACAAAGAAGCTCTGCCTGTTTGTTTCCTCATCTATAAAATGAGTTTAGTAATCTCTGCTTAATAGAGTTAGTGTGTGGATGAAAGAAAATCTATGAAAAGTACTCAGAACAGTGCCTAGATAGAATATTCATAAGTAACAGAAAGATGCTGCTGCTCCTTCTGATGCAAAGTGATCTGGAATATGGGCATTATGGGCATCACTTTCATTAGTAGGAACATTGTAACTATTTTGCCTTACAAATAGTTGTGAGTGGAGGTCAAATTTAATAACCCTCTAAGATAAATAAGGAGATAACAGTAGTTATAGCTTTCTATCACTGCAACAAAATACTTGAGAAAATCAATTTAAAAGAGAAAAGATTTATTTTGGCTCACAGTGTAAGTTTCAGTCCATGGTCACTTAATTATATGGGGGGCTGTGGTAAGGCAGATGGGGAAGGTGTGACAAAGCAAAACTGCTCATTTCTTGGCATCCAGGAAGCAAAAAATGTGAGAGAAAGGGACTGGGGACAAAATATTCCCTTCAAGGACATGCCTCAGTGACCTACTTCCTCCAGTGAGACCCCGTGTGCTAAAGTTTCCAGTAATGCCATCACCTAGAGACCAAACCTTCAACCCATGAGTCGTTAGAGAACATTACAGATTTAAACTGTAACAAGAGTTAAACATATTCTTAGGTTGATCTTTGTCAAGTGTTTTCTGTTGATAAATTCATTCTCAGAATTTTTATTGAAAAGAAAGGAAGTATGATTTTTAGTTCCTAAACAGTTGAGTCTAGAAAGTTCAATAAAACTTTAGTTTTACTTGCTTTTATAGATTTCATGTTGTAGGTCATAGACATTAACTAATAAAAAGATTTGCAGAAAAATAAATACCTCATAGTTTTAGTTTCAAAATTGGCATCCCTCTTTCTATACTACTTTTTCAACTTTATTTTAATTCACTGTTTTCCAGTGAAGCCTAGAGACTTGAAAGTAACATGGAATTGACTCTCAGGTTGATAAAAGCAAACCAAAAACGGAATAGACTAGTTTGTCTCTGGGGCAGGGAGAGAGAGAAAGAAAGGTAATTTTCACCAAGTACAAACATTTTCCAGTCATAATACTATGTACCTTTTATGTTCTTGCTTTGCTTTAATCTGAGCAATAAATCCAAGGGTTAGGTGTTCACCTAGTTAACACTTCTTACTATTTTATAGGCACAAGCAGGTTTTTGTTGTTGTTTGTTTTTTATAGTGCTGAGGATTAAACCCAGGACCACACAGGCTCAGAAGGTGCCCCTAACAGTGAGCTACAGCCCCAGCCTTACAATATTTTCTTTAAGTGGTCTGTTTGTGCTTAAACATATTTAGATTGCTAGTAGCTTCACTGACCACACAGAGGTAACTGCGGTGGATATTTGCTTTAGTTAACATCCGTTTCCTGGCCAGCCTCACACCTGGCTGGTCAAACCAGAACACATTTGCTGCAACACTGTATATGGTGTTTTAATAATAATTATTTTCATGTTTTATAAACATTTGTAGTGTGAAGTAGTCTTCCACAAAATTCTTAACAGCTGGTACATTGTTTCTGCTGCAGCACGAAAGGAGGGCAGGTATCGAGAGCCACCCCCAACCCCACCCGGCTACATTGGAATCCCCATCACTGACTTCCCAGAAGGGCATTCCCACCCAGCCAGGAAACCTCCGGACTACAACGTGGCACTTCAGAGGTCTCGGATGGTTGCCCGGTCCTCGGACGCTTGTGGGCCCTCGCCAGGACAGCAGCCACCTGGGCCCCCGACCAGCAGCAGGCCTGTGAGCAAACCTCAGTGGCATAAGCCCAGCGAGTCCGACCCACGCCTCGCCCCTCGCCAGTCTCAGGGCTTCTCCGCCGAGGAGGATGGTACATGCGTCTTCTTAAAACCTTTGCAAGAAAGGGGAACTTGGGCTCCTGTGAGGCTCCAGGGGGACTGGTGCTCTGACCTGTCCTCAGCTGTGTCCCTGCAGAGGCCACACAAGGAAGAATCCAGGTTTAGGGTTAAAGCTTTGGAGGGCTTTCTTCATGTGAGATGTTTCTGGGTTCTCTCTGCATTTTTTCTAAGATTACAGGGGGTCACTTGTAATAAAGCGTGCAGGTGACTGGATATCTTTACTAGATTTTTTTTGTTGGTTTTTGTTTTCTGTGGAACTGGGGGTGGAACCCAGAGCTTCCAGCATGTGAGGCAACCACTAAAATACCCCAACCTGCATTTCTTTCCTAATTCTTAGTAAAATGAAAGTACTTCTGTGGCTCTATTTTAAGGTTAAAAATTAAACATCTCACAAGTTTATACTGTGAGAATTTAAAGGAACATTTTGAACTATAAAACAAGGATGGTTCAAGTTTTCTGTGGAAAATGTCACATTTGGACTTTCAATGAGTTGGCTACACTTGGAGATGAAAGACATACTTCTCTCTTTGGACTTCTTTTTACAAATTTAAAAACCTACCTGCCTCTCTTGGATCGAGTACAGGAGGGAAATCATATTCTCCCACCTTCTCTTTATCGTTTTGTTTCCAGTTTAACCTGTTTTATTATGCAATCATTATAGAAAAAACGTGAAATACAATAAATGAACACTATTCATAATCTGCCACTTGAAGATGACCACTATTAACATCTTTTTATAGACTTCTTAATGTATGTGACTGTGTATAATTTTTTTGAATTTTTTGTTTTTTTAGTTGTAAATGGACACAATACCTTTATTTTGTTTATTTATTTTTATGTGATGCTGGGGTCGAGCGCTCTACCGCTGAGCCACAACCCAGCCATGACTGTGTATTATTAAACAACACAGTCTGGTAGCTCAGTGGTAGAGCACTTGCCTACCATGTGTGATGCACTGGGTTTGATTCTCAGCATCATATATAAAATAAATGCAATAAAGGTCCATTGACAACTAAAAAAGTATTTAAAATAAAACAAACACGGCACATTATGTTTTTATAACTTTCCTAAATGAATTTATTACTCATAATTTTGCATCTAATAAACATAACAGTATATGTATTGTTAGTATATTTGTGGGTGTGTGTGTATGAACATATGCATTATATATCAATTTTTAAGCTTTTAAAATTGTTAATTGCCTAAAAAACAGACAAAGGTTTTTGATGAGCTGAATATGTATACATATGTACGATTTGTTTTTATTAGTACATCAGTGATGTATTCTCTACAGCATAGGAAATTACTTGCTTGCTCATTGATTTGTTGTTTTCTTCCCTGCCTTGTTTGTAGAAGATGAACAAGTGTCTGCTGTTTGAGGCACAGGCTGTCGTGGATCCTGAGTGACCACCTAAAGGAGAGCACAAGAAGACGCCCCCAGCACTGGGGCCATGGAACTCACATCCTGAGGATGGTGGACCAGTTTGCCTCCTTCCCTGCCTTAAAAGCAGCATGGGGCTTCTTCTCCCCTTCTTCCTTTCCCCTTTGCATGTGAAATACTGTGAAGAAATTGCCCTGGCACTTTTCAGACTTTGTTGCTTGAAATGCACAGTGCAGCAATCTTCAAGCTCCCACTGTTGCTGCCTGCCACATCATACAGTATCCATTCCAAATTCCAAGATCATCACAACAAGATGATTCTCTCTGGCTGCACTTCTCAATGCCTGGAAGGATTTTTTTAAATCTTCCTTTTAGATTTCAATCCAGTCTAGCACTTGGTCTCGTTGGGATAATGAGAACAGCTAGCCAATGAACTACTTGGGGCCTTTAACCCACCAAGGAAGACAAAGAAAAACAGTGAAATCCTCTGAGTACAGTGCTTGTCCACTTGTTTACAATGTTTTTTTTTTTTTTTAATGAATTTAAAGATTGTGTTTAGAGATTAAATGTTATATCCATTTAATGATTACAGTATTATTTTGAACCATAAGTAGGGTTGCCAGCCTGGGTTTCCAAAACAAAAACAAAAAAACCAAATATGCCGGACAGGGTGTTGGCCACACAAGAAGGGAAGAGAAGACCTGGTTTGTGACCCTGTCTTCCCATGTCCTTCTGGCCTCACCCTCAAAGTGCCCTATCCTGGAAGTATGAAATGTTAGCCAATTACTTAAATACCAAGGCACCTCATCCACTCCTTCCCCAGTGGGTGGGGGTCTTTTGTAAAACTGTTTGCACATGGCCAGGGGAGGGAAATAGGACTCGTTGTGTCCTGTGTGAGCCTTATGGAGGCAGGGCAGTGTCATCTGAGGGTGTGTCCTGCTCCATTGAAATGGATGGCAAACCCCATTTTTTTAAGTTATATTTTGGGATTTTGTTAATTTAGAGATTTAGGATATTTGTGTTTTTATTTTTTAAAAGAAACATTTATAACTGGATAGCATTGCAGTGAAAGCAGCTTGGGGTGTTGGAGCTAATGCCAGCTGTTAATACTGCTCTTTCAAGACAGCCTCCCTTTATCAAATTGGCATTAGGGAATAAATAAGTCTTTAAACATAATAAAAGATCAAAAGTCTGGTTAGATATGCCAGCCTTTGCAAGGTGGGTTAGTCACCAGAGACTAACCTGTAAGTGGCTTTATGGATGCTGCGTAGAGAGAAGTCTAAGTGTAGCAACCATCTGCTCACAGCTGCTATTAACCCTATAATGACTGAAAATGACCCTTCCACTCTATTTTTGTGTTGTTTTTGCACAGACTCCGGAAAAGTGAAGGCTGCCAATCCGAGTAGTACTCAAATGTGAGGAACTGCTGGTCTTGGATTTTTTTTTTTTTCCATTAAATTCAGCTGATCATATTGATCAGTAGATAAACGTAAATAGCTTCAAATTTTAAAAGTCGAATTGCAGTGTTTTTTCACTGTATCAAACAATGTCAGTGCTTTATTTAATAATTCTCTTCTGTATCATGGCATTTGTCTACTTGCTTATATATCACATTGTCAATTTATGCATTTGTAATTTTACATGTAATATGCATTATTTGCCGGTTTTATTATATAGGCTATGGACCTCATGTGCATATAGAAAGACAGAAATCTAGCTCTACCACAAGTTGCACAAATGTTATCTAAACATTAAGTAATTGTAGAACATAGGACTGCTAATCTCAGTTCGCTCTGTGATGTCAAGTGCAGAATGTACAATTAACTGGTGATTTCCTCATAACTTTTTGATACTACTTGTACCTGTATGTCTTTTAGAAAGACATTGGTGGAGTCTGTATCCCTTTTGTATTTTTAATACAATAATTGTACATATTGGTTATATTTTTGTTGAAGATGGTAGAAATGTACTATGTTTATGCTTCTACATCCAGTTTGTACAAGCTGGAAAATAAATAAATATAACATAAAGCCTTGTGAATATTCTTAATGAATTGTGCATGCTTTTTATTTCTGAAATAACAAATCTTCAGTCTCACTACCAGAGCTTGAAATCCAGAGGCATAAGAGGCTTAACTTCTTGCTTGGTATAAACTGTCTGATAGCCTATTTCTTTTAAGGAAGCTTTCTGTTGATTCAAAGAAATTAATATCATTAATGTTATTAACACCAACATATGCATCTTCAGATTTGGCACTGCTTCTTAAGGCTCAGTAAAAAATGAAGATATCAAAATATATTTGCATTAAACATTGTCTTTTCTCAATCTTCCCCCAAAAATCTGTATGGGACAAAAATATTTTGATTCCCAGTATATGTACTGAGAAGTAGGACCTCAGAGAACAGAAAATTATTTTTCAGGTTCATGATCACTAAGAGTACAATTTAGCTATTGATTGTGAACTTCTAAATAGAATATATTTTGTCTATGAGGGTTTGTTTTCTGTGATGCTGGGGAGGTACAGCCTCACGCATGCTAGATAAGTGCTGTACCACTGAGCTACATCTCCTGCCCTCTGTGAGTTCTAATGGTGAATCTGGATAATATTTCAATCTATCAAAAGGACACATATTTGGAATGGAAAAATCAGTTAAGCAGCAGCCTGCTTAAATATATTTTGAGATCAAGGACTCATTTCTTAACCTCAGGCAAGGCATAAAAAAATTATTGCACACTCAATAAGTCTCAGAAGCTGGAAAGGAAGCATTTTTCCATTAGAAAGGTGAGAAAGGCTAAAAAGGGATCAGGGGAGGGGAACTGCTCACTGGCCAAATGTAAAAATCTTTCTGAGGCATTTGCACTATTTTGCTGATTTTTGAAAATCTGGCCACCAAAATAATTTGAAGAATTAAAGCAGAAAAAAAAAATGTTGCCATTTGCCATTCCAGTAGCTTTACCTATACCTTTAAAAAAATGAAGTTACTATGCACATACCTGGGTTGTTAGAGGCTCAATCTTCCCTTCCTTCCCTCTCTTCCTCTCTCCATTCATTCGTCTGTCCTTCCTTTTTTCTTCCTCCCTCCCTCCCTCCCTCCCTCCCTCCCTCCCTCCCTCCCTTTCTACTGAGCATTGAACCTAGGGGTGCTTTACCACTGAGCTACATCCTCAGTCCTTTCTCTTTTTAAGACAGGCTCTAAATTGCTGAAGATAGCCTCAAACTTATTCATTCTCTTGCTTCAGCCTCCGGAGTTACTAAGATTACAGTTGTACACTACTGTGCCCAGCTTTTTATCTATCTTAAAACACACAACTAGCAACTCCCCTATTCTATCATTCAAAAAGCTTAATTTTCTCAAAACTTTTTTCCAAAAAAAATCATAAGAACCTGATGTTTTGGAAAATAGCCTCTTGATATCACTTTTTGCATTCTATTGACACTAAGACAATGAAAGATCAGCCATGATTTATAATCCTATTATGTATTATTGCCCTTCTGTATTTTAAGTTACTTACCTCTTTGTGGCCGAAGAACTGTCTCCAGGGTTTCAAGAAATAAGTATTTGCCAATTGTAACCAATAACAGTGACAAAATGTAATCTGTGTTAATAGTGAAACTTTGTCAAGGATTTCTTTCTTTTTTTGGTGGTGCTAGTGCTGGGGATTGAAACAGGGCCTGGTGCATGTTAGGCAAATGTTCTACCACTGAGGTTCACCCCTCATACACCCAAGTTTTAGGAATACGGTAGAAAGTTTGGGTGAGAATCTGATGTTCTCTCTAATCAAAGAGGTAAAACACCTGGGTGTGTGTTTTTATACAAGTTAAATCCCCACAAATATTTTCCTCAGCTTCTCTCCATTTTCCTATTAGAAAGTGCACATTTTACTTTAATCCATATATTAATGTTTCATCTTCATTTCACTGGTAGTTCAATGTTCATAAGTGATTCTAACCTCTGAGTGAGGAGACATTTATCAACACTTCTTGGGTCTATGTATTTCTTTATACATTGTCACATCAATGTTATAGGAAGCTCTTCTTGAGTCCATGATATTCTCCTTTAAAAATGGCTTGCTCAGGGGCTGGGGTTGTGGCTCAGTGGTACAGCACTTGCCTCACAAGTGTGAGTCACTGGGTTCGATCCCCAGCACAACATAAATTTAAAAAGTAAACAAAACAACTATTAAAAACTAGCTTGCTGAAAAAATAAAGGTACAGGCTGGGAATATTGCTTAGTTGGTAGAATGCTTGCCTTGCATACACAAGGCCCTGGGTTCAATCCCCAGCACAACAACAAAATAAAGGTCATGCAGCAACCCATGAGTCAAGTTGTTGATGGGTAAAGCACCTGATCCTGTGAAAATTCACTAACAATATTTAAAGGAGCAGAGATTGTTAAAGGAGGCAATAATAGACTGCAAATGAATAGGGAAGACAGCAACCAAGACCAACATGTCATGTAAGACATTAAAGTGAATGAAAATTTACCTAGTTGAGAATGAAACAAAAACAGTGACTGGACTTGAAAAACAATTTGTGAATTGTACTTTTATTGACATACATGTTTTAGCCAAGTACAAGGCAAGCACAATAAAATTCCTGCCTCCCTGTGAGATTATTCTTATTGCCCAGTTGGTTTTTATAATGCTACTGCTGTGTAACAGCAAAATTGATAGAGATGTTTGAAACACGGTGTAAGGTTAAAAGCTATTAGAAAAGGCTGCTTTTCATGGGCAATTAAGATTATAACATGTTTTTATGATGGGAGAAATATCTAAGCCTAGAATAAAATACATGAAGTAAATTTAATGTCAGAAACAATAAATTTTATCAAGAAGGGAAAAAAGTGAAATACATTTAGCCCAGGGTACTCAATGCCTCAACAAAGCAAAATTTCATTTTTTTTCTTCAGATAATTGAATAAAATTTAAGGAAATTTCAATAATATTATCTAACCTAAATACACTGTGAGCCAGACAGGAACCAACAAAGTAAGCATGTCACCAAATAATTGAGGTTTTCCTTAATATAGAATGGAATTTTTTTTCACATATGCCTATGAAAATTAGAATCATAGCATTATCACTTTGGGCATTAAGAAGAAAATGTGTGTAATGCTTTTAGATATAGCTGGGGGCTCATTTCACTCATATTGTACACTTAACTGTGGCGTAGCCTCTTTGCCAGATGTTGGATATTTATGGATTTTACCAAAGTGAACTGAGGCATCTCCAAGTTACATTTCCTTATTTTAGGGGAATGTTCCCCATGGCTCAGGCCCCAGGTAGGATCCCATTGCCTTGATTGCAGCAGGATGAGAGGACATGCCTGGCTCAACAGTTGCCAGCAATCTGTAAGGTGCTTCTGCATGAGCACTGTGCCTAGCAGAGAAATAAAACCTACAGACTCATTGTGTTCTCTTTGGGGGGATTTCTGTGCAAAGTCAAAGAAGTCAGTATGCAGGAGCCATGCAACAAGAGAAGCTACAAATAAGCAGAAATTATGAATGAGAAGCCCACTTGACCAGGTCAAGCATGTGGTTAAGCAAAGGCAAGAACAGTGGCAAAAGCTTAGCACAGCAGACAGATGCTGTGTGATCTGTCATCCAGGCTCTGAACAACTCCCTGCAGTTTGGCTCTGTGACCTGTTCTTGTCCTTCGTGAAACTAGGCTAAAGAATGAGAACAGTATGTTGTATGTCCTGTAACTATTCTGTTCTCAGCATCCACAAACAGTGCCTGCAGGATTGAAAAGGCTTTTTTTTCGGAGGGGGGGGTGGTAGCAGGGATTGAACTCAGGGGCACTTGGCCACTGAGCCACATCCCCCGCCCTTTTTGTATTTTACTTAGAGATAGGGTCTCCTTGGGTTGCTTAGCGTCTTGCTTTAGCTGAGGCTGATTTTGATCCTCCTGTCTTAGCCTCCCGAGCCGCTGGGATTACAGCATGTGCCACAGCACCCAACTGGAAAGGTTTTTAAGAAATCAACGTGTGAAGCAACTTCATGCCCAAATTACATAGATTAACTGGATACCCGAAATCAGCCAATGCATGTATCACGCATCAACGGTTTGTTGTGGTTAATATTCAGAAGTAAAAATATAAATCTTCACCTAGCAAGGTTTTGAGATTGACCAAAAGGAGCAAACAATAAAGAACTGAGAATTCAATGATGTGTGGCTACAGAAATTCACAGGGGTGAAAACTCAATACAAACTGAACTATCCTTAAGAATGTGTTAGACAAAATACCTGAGATAATCAATAAAAGAAAAGGTTTACTTTAGTTCACAGTTTCAGAGATGTCAGTCCAGGGTCACTTGGCTCTGTCATTTTGGGCCTGGAGTAGCACAGTACATCATGGTGGGAATGCGTGGCAAAGGCGGACTGACTACCTCAAGTCAGCCAGGAAGTGTGTGTTGGGGGCGGTGGGATGTCAAGCGCTTAATATCCTCTTCAAGGGCACACCCTACCTGACCTAACTTCCTTCCACTGGGTTCCACCTCTTCCACCTCCCAAAAGTTCCACAGACTGACAATGAAGTCTTTAACCCATGGGCTTTGGGTTATTTACAGCAAAGAAACTTCAGGTGTACATCACAGTGTCAATAACACATACAATGAACAAAGCAAGTAGGAAGTGGAACAGGCATGGCTATGGGACAATGAGAAGATATGTTTGATTAGAAGATACTGAGAAACTGGTTGGAAAAAAGTAGGGGAGAGAGATTACCTAGGACAAAATGTTTACACAGAGGTTTTATTTATTCAGTTTAGGGGTCCACAAATGTTCAAGGAAAAAAAAAAGAAGGAAGGCAGAATCTTTGATGAGATATGGTATGAAAGGATGAGTTGATCTGGCAGGATTATGCAGGATGGAAAGATGAGATGAGGGAAACAGTGAGCTGGGAAACTGCTCCCATAATCCAGGCCTAGGCTGATAAAGGCCCAGAAAGTGTGGTATCAGGGGAGCAGGGAAGAACAAAAGCAATTCACAGGGGAAAAAAAAAATCAATGGAATTTGTGTCCAATAGACTATGAGAATTAGGGCTGGCGCTGTAGCTCAGTGGTAGTGGGCTTGCCTAGCATGTGTGAGTCCCTGGGTTTCATCCTCAGCACTGGGGTGGAGGGGTGGGTAGTAGAATATGGGAATGAGAAGGTAATGTCAAAAGGAAAAAAAAAAAGACTAAAAACGTCTACTCTGTATGCTTAAGATAAAGGAAATACTGATAAAGATAAGGAAGGTGACACTAAGGTAGGGAAAATGACACTAATTTTTTTAAAAGGTCAAGAACTATTCTTGCCCATAGGATTCAAAGTTTTCAACTATCCCTATTATACTCCCTGCATCCACAAGGAAAAACTCTGGATATCCATGAGAAAGGGGGCTTTCTATCCTATTCAGGCACAATTACTGGTAAAGCCACACAATTGACTAACTGCATTTTCCCAAAACACATTTGATTCATTATATCATTTCATCTTTTTTTCTTTTTTTAGGCTACAAATAAAGGAGGACTGGCACTACATCTAACCAAGCTATTTCTAGCACAATGGAGTCTATGGTTACTTTTAAAGGATAGAATTTGTGTGACCCTGGATCAGCTGGTTAGTTTTATTATAGCACTTCAGATAGTGAAAGTGTAGAAGCATCAAAATAGCCAAGCAGATGTGAACAAATAGAATGGAAAGAGCCAAACAGGGAATACAGGGTTGGGGGGGAGGGAAGTTTAGGATACGGCCCGGCAAAATTTTAGCTACTTCCAGTGCAAAGTTAGGCCCAGAGAAAGTAGTTTACAGTGTGGAATAGGTAATTTCAAAGACTCACCTCAGAAAGTGGCCCCCACCAGAAGCAGTAGGATGAAAACTGCCCCAGCCTGCTCTTGAGAGAACTCTGACGTGGTCTCTTCTGCCATCGACTCTCCTGACAAGACAAGACAGTGGAGACTTGGCCTTCCATCGTGCCCCCTGTTAAACACAAGAGAGGAGCAGAAGTTCAAGTCTTAGGATTTGACCAAGCCTGCAGGATACAGGGATCTGGAAAAGTAGCTTTGAGATGTCAAGTAGTCCTCCCTAATCCTGTTGGCCTTCTTTGATTTGTACATTTGAATCCTGAAGTTGAGCTGCTTGGTTTTGATTTTTCACCAAGCAGTGGCTGGAATTTCTTTCCTTTTTAAAAATTTTTTGCTGATGGAACTCAGGGCCTTGTGCGTGCTACGTCAGCACTCTTCCACTGAGCTATACTTTCTACCCAAAGATGTGAATTCCTATGCCTCAGTTTTCTCATATGCAAAATGGATAAAAAGATGGTACCTACCTCAAGAGCTCCAAGGTATGGCACAGGGCAGGTATTCAAAAAATGATAAGCTGTAGTTAGATTTTCTAAAATACAAGGTATTTTTCCAAAATATTATGTACATATTGATAATCTGTGTAGTAACATATGGTAAAATATATATATATATATATATATATATATAACATACCATGAACAATATATATATATATTTTTTAAATATTTATATATATATTTTTTAATATTTATTTTTTAGGTGTAGATGGACACAACACAATGCCTTTATTTTTATGTGGTGCTGAGGATCGAACCTGGGTCCAGCACTGCTAGGGGAGTACTCTACGGCTGAACCACAATCCCAGCCCTGGTAAAGTATATTTTTAATCTTATGACTTAATAAAGCAATTAGTCAAAATTTTTATTATTTTTTTTATTTCTATGCAAGTCTGATAGCCTGCAGCAGTTTGTCATACACTTATACCTCTATAATGTTCATTTCTCATATCCATCTTTACCGGGTAGAAACAATATGGTATAACCATTTTCTTGAGAACAAAAAGTGTGAAGTCAGGAATAAATTTTCCCTTTAAAAAGCAAATTAAAAAAAAATTAAGATGTAGTGGTGCATCTCAGGGGAAGAGTGCGTGCCTATCATGGGCAAAGCCCTGGAGTTCCATCTCCCAGCCCTGGAGCAAAAGAAAACAAACCACTCAACCTTATTTAAAGCAAGTTATGAACCCAAACATTTAAACCTAGAAGAAGCTTGCATATTATACCCTCTTGATGCTTTAATAGAATGATATGACATATTTATGACCCAGGAAATTAACCAAGATATTTATTTGCTTATCAATTGGGTTGAGGGAATAGCATTGACTAGAATTATTTGTGGATTTCTGCTGTTATTTTTTTGAGCATTTGATGGAGGGGTTCTGATTCTGGGAATGTGAGAATAACTTATACTGGAACTTAATGCTCATAACAATTACAAATGCTAGACAAAATATAAAATGCAAATAAACAAAAAAATAGTTTGGATGCCCTGGAGAGCTGCCAAAAGCAGACAGAAATTGGTAGGGTCACAATTCTTAGAAAGAAGGGAAGTCAAAAGTGAGCCAAACTCACTCTTCCCCGAGGGTCCTTCCAGCCCATATAGGCCATGGGGAATAACAGCTCAGGCATAAAGCAATAGTCACAACAGTTTCGGGAGATAGATCAGTGTTGTGTCCAGAGGTAAAACAAGACCCCACAGACCAAGGTGATGAACTTGCATGTTGACTGCATGTAGAACAAAATTCAATACTCTTCAGAGGAAAGTATCATAATCCAGGTTCTCTACAATGTTGTTACTTGTTATATGATTGCTATATTTTGGGCGGAGTTTGATCATCCCTCAAAGATCCATTGTGATTGAAGATTCATCATGGCTGGGTTCACTAATGCGGCCATCAGGAAGCCATGAAACATCTGAGAGGTAATGTCCTAACGGGAGGTCCTTAGGTGTTATTTTTTGAATAAGAATTGTCCCCCAAATGCTCCTATTAGTACAAGAATATCCCAAAGTCAGTGATTGAATTATGAGAGATGTAACCTAATCAGTCCATCCTAGTTTGAGATGGGTGGTAACTGTAGTCATGTGGGGTGTGAGTAGACAGGTGTGTTGCTGGGGTATGGAAGGATACATTTTCCCTAGGCCCTTTCCCCACTTTCTCTCTCTCTGCTTCCTGACCCTGCCATGAGCTGAGTACCTTTCCTCTGCTGTGCCTTCCCCCATAATGTGCTTTCTCACTTTTGGTCCAAAGCAATGAAGTCAGCTGTGTATGGACTGAGACTTCTGAAACTGTGAGCCCCAAACAAACATTTTCACCTCTAAGTTGTTCTTGTCAGGTATTTTGGTCACAGTAATACAAAAGCTGACTGAAACAGAAGTGCCAGTATTGGGAAGTGTTTTGGCTTAGATTTGATGTGTTTTACTCAAAAGCTCATGTGTGAGACAATGCCAGAAGGTTCAGTGTCATGAGCTGTCTGTGGGCTGTGTGTGGACTATGTTGCGCATAGTAGTTTCCTGAGGGGATAAGTCTGGCACTGGGAACTCCCTGGGACACTCCCAAAAGGGATTGACCTCCTGATGCAGGTGAACTTCCCCCTCATGCTCTGCCTATGATCCTATACAACACCTGAGAGGGGTGTGACCTGCCAGGATGTCAATCAACCTGCTGAGGGCAAGACATCACAAAGCAAGACGCAGCCCTTGAAACCTTACCCAATAAACCACCAGAGCCATTTTATCTTTTTCTAGTTCAAGAACCCATGTGTACTCGATCTATCAGAGACTTTGCTTTTGTAAATATATTTCTGAGTGTTTGTGTTTTATTATTTGTTAATTATTTGAGATATTAAGATTTAGGGTATCTTGGGGTCCTCTGAGCAGAACCGCCCAATGAGACACTGGCTATCTTCCCCCTGAAAGTTCAGAGGCAAAGTAACAAGATTTTGAGATTCTGAGATTATCCACTGATATAAATTTACTAGGTGGGGGCTGGGGATGTGGCTCAAGCGGTAGCGCGCTCGCCTGGCATGCGTGCGGCCAAGTTCGATCCTCAGCACCACATACCAACAAAGATGTTGTGTCCGCTGAAAAACAAAAAAATAAATAAATAAATAAAATTCTCTCTCTCTCCTCTCTCTCTCAAAAATATATTTTAAAAAAATTTAAAATAAATAAATAAATAAATTTACTGGGTGGTAACTGTAGATAGGTAGGATGTGGCTGGAGTAAGTGGCTCACTGGGGCTGTGCCTTTAGGGTTCATATTTTGTCCTGGGTGAGTAGAGATCTCTCTATCTCTCTGCTTCCTTGTTGCTAGGTCCTGAGCTGCTTTCCTCCACCATCCACTTCTGCATAGTGTTCCGCCTCATCTTGGGACCAAAGCTATGGAGTGGGTCAACTGTGGAATGAACCTCTGAAACCATGAACCAAAATAAAAATTCCTTCCTCTATGTTGTTCTTGTTAGTCTGTTAGTTTCAGAGATGTGACTAATTTGACTATGCGATTCAGAAGCCTTTGAAGCTGGTTTGCTGGGGGGAGGATTTTGAGGAGTTTAGAGATGCAAACTGGAAAGACTTTAGAATGTTGTAAGTAGAGCTTAATGGGTGATTTTTGTGGGAGTTCAAAAAATCAGAATGCTGATAGTACTGTAGTTCGTAGTCATTTATCATGTGTTCATATTTTAATCATATACATGAGAAATAATGTCCCCTATTGAAAATCTAAAAATATGACTATTACCGCCTTAATAAAGAGAAAAAGATCAATAAAAAGAACAATTGATTTTTAAATATTTTTGGTGATATTTCTGGTATCTAATAGAAAGAATGAAAATAATTCTTAGATTCATTTTAAGTTAACTTTTATTTTATTTATTTATTTTGCAATACTCGGGGTTGAACCCAGGGCCTCACACACATACTAGGCATTCACTGTACCACTGAGTTACACCTCAAGTCCTTATTTCATTTTTTGGAGACAGAGTCTCACCATATTCTTCAGACTGCCCTCAAGCTCACTATCCCCCTGTCTCAACCTCCCAAGTAGCTGGGATTACAGGAGTGTGCCACCAAGCCTGACTTAGATTCCATTTTTCTTTACTGAAAGAATAACTTGTTTCTAAGATTTGAGTAAAATCTGGCAAACATTTTTTTTTTCAAAATGAAATTGACACATACAGTGAAGAGCCCTCATGGAGCAGAAGAGCCCCACTCCTTTGAAATAGTAGTAATTAAGCATTAATGGGAAGTTAATAAGAGTTAATGAAGCTCATATATTGAATATTTCTGATAGTAGCAAAAGAACATGTCCTTTAATTCCCAGATAAACTTAATTAATTGAGGATTTAACTATATAATTTTGCCCATGATAGCTGAACCCGGAGTTGGCTTGGTTGGAACTCAGACTGGTTTTCCTCTTTGATTTCAAGTGTCACTTAAGTCAGCTAAATGTTATGGTCCCCAAGCCATTTAAATAGCTGTTTCCTTTTACTCCCATAGAATGTGCAACCATCAGAGTTCCCCAAATCAGAGAATCTTTGTTGGTGGGGCACAATAGGCTGAACGTGCTCCTTTTATTTGACATTGCATTTCATGTGGTCAGCTCAGGAAGCAGCAATTTATCCATGAAATTATATATATAGTGTATTTGTGTGTATGCGTATGCGTGTGTGTGTGTGTGTGTCTATGTGTGTGTGTGTGTGTGTGTGTGTGTGTGTGTGTCTGTGTGTTTGTATGATTCATGTGCACAGTACTGTGGATGGAATTCTGGGCCTCCTGAATGCTAGGCAAGTGCTCTATCACTGAGCTATATGTCCCAGCCCTAAGTATCACTACATATTTACATATACTTTAAATAATTTCCCTTCTAGACCCTGAAGGGAACTTTTCACTTTTTACACAGGCCTTGAATTTCTGAATTAATCTCTCACAAATGGCTTAGTAAGGTGTTTTCCTTCCCCACTTACGGCTCTCCAGGAAGTTGCTACTTTACACTTAACATTGATCAAGGTGGCATTTCTGCTGGAGGTCATGTCGCTGCAGCAGATTCTGTGACTAACCCACACACCTTCTTGTCTCTGGATGTCAGGAAAGCTTCGCTCTCTCTCAATACCCTCTGTTCAATGGATAGGAAGACCCAACCCCCTAGCCCTGCAGTGAGGGAGCTGGGCTTCAGTGAGCTTTAGAATGATTTTCAAACCAGAATCTTATATGTGTTTTTGGAACAAAGTGGGAAATAATACAGATTCATCATTGCATTGTTCTTTTCTCTACTGAGTATTTTAAAAATTTTTTTTTTCCACCACAAAATAGTTCTTTCTTCTCCTCTCCCTCCCCTCTTGTCTTTCCCTGCCCCCCTACTATCACCACCCACCCTACCCCAGGAAATTAGTTTCTTTTTTAGTTGGTATTCTTCTATTATGATCCCCGCCTAATTAAAGAGTTGTTCTCAAAATAGAAACTTTTAAATGAGCTTATTTCCATCCTCAGGCTTGTTATGAATCCTCTATTGCTAAATCATTAGGCTTTTTTCAACCAAATCTTACAACTTATGTCAAGTTCATGGGTGTGGTTTTTGGCTCAAGTTCTTTCTACATCACCAGCTCCATAAAAGCCTTGGAGAATGCTTTTTTTGTTTTTTTTTTTCCAAAATGAAATTGGCACATACTATTAACCCTCCCACTTAAAAAAAAATTACTCAAGGTAATGGCCATCATGGTTTTGTGCCCAGAGCTCAGAGGAGTTCCTAGATGGGGAGACCTTGACTCAGGACAAGTGAGGTCCTTGGCATACATGATGGGAAAGAATTTCAGCTTACAGCAGCAACACAGACAAAGGGTTTTTCCCCCCTAAAAAATCAGGGGCACATTCAAAGGAGAATGTGGGCCATCTGCAGAAGGAGAGACCATGGTCTCTAGGTGTGGGATGTTAATATTTATAGAGGGATGGTTGCTAGGGGCTGGACTAGAGGTGGAATCAGGGTGGAGTTACACAATTTGGTGCCAGTTTTTCCAGTGGACTGCCCTTAAGTTCCTTTCTTCAGGCAAGGACATGGGTTAGGGCACAGTCAAGGATGCAAGCCAAGGCTGGGTGGCTCACAAATGCTTATTTGGCGTTTCAAAGGTTCATGGCTGTTTCTAGCATTCCAACAGTGCACCAGCACTTCTCTTTTGAGACTCAGTCTATCTTTCCTTTTATGCATCTCCAAATTTCAGTCTCAATTTCATTATTTCATAACTTTCTAGCTTTTGTTCTCTGTGAAGTTCATGGCAGTGCAAAAACTTCAGTCAATTTGTTTGATGTGGCATAAGGACTAGGAAGGAAGTAAATGATATGTGTGTTTCTTTGTGAGCCCAGGTGAGGACGTTTGTGTGTAAATACAAAGGGAAGGGATGAGAAAATTGATGAAAAGGAAACAATAAATGCACACAGTGAGTGCAGTTTTACAACGAAAAAAAATTTTTTTCAATGTACTCCACTTTTTAAGCTATTTTTATCAGGAAACCAGAAGTCATCTGAAGAATATTCTTTCTTTAAAACATTGCAAACCATTTTCCTGGCTTATTTCTATATGGCAACAACCTTATCCCTGAAAATGAAATCAATTGTCCATGGGCATCCTTAAAGGATTATTTCTCTCCTGACAACTTCTAAGATATAAGAATGTGAATGATTCAAATTTTTCAGTCTTGCTAACTCTTTCTGTTGTTCCAGAATAAGCACGCGCTTTGGAACCAAAGCAGCTGAAGAGGTCCTCAGTTACTGGTTCTTGAGATCACACTGGAAGATCTCATGTCACTTAGAGAGGCAGGCATGAGTTTACTAGAAGAGATATAAAAAGAGAAAGAGCACACAATCTCTAGGGAGACAGTGGGCCAGAGAGGAGAGGGATGGTGTCCTCCAGTTTTAGTGAGGGTCCCAAGGAATATTCTAGAGAGTTCCACCAAGGTTTACCTCTTGACTTTTGATTGGCAGCAGGAATGCTTCAGAATTCCAAGTCCTCACTATATGTGGTAAAGATCTAAGGCAACTCTGGGTCACCTTGGTCCATGTTGACCATGGGAACTTGTTCTTACAGATTTTATGATTGGAGGCTTGGCTCCTAATAATCATTTCTCTCTGAATTCTGGAATCTGGTCTGTGTAAAGGTCACAAAAGTCCCCTCTTTCAGGGTAAATTGAGTTCTCTTTATCAGCAGGATTGTTTGCTGAGGAACATAACATACTCTATTAACTTAAGCCAGGCAGGGCTTAAGGGAATTGCTTTTTAAAGAAAGCATGTGGGGGTCAGCACAGTAGGGCTGGTTTATATAAAGCTGTTCATGGAGCTTGAGGTTGTAGTTCAGTGGTACAGCATGTGTTTAACATGCATGAGGTCCTGGCTTCCAGTCCCAGCACCAAAAACAAACAAAAAATAAACCAAAAAAACCATGTATGAATGTCTGTCCAAAAGCTCTCGGGGAGAGTAGATTGACTTTTATGCTTTTTTATTTTTATTTTTTGTCATGTGCAGGAAGTCTGTATGTATTTTGGGCTCCTTTTTTCTCTGCTGAAGACAAAGCTTGCATTCAGTGGTTAGAAGTGTTCTCTGAGCCAAGCTCCCCTCCACCCCAGTGTGGCCTTTTGGCACCCAGTGATTTCCCCCAGATGTTCTATTACTGTACCTGGCCCCAGCCAGACTGGCATAGCCAGAAATGTCTTCCTTCTATTACTAATGCAAAGTCTCAAAATCATCTCTTTGGAATCTGAAACCCTTAGGGGAAGAGTTCAAGGACAAATATGATAGCAAACTTAAATTTCTTCTTTTGTTCTCAAAAAGCATTATTGATTGAGACAAGCCAAAGCCTCAGGAAAATAGGGAACACAGTGCATGATCATCTGCCAAAAGAGAGAGATTGGTGGCCATCACTCACAGAGCTCAATAAAGGAGCAGGAAGTGGTCCTTCATTTTGTGCACAATGGAGACACATCCAGTGTGCTGGTGTGCACACCTGTAGGGATGCAGCCAACTTGAATTGCATCATGATTGCCCTTGAGTAACCTGCTCTGTTTTCCTTACATAGTTTCCTAGCATAACCCAAACAGTTATAATTGTATTTGGGGGCTTTCCTTTGATACAAGAATGTGGTTGATGCCCTTGATATTAGCTTGAGATAAACCAGGTACATTCTGGCTTGGATGTAGTCACTATATATTATAAGCTGCTTAGTTCTGACCCAAATTGTGAAGCTCCACTGGTCCTGTTGCCACCCATAACCATAATTCTGTCAATAAGTCCCCAATAAACTGTATTTTGTGTAATCCTGGATGTCTGCTTCTTCTTTCAATCTCACAGCACCTTCTCACTGATTCTCATAATCTGGAGTCAGGTTTTTTCAGAACAATGCTGAACCTCTAGTGGTTTGGGAGCTGGTAAGGTGGGGAGGGGATGAGCACTAGTGTTTGGTGTTAGAAATCAAAGGCGCCATGAGTATATCTTGGATTGCTCTTCCTTTTATACTCTGTGTATGAGTTTGATGCCATAGCCTGGACAGCTTAAAAAGTATAAATTAATTTTCCTATAGTTCTAGAGGCTGGAAGTCCAAGATCAAGGTGCAGCCTGGTGTGGTTTCTCTGGAAGTCTCTCTCCTTGACTTGCAGATGATTTCTTTTTGCTGTGTCCACAAATGATCTTTCCTCTGTGATACATTTCTAGTATCTTTTCCTCCTTCTCTTCTTCTTTTCCTCCTCCTCCTCCTCCTCCTCCTTCTTCTTTTTTAGTTGACATATTATAATTATACAAAATAGTGAAGTTCATTCTGCCACATTCAAACATGAACATAATTTGATCAATCTAGTTTCCCAATACATCCCCTCTGCTGACCTCCCTTCTTTTAGTATTAATATTTATTATTAGTGCATTATAATTACATACACAGTCAGGATTCACTGTGGTATATTCATATGTGGACATAGTATAATTTGGTAGATTTAGCTCCCCAGTACTTTCCCATGCCTTCCCTTCTTCCTCTTTTCATCCCCTTCTTTACTCTATTGGTATCCTTTCTATTTTTGTGACCCCCCCCCCACACACACACCTTTAAAATTTTTTTTTTTTTAGTTGTAGATGGACACAATACTTTGTTAATTTTTATGTGGTGCCAGGGATAGAACCCAGTGCCTCATGCATGCTAGGCAAGCACTCTATCACTAAGCCACAACCCCGCCTCCTCCACCTTTTTAAAAATTTCTTTTCTTTTTTCTCTCTAGCTTCCACATTTGAGAGAAACACATTCAACCTCTGACTTTCTGGGTCTGGCATATTTCATTTAACATGATCTTCTCCAGTTGCATTAATTTGCCAGCGAATGACATAATTTCATTCTTCATGATGGCTGAATAAAACTCCATTGTGTATACATACCACATTCTTTATCCATTCATCTGTTGTGGGCACCTGGGCTGGTTCCATAACTTGGTTATAAACACTGGTGTGCATATATCACTACGGTATGCTGATTTTAGTTCTTTGGGATAAATACTAACAAGTGAGATAACTGAGTTATATGGTAGTTCTATTCCTAGTCTTTCAAGAAATCTTCATACTGCTTTCCAAAGTGGTTGTACCAATGTTCAGTCCCACCAATAATGTTTAAGTGTTCTTTTTCCCCACACCCTCACCAGCAATTGTTCCTGTTTGTATTCTTGATGATTGCTTTTCTAAATCTCAGGGTAGTTTTGATTTGCATTTTCCTCATTATTAAAGATGTTGAACATTTTTTCATATATTTGTTGTTTATTACTTTTTTTGAGAAATATCACTGGATATTTTAGTCATTTATTGATTGGATTTTTTGAGGATTTAGTGTTAGAATTTTTTTAGTTCTTTATATTTTCTGAAAGTTGGTCTTTTTTCAGAGTAACTGGCAAAGATATTTTCCCCATTCTGTAGGCTCTCTTTCCAGCATCTTAATTGTTTGCTGTGCAGAAGTTTTTAAATTCAAGGATGTCCATTTACTTGATTCTTGGTTTTAATTCTTGAGGTTTAGGAATTTTTTTAAGGAAGTCGGTGCCTGTGCCAGTTGGAGTGTTGAGTTATGTTTTCTTCCAGTTCCTGTAGTATTTCTGGTCCAATTCCTAGATCTCTGATCCAATGTGATTTAATCATTTGTGCATGGTGAAAGACAAAAATACAGTTTCATTCTTCTACATATGGATATCCAGTTTTTCCATCACCATTTGTTATAAAGGTTATATTTTCTCAAACATGTTTTTGGCACCTTTGTCAAGGATCAGATGACTATATCTATATGGATTTGTCCTCAAGTTCCATTCATTTTCCTGCAAATAACACAATTTCATTCCTCTTATGGCTGAATAAAACTGCATAGTGAATATGTGTCACGTTTTCTTTATCCATTCATCTACTGATGGACACTTTGCCTGGTCCCATAGTTTGATTATTGTGAACTGTGCTACAATAAACATGGGTATTGCTATAATATGCTGACTTTAATTCCTTAGGATAAATAATAAGGAATGGTATAACTGGGTCATATAATGGTTCCATTCCTAGTCTTTTGATGAATTCTTTCTATTTTGTTCATGTGATGAATTACATTTATTGGTTTGCATATGTGGGACCAACCTTGCTTCCCTGGGGTGAAATGAGCTGTACAAAATTATCTAACGTGTTTTTGAATGCAGAGTGCTAATATTTTATTGAGAATTTTTGCATCTATGTTCATCAGGGATATTGATCTACAGTCTTCTTCTTGATATGTATCAGCATGATGCTGGCTTCATACAATGAATTGGGAAATGTTCCTTTCCTTTCTATTTCATGAAGCAATTTGAGGAGGATTAACATTATTTCTTCTTGAAAGGCTTGGTAGAATTTGGCTGAGAAATAATCTAGTCCTAGGATTTTCTTGGTTGGAAGGGTTTTTATGAGTTTCAATGTTGTTGTTTGGTGTTGGTCTGTTTATGTTTTCTATATCCTCTTTGTTCAAACTGGATAGGTCATGTCTGTTGTTATGGTTTAGATGTGAGGAGTCTCCTAGAAGCTCATGTGTGAGTCAATGCAAGAAGGTTTAAAGGATAAATGATTGGGTGATCAGAACCCTAACCCAATCAATGAATTAATCCTCCTAATACGATTAGCTGAGTAGTGACTGAAGGTGCTAGGATATGGCTGGAGATTATAGGTAAGTGCCACCATGTGTGGCAAAATTCCAGCTTTCAAATGAAATGAGGATTATAGAAAATGTGAATGCCACTCTAAACTTGACTTCTTCCCAAGAATTTGATGAGGTCAATGAGATATCATAAAGAATGTGATATTTTGACATTATAATAAAATGCATCAACAAAAATGTTGAGAATTGCTGCTGTAAAGTTTAGGTTGGGTTCTTGACCATTTTGATCCTTCCTTACTTAAAAAAATAGGCTTAGATTATATACAGGAAAATTTTGCATTTCTGTACTTGAAAGAGGAGCAGCTAAGCTGCTAGGATGAATTTCAAAGCTGCCTGTGGGCATCCATTGTTATTGAAAATAAGGTAAGACCCATTTATCTGTTAACAGCATAAATATAGGATTCTTGGGAAATTTAGTTCTATTTTTCTTATAGTTTCAATTTAAGAGAAAGATCTAGTACATTCAAAATTCACATTGCTTCTGGCTTTACTATATTACAAAGAGAACAGTTTCTGAAATCCCAGAAATTCCTGGTTTGAATCTGGATCTCCCTCCTTTCCATTGCATGATTGTGAGAAATTTATGTCTCTGAATCTCCAGAATAACCTACCATGATGCCTGTTTCCTGGTTTATAAACCAAACCCTTCTGACCCCTCTTATGATGGGTGTTGGCCTGTTTAAGCAGTTGAATATGGCAGAAGTGATGGTAAATTCCAAGGTTAGTTTATAAAAGTCTGCCACTTGTCAGGAGCCCTTGCTTGTCCTTGGATCAGAGCTCTGGGAAAAGCAGCTACCCTGCTAAGAGGCCACTTAGGCTCTCTGTGGAGAGGCCCATGTGGGGAGAACTGAGACTGCCAAGAGCCATGTGGGTGAGAACTTGAAAGCAGATGTGATAGCCCCAGCCAAACCTTGAAATGACTTGTGCCCTGGCTCACAATGTGTCTGAAATATCAAAGCGTCCCTGAACTAGAACACTCAGTGAAACTGCTCCCAGGTTACTGACCATACAAACTGTTGTTTTAAGTTACAATTTCTTGAGGGTAGTTTATTGCATAACAATTGATATTTAATGAATAGGAGTACTTAAACATTGCTGTTTTTTTTTTTTTTTTGAAATGTGTCCTAAATTTTCCAGCAATGTTTTTCCCCTAGAATCTGGTAAAATATTGACTCCGTTGTCTGCATCTAAAATAGAAATATCAGATCCACTAAAGCCAAAAATTCTTTCCTTGAAATAAGGCAGAAATTTGTGATCGGGTGCAAAATTATAGAGGTTACAGTTTGGATCCTAAATATCCTCCAAAGGCCCTCCAATGCTGTTCCCCCAGCAGGGTGCATTGGGGAGGTAATAGAACCTTTAAGAGGCAGAGCCTTGTGGGAGGAGCTTAGGTCATTGGGGATGTGACCCCAAAGGGGATTGTGGGGCCCAGTTCCCTCCTCACTTATTTTGACTTTCTGGCTTTGAGGTGAGGGCTTTTGCTCTGCCATGTGCTCCTACTACCTTTCCTCAGGCCCAAAGGCACAGGAACAACCAATCACGGACTGGAACATTCAAAACTATGAGCCCAAATAGGACTTTTCTCCTCATATTTCACCATCCTCACATCAGTATTTCTCTGGTTTTGGTTGCCTAGAGTTTGTTCTGCAGTAGACTTATCAGGAAAGCTCCCAGCCTCAGGTATTTTTGTTGAAAGCTGACTACAACATGTCCTTTTAGGTTATAGTTAGGTTATAGTTTCCATCTATTTTGTGAACTTGAATTTCTGGCATTATTCAATAGTATACAAGGATTTAATCTTTACATAATTCACTTTTTTTCTGTTAATATCAACTTTGAGATTTGATACAATCCTTTTCTGTGGCTCATTTGTTAAAGAAAGATGAATGAACCAGTATCACTTTTCTAATTTCATGATTCTAGAGCTTTCTTTTGTTGTTTTTAACCAAGTGACAAAAAATATAGCAGTGCCTTGCTCCTGGGTTTCCTTGTTCTCTGTCCTGCTCCCCCACCTTATTAGGACCTTCCCTTTCCTTTGTCCTGGTTTTTCCTGTCCTACCCAATTAGGATTCTGTGCTCAGCATTTTCTCTTTAATGCAGGTCTTTGTCATGTAAATTTGGTTTGGTTTGTTACTTTCAAGAATTCATAGGCACAAACCCCCTACAGATAGGACACTCTCAAATCTTCCTAGGACCCCTTTGCATTTTTCTGCAGTTAGTGTCTGAATAGTTCAAAATACTTTCTAGAGTATCTGAGAGTTTAGAAGTACTTAGGAAAACTTAGGAGTGTTTCATCTTTGGATTTGTTCTCTTCATTGTTCTGTTTCTATTAGTTTATTTATTTTCAAGTTAACAGAAATAAGTCTTTGTTAAGTAACTTTTAATATCAGACAAATAATACTCTTATAATTCTCATGACAGCAAATATATAATATCAATGCTTTGACCATCTTAAGTTAAAGGCCCTTTGTCACAAAAATATATGATTTTAAACTTTATTCAAATAGAATTTATAATCCCTATGATGCCCCTACATTTACATAACAATAGTAAAATTAGCAAGCACTGAATTATATTGATAATTTATCATTCTTAGTTTGTGGTTTTTAGAAACAGTACATGCATGTAATATATGTCAATTCCTTGGCTTATTAGTTGCAGTGTACAATGCAGCAAAATACAAAACACCTGCTTCATGAACATTCCTTCATATCTGCAAAGCGTCGGTTAGAGATTAGCTTCAATACTGATATTTAACTATCCTATAAGCAATTAGCATTACATTGTAGTATGCCATCAAGGCAACTTTTTACTAGAAAAATCAAAATAAAAACCATTATTTGTAAACTTTTACACAAAATGTAACTCTTCAAGGGGAAATGAAAAGTAAAATTTGTCTATTTACTATTGAATATGCATAGAATTTCAATTTTTGTTATACTGAGAAAAAGAGTTATTTTGTGTTGGGAAAATAACATTTCAAAAAACAATTAGTAGAAAAATCGACCAGTATAATGTTTTGTCCTTCGGATACCAGCACAAGATTTGGGAACATCCTGAGAGTGAAGTCATAGATATCCATGGGTGAAATGTACAAGTTCATTTTAAAGAAATATTTCCTTGTGATCGGAAATAGTTGTGATATGAAGTAAACTGATTGGAGGTTGTCACACACAACTGTTTTCGTGAATTATGCCAAGGGCATTATTGTCTCCTTCTCCCTCCCCTACAATACTAAAAAATAAAAATATATTCATCGAGTTCAAGACAAATAGTGACAGGGACTCCTGAAAGTGTTAACAAAACACAGGAAGAAAAAGAAACGCATATTGTGATGTATATAGGAAACTGTATATAGCTCAATGAAGAGCAGGGTTTCTATTTCAATGATACTGATATCAGCTTTGAAGGTGGCACTCTTGGCTCTGCATGGCTCTCCTCCAATCCAGTTCCTCCTAGCCATGAAAAAATGATATCTAATTTTAAAAATGATTTTCCAGTTCTTTTGGAAGTGTTCCATGGACTCCTACTTTGGAAGCAATAAGCTGGCTTATTGGACTAAAGGTAGCAGAGGTAACTTTTGGTTTGGAGATATACTACCATCTGTAGTCTCAAGAGATCTTGCAGTTGACTCTCCTGCCTTTGACTCTTTACCAACATCTGTTTTGATTATTTTTATAGAAAATTTTACAGAGGTTCAGAAACTGTTCTGCCATTACTACCCAGTTCTCAGAGTGGGCACCAAAAATTTCCCTGGAAATAATTTTAAGAAGCATTTGTGTCTATTTATTTATTTTTTTGAAATTAGTTTATGATGCAAATTTAAGAACAGAGACAAAGGTAGAGAAGATAAATATATTGATACTTACCATCCACTCATTTTTCACAATTAGTAACATATGACTGATAAGGAAAAAATTCTGAGATTTTCTAAATTTAATTACAAAGGCCAGAGGAGGGAGGAGAAGCAAGATAAAAGAAGTTAATTAGTTAACAGCTCTCGGGCAAACAAAGAAGGAAACTGCTCCATATCCCTGAATATATGTTGAAATCTTGATTCAGAACCCTGAAGTGTGGACAATCAAGGTGCTATTTGCATTCTGCATACAACCCCAACCAGTCAAGGAGCTGCAAATACTTCTTAAGGCTTATCCTCCTATTCCAAAACGTTGATCCCTTTGAGTTGTCCCTTTCCTCTTACCTATAGCCAATGTAGGTCCAATGTAATCAATGTTTATGTTCTTTTCCCTTAATTTTCCTTATAAAATACTCTGGCTTTTTAGATTGGTGGAAGCTTTTCCAGCTGCTGGTAGCTGTGGACACTTGTCCCAGGATTGTTCCCTTCTTCTTGGGTAGCATTTCGTGACTCAGTAAACCCTTTGAGTTCAGGGATTTCTTGGTTGCAAAAGTTTTGGTTTAACATAACTAATCTTATTTCATTTCAGCATTATATATTTCTGTTTTCCTCATAATGGACTATTTTGAAGAAAATTCCAGATAGCATGCCATTCACTTCTATTCTCTCCTCTCTCTCTTTTTTTCTTTTATTTTCTTCCAGTACTGGGGATCAAATCCAGGGGTGCTCTACATCCGAGCTAAATCCCCAGCCCTTTTTATTTTTTATGTTCAGACAGGGTCTTGCTAAGTTGCTGAGGTTGGCCTCAAACTTGCAATCTTCCTGCCTCCCAACTATCTGGGATTACAGGTATGCACTGTAAATTCCTGGTTTCAATGGTTTTTGAATGTCAAATTTTATTCATATTTCATTATGCATGTTTTAAAATGTTTTCCTTTTTCTTTAAGCTGTCATGACTACTATTTTTGAATAACAAACAACCACAAAGCTTTCTGTCATGAATAAGTTATTTTTTTTCCTCAGTGTCTTCACTCACAAATGCATCCAGATCAAAAGTATAGGGAGGCTTGGTTCAAATGGCAAATTATATAATGCCAGGCTGTGATGTTTCATGGCTTTACACAAGTTGTTAGTACACAATGGGGTTTTGCTTTCACAAATCTTGGAATAATTTGGCCTATGGATGGACCACAGAACTGAACTAATTAGGAAGAGGTGTATTCTTAGAGATTTATGAAAAGAGAATAGTCAAACAATGAAAACCAAACCAAACCAAACCAAACCCCAGCCATCTATACAGTTTTCACATCAGAAAACCTGAGTCTACCTAAAATTCCCCCTTTTTCTTTATACAGCACAACCTCTAGCCCAAAGTTCCTTCCCAATTTCCACTTTCCCTACCTAAGCTCAGGACTTCATTTTTTTTTTTCCTAGACCCTGGCAACAAGCTTCTAATTTCTTCCTTGATCTCAAATCTCATCCCTTGAAGTTGGTCCTTCAGAAACCACTAATGTGATCTTTCTTCAGTGTGCATCCATTTGACTCTTTTGTTAAGATGTACTTAGTGACCTCTTATCATTTAAGGCTAAATAAAAACTCTTGAAATGACAAGGTGCTCATGATCTGGATACTATTTATTTCTTTAGTCTCTTTTTTTCCTCTTTACTGTGTTTCCTTCAGTGTTCTAAATCATTCTGGACTCCTTCACTGTTTTATTTTGTTTTGTTTTTTCCAGGCAGAGTTGCCTATGTGCCTCCAATTCCTGCACTCGAGCAGTCCTCTTGCTTCAACTTCCTGCATAGCTGGGGCTACAGGTATGCTATGTGTTCTTATATGTTGTTCTTTTTTCCTTCCCAAATATCCCCACACCTTGCCAGTAAACTCTTACAATCAAGCCTTAGCAATGTCTGTTCTGACTTAAAACCCAAACCCAAACCAAAACAAAGAACATGGCTTATGAATCAAGAAGAAATTGAACTATTATTTTAGACTTTAAATGTCCTGCTCATATCTCTTATTTCATTCATTCCTCAAAAGTTTTTATGAAGGAATTTGGGGTGTAGTTAAGCAGTACAGAATGTGCTTGGTTTGTGTGAATCTCTGGGTTTAATTCCCAGCACTAAAAGACAAAACAAAACAAAAACAACCCAAAACCTTCATGAAGTACATAAGGCAGGTACTGTTTTCTGTGGATAAGTAAACGGAGTAGAGGCATCAGCCAGTAAGTGGCAGAAGTAGGAGACACTAGAAAGTTCCAGCAGGCATCATTATATTGTCCTCCATGAAAGCCTTGCCCCAGTGCTGAAGGAGGCAAATTTGCCCTTGCTTCTCATACCTCCCTTTGGGAGTTCACAGAAGGAGAGACCTTCGTTATGCAGATTTTTGACCTTTTTTCTTTTCTTCTTCTTCTTCTTTTTTTTTTTAAAGCTGTCTTGACCACTAATTCTGAATAATAGGCAACTTAAAGGCTTTTTATTGGGAGAAAGTTATTTATTTATTTTTTCCTTACTGAATTCACCCACAAATGCATCTAGGTCAAAAGTTTAGGGAAGCTTAGTTTAAAATGGCATTCATGTTTTGTTATGGTGATTTTTAATTTTTAAATACATAAGTGATTGAATAGTGAAATCCTGCTCAGTGGTTAGAGGTCATGAGAATTCCTCCCAATCTGAACAGTTTTAAATTATTAGATGGCCACTGGCTTACTGAGAGTGGGGTTAGGGATGCAGTGTCTGACCTTCACCTACCCTTGAACTGGAATACAATCTACATTTCCAAAGGCTCCAAGAGTTTCAATTTGAATTTCTATGGTGACACTTGAAAAGACTGATCATTTACCCTGAATGAAGAGGAAAGAATGAGGGTGAGAGGTTATGAGCAGCCAACCCTGGCAGTGGGAGCTGACATTCAACTAGAATAGTCCCCAAGAATTTCCGATGTTTCTTGTTGCAATATTTAACTCATTTTTGTATTTACATTTGATAAACAAAAGTTTAGACATTCAAGTGTTACAATGTCTGCTGTCCTACCTGCAAATACCAAGATTGATTTAAATGGGAAAGATTTTCCTTTTTTTTGCCCCCTGCAAATTGTTTTCCTCCAAGTTGTAAGAACAATTTAAGGTTTTCAATGAGTGTTTTGGTTTTTTTTTTTGGAAGATACATGAATAACAAAACTGATTTTGGAATTCTTTTTAAAATTTATGAGATTTTTTTTTTTAGAGATTTATTTATTTTTTTTAAAGAGAGAGTGAGAGAGGAGAGAAAGAGAGAGAGAATTTTTAATATTTATTTTTTAGTTCTCGGCGGACACAACATCTTTGTTGGTATGTGGTGCTGAGGATCGAACCCGGGCCGCACGCATGCCAGGCGAGCGCGCTACCGCTTGAGCCACATCCCCAGCCCCAAATTTATGAGATTCAATGTGACATTTTGATAACTGTATACACTGTGGAATTTTTAAAGTATTTTTAAATTATTAGGCAGATTAACATATACATTGGGGATGGAAATATAGCTCAGTTGGTAGAGTGCTTGCCTCCTATGCATAAGGCCCTGGGTTCTAATCCCCAGCACCATTTAGAAAAACAAAACAAAACATATACATCGCCTCACATATTTATCATTTTTCTGTGGTGGGAACATTTAAAATCTACTCTTTTCAGAAATTTTGAAATATACATCATTATTATTACCATAATTATTTTGTAATAATATACAAAATAGCAACAATATACAAATTAATAACAGTAAATATATTACTACAGTAATATTATTATTTTGGTAGTAATATACAAAACAACAATAGTAATTATATTATTAATATTAATAATAGTATTAATATTATATAATAATATATTATAATATTATTATACTAATAACATAATAATATTACAGAGGCTCACACATACTAGGCAAGTGCTCTTCCATGGAGCTACAGCTCTAGCATGTTTTTTTATTTTATTTTTTTGGGGGGTACTAGGGATTGAACTCCGGGGCACTCGACCACTGAGCCACATCCCTAGCCCAATTTTGTATTTCATTTAGAGACAGGGTCTCACTGAATTGCTTAGAGCCTTGCTGTTGCTGAGGCTGGCTTTGAACTTGTGATCCTCCTGCCTTAACCTCCCCAGCTGCTGGGATTACAGGTGTGCATCACCGCACCTAGCTCCCGGCACATTATTAATAACATTCACCTTGGAAAGAGTAGGAAAGAATATCTACTGTCCTACCTTCAAATACCAAGATTGATTTAAATGGGAAAGATTTTCCTTTTTTTTTTTTTCCCCTGCAAATTGTTTTCCTCCAAGTTGTGGAGGACTTATTATACTATCTAACTTAAACTCAATCTACTTTCAAAATACACTTTGCCTTTTCAGATTATAATCTCTTTTGGGCAGTGACACATTTGTAATTTATAAGGTGTCAAAAATAAACAGATTCATGTAGGTGAAAAATAAATGCCATGGCTTCCTCAGACTTACAGTCATTCCTATTGAGTAACATAACCTTGAGTAAATAATTAAATAGAGCAGATTTTTTTTCAAGTTGAAATGGAAGAGAATTTGGCTATTTAGGAATTGAAAATAAAACGGCAATTGAATTCCTCAGAATTATGTGTGAGAAATGCTGTAACAGTCTTTCTTGAGAAAAAATACATAAGGAAGAAGTATGTTAGAAGAGACCTCTTGTGTTTATAACAGCTTACTGCAGTTTTATTTAAAACATCTAACTGGGAAGATGGAATAAAAATCTTTTCTCTTGTGTTCCAATAACTATAACTCAATAATAGGACTAAAAACCCTGGACATCACATAGGAAACAAACACGAAATGCTGATATGTGAAGAAAAGAGGGCAGATAGGTTAGAGACTTAGGGCCAGAGGGATGAATTCCCTTCTTTGAGTTTTCTTTTTGACTTATGTGGACTTGCAGTGAAAGAAGCTGGACACCTAGAAATGCCAATGAATCAATGAATGTAGGCGAGACAAATAAATAAAAAGATAACAATAAAAAAATAAAAATAAAAACAAAATTAAAAAAACAAAACCAAAAGCTCAGCAACACAAAATACTCCCAAAGTCTGTTGTTTCTAGTTGAAGGACCAAGAAATGGGTAATCAGGGAGACCGAAAATGATTAGACAATAATTTCTCGGCTCCAGTCAAACATCACAAAAAATATTGAAACCCTACCCTTCCTAAAGTCAGCAAAAGATGAGTTGGAAGCCCAGACTTCCACTATTCCCAGGCTGTAATGACAGTGGTACCAACCTTCCCCTCCAGTCCCCTCATGGGCTGGCATCAGAGAAAGCCGAGTTGAAAGTTTCATCCCTCACTCGTGGTATCCATGGAGATGACATGGTGTTCCACACCTGCCCAGCAGTAACCAAGTACCCCTGTCCCTCCTTGCTGGAGTGGTTTCAGAGGAGAGCTACTGGAGGCTGACTTTCATCTCAGCTACTCCTTCCCCCTGCTGTCAGTGGAAGCCATCAGGGAAACAGACACATTTCTGGCCCTGCCAGCCAGGGCAAGTAGCAGTGGAGGCTGAGTGTGAATCAGAAACTCTCACACCCACCTAACAATAATGAGTAGTCCTTCCCCTAAGGTGTTGATGGATGTCAAGTGGCATCCTGAAATTCTATCTTATCTGGCAATAATGAGGTATCTCACTCTCCACTTCCACTTTCCCTTCCAAGAGATTTACATATGATCTCAAACTCCATCTAACCCCTAAAATGTCCAGGTTTCAATAGAAAGTCACTCATACCAAGAACCAGAGGAGGGATGGCATTGATGAGTAGATGCCAACTGAGACAACAGAAATGATACAATTACCTGATAAAGGTCTCAGGGGAATCATCATCAAAAGGCTTCAACAAGCATTAGAGACATGCTTGAAACAAATACAAGACAGAAAGTTTTAGTAAAGAAATAGAAAACACAGAAAAATGTAATGTAATGTTTAGCATACAATAACAAAAACTCAGTGGATGGACTCATCAGTGAGGAGACAAAGGAAAGAAACAGTGAATCTGAAAATGGGATAATAGAAGTTATACAAATTGAACAACAAAGTAAAATAGATTGAAAAAAAGTTAAAAAAAACTTTGGGAGTTATGGGACTATAACAAAAGAGTTAGTAGTGTTGTCATCATATCTTGAAAAATGAAGGGACAGAGAATGGAACTAAAAAAGTACTAGAAGGAATAATGGCTGAAAAATACCTAAACCCACAGATTCAGGATGCTGAGCAAACCCCAAATAAGATAAATTCTAAGAAATTAACACCAGAAAACATCATGATCAAACTTCTGAAAATTCAGAGATAATTTTTTTTGAAAAGCAGTGAGAGAGAAAAGACACCTTAGTTATACAAGAAAAACAATTTGAAGACAGTAGATTTGTCATGAGAAACTATGAAGGCCAGAAAGAAGTGACAATATTTTCAAAGTGATGACAAAATAAGTATAAGTTGGCTCTATACTCCTGGACATTGCACATCTGTGGATTCAATTGACCACAAATCAAAAATATTAAGAAAATTGTTCAGACTTTTTGCCTTGTCTTTATTTCCTAAACAAGAGAATAACAACTATTTACATAGAATTTACATTTTGTCAGGTATTGCAGACAATTCAGAGGGATGTAAATAATACAGGAGCATGTGTGTAGATTTTATATAGGCACTACACCTTTTTATATATGGGACTTGAGCATCCATGAATTTTGGTATCTGAGATCCTGGAACCAATCCCCCTTTGGATGCCAAGGGACAATCATACTGTCAACATAAATTCCTAAACCCATCTAAGTGTCCTTTAAGAATGAAGAAGAAATCAAGGCATTCAGCTGAAGGAAAACGAATACGATTTCTTACCAATAGACTTAACCTAAAAGAATGGCTTTAAAAAGTTCTCAATACAGGAAGGAATGAAAAACTGAAGACCGAAGCATTAGATAAGAAGAAAGAATGATGAAAAGAGTAGACATATGGGTAAATGCAAAACATTTCCCTTTCCTCTTGAGTTTGCCAGATTGTGTTTGACAGTTGAAACAAAAAAATATAACACTTCCCTATGTGGTTCTTAATGTAGGTAGAAGAAATATTTAATCAATTACATTATAAATATGAAGGACAGAAGGACATAAAAGATTAAACTTCCATACTTGACTCAAACTGGTAAAATGTTGATACCAGTAGATGTGATAAATTATGTATACATAACAAATACTCAGCAATCACTTAAAAAATCTATAAAAAGTGTACAATCAAGAACACTATAGATAAATCAAGGTGGATGTTTTAGTTAGTTTTTTTTTTCACTGCTATGGACTAAAAGACTCAATCAGAACAACTGTAGAGAAGAAAAAGTTTATTTGAGGATTCATAGTTTCAGAGGTCTCAGGCTATAGGCAGCTGGCTCCATTCCTCAGGGCTTGCAGTGAGGCTGAACTTCATGGTGAAAGAGTGTGGTAGAGGAAAGCAGCTCACGTGATGTTCAGGAAGCAAAGAGAAACTCCACTGGCCACATACAGAATATATATTCAAAGGCATACCCCCAGTGATCCACTTCCTCCAGCCACAACCTACCATTCAGTTACCATCCAGCTCATCAGGGGATTAATTTACTGATTGGGTTACGATTATCATGACCTAATCATTTCTCCTCTAAACCTTTTTGCATTGTCTCATACATGAGTTTCTGGGGACACTTACATCCAAACCACAACAGTAGAATATTAAAATATGATTAAGTAACCCATAAAAAGATAGGAAAGAGAAGACAGCAAAATAAAAAACAAGAGAACAAACAAATGGCAAGTTATATATAAGGTCTAACATGAATAATTACATTAAATGCTCAATTATATGCTACATGCTGTCTATAAGAAACTCACTTCAAATATAATAATCTAGGCAAGTTGAAAGACAAAGGATGGGACAACTTATATCATGCAAACATTAAGCAAAATAAAGCAGTACTTACATTACAATCACATAACATGGACTTCAGAGAAAAGAAAACCACTAAAGACAGAGAGGAATAAAATATAATAATAAAAGGGTAAGTCCATCAAGAAAACAGCAATCCTGAATGGGTATGTACCACAGAACAAACACTCAAAGCACATGAAAACAACAACAACAACAACAACAACAAAAGAAAACTGAAAGGAAAACTAGGCAAATTCACAATTATGGTTGGAGTTTTCAATACCCTCCTCCCAACAATTGGTAGAAAAAGTAGGTTGAAAATCAGCAAGGATATAAAAGAACTTAATACCCTTTATCAACAGGAGTTAATCAACATTTATAGAGCAGTTCACCCAACAGTAGAATAAATGTTTTCAAGAATATACTTCTTCTAAGAGTTGTGCTAGAGGAACCAGAGAACTGGGCATGTAGGTCAGTGGTGCAGTGCTTGCCTATCATGTGCGAGGCCCTGAGTTCAGTCTTCATAACCATAAAAAAGAAAAAAATTATATGAAACCAAAACGTATTTACAGCATTAAATAATTTTAGAAAATTAATAAAAATATGAGTTGACTTACCCATAATTCATTAGCGATAGAGCCAACATCTATACAAGACTCCTATATTAACTGTTTTGCATATTTTCCCCACTGAAATTAAGAATGCTGAACCACCTTGCTGTTTGTTAGTTTGTACTGGGAGTAGAACAGAAATTTTGGAGCAGAGGGAAAAGCTAAGTCCAAATTTGGGTCAGAATAAAAAGAAGAGACTAAAGACATTTCCAAGAGCAATAAGGACATCATTAAAATGCAAAAATACAGCTTCAGAAACTGTAAATTTGGAGTACTCATATTTATCTGAAGTTGTAGCAAAAATTTCTCTAAGCCTGGCAATGTCAAGCTGTGTAGGAAGACAAAATGGGCCAGCAGGACAGGACCATGGAGCCCTTGAGTTTTATCCAGCACGTTTCTAGTGATCCAGGCCATGCTGTAAGCACCAGATTCCATTTTCCCAGAGCCCAGAACTGTATGAGCTTCAGTTTGGGTACAACAGACAATTAACTGGCCAATAATGTGTGCCAAGTGGTAAATTCACTCAAAAGTTCATGCTAGTATATATGTGTGTGATGCACACACAACCTCTGTATGTCAGCATCTCTCTTGTAGGAAGTGGTCTTTTGCTTGCGGGAATGCTGAGGGGCCTGCCCTTCCGGCATCGACTGTGCGGGGCTTGAGGGCATGGAGAAACTCCTCTAGAGATGGTTTCAGAGAACACCATCTGTCTTATTGCTCAGCAAAAATATCTTTTATAGTGGGTATTTACCAATTTACATGTAACAGTCACGATAGGCCAGAGGTGATACAAGACATATCATATTATGGGAGTCTAGACATGAAGAGTTCAGAAACTGCCATGTAGGCTGCCCTTGGTACCAACAGGGGAATAACTTCTTGTCAAAGGAGCAAGGAAATGGCACTTGCCAGTGTTCTGACAGCACTCTGTCCCCAAACATGGTGTTCTATGTTAGGACTTCTCTGCTGCACACTGAGCAAGATAAGCATTCCTCCATGAGGGTCCAAGGTCAGGCCCTGCAGCACAGTTACTATGTTACTTTAATTTTTTTTTAGTTTTGAAGGTTTGGGGAACTCAGAATTGTACAGAATGATGGCTATTGCAGCCTACAGAAATTTTTATCTGTCAAGAATACACTAGGGCTAGGGTTGTGGCTCAGTGGTAGCACATTTGCCTGGTATGTGTGAGGCACTGGTTTCAATTCTCAGCACCACATATAAATACATAAATAAATAAATAAAATAAAATAAAATAAAAGTCTATTAAAAAATAAAAAAGAATACACTAAAAGTTATTTAGTAGGCAATATTCTAATATTCCAAATTGATGTTTCTGTGCTGCCTGTTTAAGAGTAGACATGAACTGTAATAAATAATACATTTTGAGACTTTTCTGTGTACCAGGTACTGTCCTAAGCATGTTACATGTAGAGAGTGACAGATTGAATTCTCGCACTGTAAAGTGGATTCTATTATTCTCTCCAATTTCTCAGATAAAGAAACCAAGGCACAGGAGATAAGCGCTTGCTGAGGTTGCGGATAGAAAGTGGTAGAGCTAGAATGTGAACCCAGCCAGTCAAGTTCCAGAGTCTGTGCTCTTAATCTTTGCCCTCTGGGTAATTAAACAGCCAAGTTGGAACTGCTGTGTCCAGAAAGGTTGCACAAAGGATATTCCTTAAAATTGCCTTGATACCCATAATTTCTAAGGCAATAGAGAAGATTTCATTATCTATTTATCTATTTATTATTTATTTTGCAGTACTGGAAATTGAACCCTGGACCTTGTGTATGCTAGGTAAGTGCTTTATCATTAAGTGACACCCTCCAATCCTTGGGGAAGACTTTGAAAGTTATTTTTCTTCAAAAATTAGGCTATAAATAAATAAATTTTTTTAAAAAATCAGACTATTGGGCTGGGGATGTGGCTCAAGCGGTAGTGCGCTCGCCTGGCATGCGTGCAGCCCGGGTTCGATCCTCAGCACCACATACCAACAAAAGATGTTGTGTCCGCCGAGAACTAAAAAATAAATATTAAAAGTTCTCTCTCTCTCTCTCTCTCTCTCTCTCTTTTAAAAAAAATCAGACTATAGATAGGCTTCTAACTGTCTTAACAATGTGAGTCACATAGGCTTAAAGCAGAAGTAACAGCCAGAGAGTATGAATTTTCAATTTTGAAACTTGTAAAAACAAAAGGATGGGTTTCAGTACCGTGTCATATTCCTTATCCCCCTTTCTTTTCTCTGAGTTCAGGTAATTTTTTTCTCTTTCTCTGAAAGAACCTCTTCTTCTTTAGTATTGTTTGAACTTGGCTAGTTGTTTCCCGGTCTTCATAGTTGTAGTCAGTGGGACTGGACTGTTGAACAGTACAGGAGAAAATGAGAACTACTCACACAGGCCAAATCCCTACATATAACACAGAGGCTTGGTGGAGGGAAAGGGCTGGAGAGGAAGAGAGATGCTTAGGCAGGGGCTTCAGTGTGAACTTCTGGCTTGGCATACGAAAGGATCTTGAGTAGCTGTAAGGAAAGAGAGAAATTGGAATAGGAGAGGGAGAGCTGGGGGCTGAGTTGGGATATTTGAGAAGAGTTTCTGTGAAAATTATAGTAGTATAGATGGACAGGCACAAATGTAAGCAAGTATTCCAACTTGATGTATCTATAGGCTGAAAAATGGAGACTTCTACGATTAGAAAGAATCTGGAGAACTTAAAAAGAGAGAGAAGATAATAAAAAAAAACGCAAAATACTTTTAAGAGTGTTATGGATTCCTAGAAAAAACTGAAATATCAATATTTCAGGGCTTATTATTTATTGTTGATTCTATATGATTGAGTTAATTATAAGAATGTATATTTTTCTCATTTTGCAATACAAGTTCAGTAACTTTTATTAACTTTTCACTGGTTTACATATGTCCTGATTTAAGCAACCCCTTTGGCCATTCCCACAGCTGTGTAAAATAAGTGGATCTCCATTAAAAGGTTGAAATAGCTTGGTATGGTTGGCACACACCTGTAGAATCAGCTGTGGTAGGGGGGATTGTTTCAATCCAGGAGTTAAGAGACCCAGTCTCTTAACAAAATCAAAATGAAATTCTGTCACATAAAATATGAAAATCAGGTAAGAGGCAGCCCCTATAGCCTGGTTTTCTAATTCAGCATACACCTGTCTGAATGTACTACATGCTACAATCATCTAACAGATAAACTAAGATGATACTTTTATAATACAAATGATAAATGTCTATAGGAAAAAATGTAAACTTTGTAATTTTACAGGTTTCTTTATTCACATAATCTTTTTTTTTTTGCTTAATTCTCTAAGTCATCTTTTTCAAATAAGAGAAAAATGAAAATCCGGCTAAGAATATATATCTACTCTTGGATGAAGAGTGAATGCTTAGGAATAGATTTGTTACTTCAAGAACTGATTTGTGAAAATAAACTTTAAAAGCTATGAAATTGAAAACTGTATTGGATCCTTTTTACTTGATGGAGTCAGGAGAGTTTGAAATGGAAGAAGCTTTGGATCACTTACTCTTATTATATTGTGCTTTAGTGGAAATGAAAATATACTACCCTAAAAATCATGCTTTTATCATTGTCATTTAATCTTTTGAACAATTGAATTACTTACTTTCTCTTAAATTTTCCTAGGATTAACAATCTGACTCTCAGTGGAAACTTTTGTGATGTGGTCTTTCAATCCTAGAGTATCTGGTCATTTCAGTAAGAGAACAGTTTTTCAAAATTCAGTCCTACGTGTGAGAAAAGATAACTTTTAATGTTATCTGAGAATCCGCATACTACCAAGTAACACTGAATAGCTCACGGATGGAAGCATGATCATTTTACCTCCAGAGACTATGTCTGGATACAATGGTAGATGGTCCATGTAATAGACATTGCTTGGGTGTGACACAGGTGTAGCAGACATGTTAATTTTGTTTTACCATCATCTACTTCTTCTACGAATTATACCTTTATTTTGGGAAGGGACACCACCCCTCTTTATTAGGTGGCCTGGACCCGATGCTCATCCTAGGTTTAAAGGAGAGGATAAGAGTCAGTTCTGGAAATCAGTGTGTCATAGCCCTTTAGTGACAATGATTGTATCAGTTATGTATTCAGGACTTCAGCTGGATCAGGGAGAATCCTCCCCAAGATCTTTGCTGAAACTTCTGGGGAAAAGGCATTGTCTTCCTCTGTGGGCGATGCCAAGTTGATTCAAAGACCAGCACTTTTGATAGCTTGTGTGTGTGTGTGTGTGTGTGTGTGTGTGTGTGTGTGTGTAAATACTTAGCCTTTGCCTGAGGAAAAAACAAAAACCAAAGGAAGCAAGTCAAAGAGATGGAGCAAGTAAGATAAAGGGGCTGAAGTTCTTTAAGATGTAGAGGCAGGGGTGCAGCATGGTGGTAGAGCATATTCATGAGCTCTGTATTCAATCCTCAGTATTAGTAATAACACTCATAATGATAATAAATAATTTTCAAAACTCCTGAAGGTGTAATTGGGTACTTGCTTACACTTGTGCCTCAGCCCATCCATACTCCTATAATTTTTTTTAAGAGAGAGTGAGAGAGTGAGAGAGAGAGAGAGAGAGAGAGAGAGAATTTTTAATATTTATTTTTTAGTTCTTGGCGGACACAACATCTTTGTTGGTATGTGGTGCTGGGGATCGAACCCGGGCAGCACGCATGCCAGGTGAGCACGCTACGGCTTGAGCCACATCCCCAGCCCTCCTATAATTTTTTGAGCCAACACATTCTTAAAAATTGAAACCAGTTTAATTTTGGTTTCTTTGGCAAACAGGAGTCCTGATTGATTCAGTTAATTTTCTGACAATTGAAACAATTGGCCACAAAGAATGGACAGGAAATTAGGGGGACTTGTGGTTCTAGATGGGTGAGGTTGCGGAAACTGAGATTAAAGGACAGAGATTCAAATTAGCAACTAAAATAGTGTAGGCTGGCAGACAAAAAAACTTGGTTTTGTCAATTGGCCCATATTGTAATATATAAAATAACAAATTTTTATTTTTAAAAAAGTGTAGGCTGGTCCACATTATTCAAAATGAATTCAAAGCCATATATATTAGGCTGAATTATAGCACTTCACCCCCGCTAGGCATATTTACTTCTTAATCCCCAGAAATGGTGATTGTTACTTTATCTGGTGAAAGGGGCTTTGCAGAGGTGATTGATTTAAAGATACTGAGTTAGGGATGAGATACTGTATTATCTGCATGGTCTTTAAGTAACTCTGAGGGGACTTATAAGAGGGAGGTATGAAGATCAAAGGAGGAAGAAGGTGATAGGAAGACAAAAACAGCTTAGAGTGATGTGACTGTGAGCCAAAGAATGTCAAGGAAGTTTCTAGAAGGCAGAAAAGATAGGGAATAAGTTCTCCTCTGGACACTCCAGAAGGAACTAACCTACCCATATAAGACATATTTTAGACTTCTGACCTCCAGAACCGTAATAGAATAAATTTGTGTTGAATCACTGAATTTTGGTAATTTGTCACAATTCCAATAGGAAACCGATACAGCATGCTAAGTTAAATGGATATCTTGAAATGGATCTCCTAATATTGAAAAATATCTTGCCTTTTGAACTTCTAGTGGCCTGTAAAGGGGAATCAGATCTCCAAATATGGCTGGCCCTTAATCTCTGAGGTAATAGAAAGACACTTTCTAATTAAGAGTAAAGAAGGGGATTTCCCAGAGAGTTGGCCTATTTAAAATGATCATGGGGTTCAGATTACATCATGGTGCTCATGATCTAGACACCTAATTACATAAGATGGGGAGCATTAGGAAGCTTTCAAAGGAAGGTAAACTGAATCTTCAGCCAAGTTAAAATGTTGATGGACAAAATGTTAAACTTCCCCCCAGGAGACGTGTGTCAGTCAGGAAACTATTTCCTGTCAGTTGAAACATCTTTTTATAGCTGGGAAAAACCTGGGAAAATCAACTAGGGAGCCATGGAAAAAAAGGTTTCCTTATTTACTTTGGCTTTTTGAAAAGTTCTTGGTCTTGAGCAGAAGTTTGGCTCTGGGGAAAACACACTGAAGGGCAATTAAAGATGTCCCAAGTGGACTCCGAAGAAGTAGCCTTGCCCGTTGCTGTATATGAGAGTTTTGAGATAGAGAAATAAGTGGGAGACTGGGGAGTGCCCCAGGCCTGTGCTCTAACAAAGGGCAATGTGTTTCTGTTGCACCTTTGTGTGGCCTGTGAATTGAAGTGAATTTGAATGCCATCTTGTTTAAAGTGACTTATCCTGATTTGGAGTATCTGGAGATGTGGAAGGGACTGAGAATTTAGGCCTGTTTGCATCATTTATGCAGGCTTATCTTTGCTTTAAGGTCTTCTGGAGAGACACAGACTGGTTTGATTGCCACTTAAAAATAGCTTCAGCACAAAACACTTGGACAAATTTGGAGACCAAGTTTTCACCTTAAATTCCCAAGTTATGGACCTCTAGGGTCAGACACTCACTGAGGGGAACAGTTGGAGTGAACCATTATGGTCCATGGAGTAGACATTGGAAGGAAAGCATAAAGGTTTCAGATATTCAGTTTTCTGGTATCACTGGAATTTTGTTTTTCTTTCTGATTAATATTTTTCAAGGGAATAGTTGGGGATGGTGGTGGTAGTGGTGGTAGTAGGTGTGGGACTGAGGAATGGGATTGTATGGGGAGGGGAAGGGGGAGATAGAGGACTCTGAGGCATGAACTTAAATTTAAAACTTGTGACCAGGAATATACTGGAGCTAGACTTAGACCGTTGAAGAACAACAATGAGTTAGCTTTCTGTCACTATGACAAAATACCTGAGATAATCAAATCAATAAAGGAAAAGGTCTGGCTCATGGTTTCAGAGATTCTAGTCCATGGTCACTAGGCTCTGTTGCTTTGGGCCTGTGGTAGCACAAAATATTGTTGTGGAAGCCTGTGGCAGAGGCGGCTTATTCCCCTCATGGTATCTGGAAAGTGTGCAACACACACACACACACACACACACAGATAGACAAATAGACACCAGGGCTCCAATATCCATTTCAAGGCTATTACCCCCCCTCCCCGCCCCCAACTAACTTCCTTCCCACTAGGACCCACCTCTTAGAGGTTCCATCAACTCTCAATAGCATTGTGGGCCTTTGATGGGTCATTCAAGATCCAAACTATAGCAAGCAAATAATAAAGACATCTCCCTAAAAATAGTTACTGTTTATCAGGTGCTTACTTGGGAGAAGAAATGGTCTTTTATCTGCTTTACAAATCTTATGTACTTTGCACTTTTCACACAAAGTGCTATTGTTATTATTTTATTCCTATCTGACAGGTAGGATATGGCAGCAAGTAATGTCCCAACACACCCAGCTAGTAAATGGGTGAATTAGGATTGCCTTGGGTGGACTAGTTCTAGGGCCACAAGGAGAGAAATGGGAGGGAAAGAAAAGGCACCACCCCAAAATAAAGACGCCTCCAAGCAAGGGGGTCTGCCCACTGAGGTATGTTCACTGTGAAGGGCATGTCTGTGCTTGAATGGAAGGTGGAGGCAGGGCAGGGTGACTCACCCCCGCCTTCAGCATGGCTCTGGGGAAGCCCACTCTCTGCAAGTTGAAGGGGTCTCTCCTGCCAGCATGGAGTGTGGTGTGGTGAGGAATCTGAGGTGCAGGAATCTGGTGAAGATGGCCTTGCCCTGAGGGCTGAAGCTCAGTGCAGACTCAAACATCCTTTTTTGGCAGAGATGGGGTTGTCTAACTCCCTGTGGGAATGTGATTCTGTTTGCAGTAAAACCAATTTGAATTAATTTAGCAAGTGTCAATTTTTCCCTCTGAACTGTGTAGAATACTGTTCTAAAATTAGACTAACTAGTGAAACCTTCATACAGCGCCTTTTTTTTTTTTTAACAGATTGAGATAATGTTTCATGCAAAGATGCTGTTGGGTGAGGCAGCCCTTTTTAATCACAGTCCAATTTGCCCTGAGGATTCTGCTGTACCTCCAACCTTGTGGGGACCGGCCCCAGGGGCATTTCACACAAGGGCTGGCTGTGTGCTCACCCTCTCCACCTCCCACCTCACTGGATACACTTTCTCTTTGAGAATTGCTGCTAGAGATGTTCCCACTTTCAAACTCCTGAGAAATAGGTTGGAGTAAAGTGGAACCTTTGGAGGTGCCATGTGATTGCTTTGAACCTAGGATCTGCGTTTCCAAGGCAGGCAAATTGGCACTTACAAGACAACTGAGTGGGAAAGCCCTGGCTGGGGCTGGGGAAGAACATGGATCAGAAAACAGAGGCTGAGGAGGGCTTTATTCCAAGGACATCAGAGATAAGTCATTTATGCTTATATAAATCTGTAGGATACGTGAAGGCGTCGGCCTGGCTTGTCAGCATTGAGAAAAGGTCACTGGGTCTAGATGCATGTGCCTGGCACAAGTGCATAATGCTGACAGTCACTGCCTGTAGGAGTCGGCTGCAGGACAGGGGTCACAGGGGTCACAGTCCATGGAGAGTCAGAGTTCTTAAAGTCCCTGAAAATGATGGTTGGTGGTGGGGGCCAGCGAATGTCAGGGGCCTTCCTGTCCCTTACGTGTCTCTCTCTGAGTTCCCTCTTCCTGTCCTGCGCCACCCACTTCTCTTCCTGCCCTGCCCTCCGCTCTTTTCTTGCCTTCTGTCCACCCCTCCTTTTATCTGCTCTGTTGATTTTCTTTCTCTCATCCTGTCAGTATCCACTAGCTAAGCATAGTCCTCAATGTCCCTGTTTTGTGTTACTTCGCTCAAGTAAAATGCTGTTTTGTTCAAAGTAACAATCCTGCCCAGTCCCCGCCCTTACTACCCCATCTTTCCTCTATTTTTACTCTTCACAGCTGGCATCAAAGCTAGGGCAGGGATGTGAAGAGCTCTCTGACCCCCTTCTCAGCCCAAACCCTACTCTTGAAGGGACTGAACCCAGCACCAGTTCTAAGGGCTTTGATAACCAGGCACCATCCCTCCCTCCACCATCCCTTTTTCTTTACTACAAAATGGCCTAATGGACCAGTGCCCCAAAGGAGGCTGTAGTAAGCACAGCTATCCGCATTCCCAGAGGACACCACTGGGCAAGTCCCCTCAGCACTCATGTGTCTCCTTACCACCGTCATTACTGAGGTCCTAGTTCTCAAGGTCACCTTCCATCATTCTGACTTACTTCCATAAGTCTCATAACTTTTCTCTCATCTGACTCATGTTCCTACCTCTGTCAGACCCCTGGAAGTCCAAGACTGTCATTGGTAAAATTTCCTTTTGTCAGTCTCATCTGAGAGCATGTCCTTCACCTTCTTTTTTCTAACTCTGAGCTGTGTTACTCAGAGCTACTGGGCTCTTACATGGCTACTGAGCACTGAAATGTGGCTTGTCCAAATTGGGATATGCCATCATCAATGGGTTTTGAAGACTTTATAAGAAAAAAAGAACTTCGAACATCTTGAAGGATATTTAGGTGGCTGTAGGATTCTATGTTGAAAGTTCCTTTCTTTGAGTACTTCAAAAATATCATTTCATGGGCTGGGGTTATGGTTCCGTGGTAGAGCGCTTGCCTAGCATGTGTGAGGCACTGTGTTTGATTCTCAGCACCACATTAAGTAAATAAATAAATAAAATAAAGATATTTTTAAAAATGTTGTCTCATTTCTTTTTGGCCTCCATGGTTTCTCCTACTATTTTTATTATTTTAGGTTAAGTGAAATGCATTATTAAAATTAAGTTTACCCATTTATTTTCATCTTTCAAGAAGCCACCAGGTAGTAAATACTTTAAAATTACACATGTGGCTCACATTGTATTGCTATATGGGACAACGCTGCTCTGGATGAGATCTGGCTGCTCCCTGAAGGTCCAGCAGCTTCACCAGACTCTCAAATGGTTCTTTTCCAGGTCCTTGGCTCAGACTAGACATGTAAGTGGAACAAGTAGCAAGCAGGTCCATTCTTTTTTCTAATATATTGTTATAGCATCTCTACATTTCACGTGACACTCATCCATCATTCTCTTGGTTATTCCCTTCCTCTTTGCCCATAGACTCATACATCAAAATAAAAATGATTTCAAGTGTCCCATCCTTTGAAGTCTCTTAAATTTATAAACGATTCCCTGTAGGTTCCCAATTTCAATATTTCTTTGATTCCATTGGCACTTCTGACTAATTGATTCTATCACCTTTCCACTTACCCAGTTGAGAGTCTGTGTGGTTCATCATTAAAATTATTATCTTGCCTACACCTTTAAGTTTTTAACTTTCTTATACTTTCTGACAAACCTCTGAACCCAGTTGTGTTAGTCAGTTTTCCATTACTGTTACAATTGACATAAATCAACTTATAAAGAGGAAATGTTTATTTTAGTTTATAGTTTCAAGGTTTCAGTCGATAGCCAGTTAGCCCTGTTGTTGTGGGTGCATAGTGAGGCAATACATAATGGAAGGAGTATGTGGTACAGGAAGTTGCATACCTTGTGGTAGCCAGGAAGTAAAGAAAGAGGAAGAGGAGGTCCCTGTAGCCTCCTTATAGACTTGCTCCAAGCAACCTTTCTTTCACTAGGCCCTACCTTTTAGTTTCCACCAAGCTGGTCTCTATTCCTTCAATACATGGGCTTTTGGGGAAACATTTAAGATGCAAATGATGGCACTGGTCAAATTTGGCTCTCAATGTCTACAAGCCAAGCAGACATCATGGCCAGAAAACAAAAAACAGAAACAACAAAAACCAACCAAACAAAACCCAGTGAACTTCTCTCTCACTCTAGGTTTGTGATACCAAACCTCAAGTGGTCCTTAGCATGACCCATCTTGTGAAATATCTCCTGTTCACTCCCTCACTTTCCTCACACTCCTTCACTGTCCTCTGAAATATTTCAGCTTACACTTCTTTTCATAGTACTGTGAAAATAAAATTGATCACTATTAATCACTCAGTGGTAGAAAATTAACCAGATATGCAGCCATGTATAGTCTCTGCTTCCCTTTCACATATGAATTGACCCTACTATTATCTGAAACCTATTTCTTACCTGTGCCCCCTATTCTATCCTCTCTCATCTAGTGAAGAACTAAATTTCTTTGATTCTCCTTTCTGTCTTTTATTATGCCTCTCCTACCCCACTTATCAGCATAAAAATATAAAATATATTCTCTTAGAATAAATAGATACATAGCAGCCACAAAAGAAAGTGTTCTGGACTTTATATTAGCTTCTAATTACTGCATGAATTTTTCTGACCACCCTTTCTGGTAGTGCAGAGGATTGAATCCAGGTCCTCACTTGGGCTAGGAAGGCACTCTACTGCTGAGCTACAGTCACCATCTCCTCCTCCCTTCTGTAGCAGAACTCCTGGAAGAAGTCATCTATACTCTCTGCCTCCACTTCACCGAATAGGCTCTCTGGAACCGCTTCTATCAGATATTCAAGCCCACTAGTCCACAGCTATTGCCACTGTCAGCAACAATGTCAATGTAGCTTCTTCTAATGTTCACTTCTCAGTCATCTTGCTTGGCCTCTGGCAGTATCTGACCTGATTGTGTGTTCCCTCTTGGAACACTATGGTCACTTGACTTCCAGGGCTCCATTTTCTTGGTTTTCTTTTTCCCTCCCTGGTTGCTCTTTCTCAGCTTCTTTTTCTGACTTCTCCTCCGCTTTCTCACCTTTAAATGTTGGAGGGCTCACAGACTCAGACTTTAGATTTATTTTCTTTTTTGACACTGATTTTCTCTTAGATTATCTCATATAGTTCTACGGCTTAAGAGATCTCTTTATATGTGCTGAAACTCTCAAGTTTACTTCCCCAACCTAGTAGACTCTTTGGAATTCTAGGCTCATAAAGCTAACTGTCCATTCTTGAATCTACTTGATTTCTTCTAATAGGGATCCTCTCCCCTGATTTACTAAGATATGATTGACAAATAAAAATTGTATATATTTATGGTATATAATGTGATGTTTTGATATATGTGTACATTGTGAAATGATTAAGTCAAGCTAATTGACTCTAATGGTGATCTTGATTATTATATATCAAACACCATACTCTTCATTTTACTTTTCATTTTTTTCCAAATCCCTTCCCCCTACAATGACCCACATATTAACAAATGGCATCATCATTCACCTTGTTTATCCACCCTTTCTAAAACTTGGAATGGGCCTGGGGCTATAGCTCAGTGGTAGAATATTTGTCTCACATACATGAGGGAGTCTGGATTTAACCCCCATGACTGCAAAAATCAATGCCAAACATAACACAACTTAGAATGGATGCCTTTTCTTCTGTGACTCATATATAACCCATTGTCATATCTGTTAGACTATCTTCAAAATACCATACATCCTCTCCATCTCCCTACTACTACCTAGTCTAAGCTACCATCTTGTTCCTCCCATAGTCTCCTGGATTTTGTTCTATTCTCCTCTGTCTATTCTCCAGGAAACGGATGGATTGATTTACTGAAATGCAATCTCATCATGTCATGATAGGCTCAAGTTAACTAGCTTGACTTAATCATTACATAACCCTGTTATGACTATCCTCTAGCTCCTTGTGGTGGTAAGTTGTACATGTCAAGTTGACCAGGCCATGGAATGCCTAGACATTTGGTAGAACAGCATTCCACACAACATTGCTTCTGATGAAGGAACTTGATTCACAGCAAATGAAGTGTGGCAATGGGCTCATGAACAGGGCAGAAAGGCCGACCCTCCTGTGAGTAGTAGGGAATTCCTCCTAACTGCGTTTGAGTTAGGACATGGCTATTTTCCTGCCTTTGGACTTAAATTGGAACACTGGATCAGCCTGGATCTCAAGGGTCTGAACTATACCCTGGCTGTTGTGATTCTTTAGGTTCAACTGCATCTATACCATGGGCTCTTCTGAGTCTCTAGCTTGCAGATAGGAGATTGTGGAACTTGTCAGCCTCCATAACCATATAAACCAAATAAACCAATTCCTCTGTGTGTACACACACACACACACACACACACACACACACACACACAGAGAGAGAGAGAGAGAGAGAGAGAGAGAGAGAGATTCTGTTAATTCTGTTTTTCTGGAGAACTTTGATCTATACACTTATAATGAAATAACATGCCACTCCATGGGCTAAAAATCTCTCCATGCAGGTTTGTAGAGACCTCTCCAACTTCTGCCTTCTTCACCTTATTCACTATGCTCCCACTACTCTGCCCTTCTTATTTCTTAACGTGCCAAGGGTTTTCCCACTCAGGGTCTTTAAACTTGCTCCTCCCTCATGTCTTTTAAATATACATTTTTTTTGGTATTGTCTTTATGGAGAAGTCCCTGCTAAGAGAAATTTCCTAGCCACCATATCCAATGTCCTCACTCTACTTTTATTCTTAGCACTCATTTCTTCCTTGCATGTTATTCTGCTTTTAAAAATATTTAGTTGTTTGTTTTCTAGTAGCTCATAATTACCATGGAGGAAAGACTTTGTCTATTTTCCTTGGCCAATGTGACCCCTTGCCAGGGAGCTTTGAGTTATTTTCCCATTCCTTATTTCTTGGCAACAGATGTTGCTCATGAAAGCTACAGAAACAACAAACTGCTTTTACTTATCGCAAGTGATAACGTTTACAGCCAACCCAATTCAAGATTTTAAACACAACCATTGCCTCCTTAGCAGCACATTTAAAAAAAGCTAATTAAGCACTTCCATAATTCCCTGGCTTGCATGCCCCAACTCTATGTCCCTTTTAATTTACTAAGCTGACTGTATTCAATTTTTGAACAATTTCCCTAATACACAATTTAATCAATTACTCCAGAGCAATGTTTTTATAATTATCAGGCCAGCTGCCAAAGAAGCATTAAAAAAAGGTTATCATCCCTAATATAATTGTGCTCAGAGAAACTTCCCAGTGTTTTCCTTATGATAAAGTATTTATTTATTTTTTGCTTTGAATTTTGGATCACTTCATATTGTGGAAAATCCATGGGTTCTACCATTAGTGATCAACCTGTGTTCAGGACCTGTCATTCAAATGCTGCATGACCTTGTCTGGTTGCTAAACATCTTCAATATTCAATTCCTCATCTCCGAAAGTGGAATAAGAATAATAGTACTATCCACTTCACAAAGATGTTAGGATAATTGCCTTGCTTCACCTGTAGGGAAAAGCTGTTTGAGAAAACTTAAGGAAGCATATAAATGTTTGCTGTTACTGATATGTATATGGGACGTGATAGAAGCTCAAAAGATTTTCTGGATGATGAATGATACAGTTATGCTGATTTCGTTACTCTTGAGGACATGTAGGTGATGGTTGTGTTGACTGAAGGTGGAATTAACCAAGGAGAGATATGGGGCTTTTTATTGAAGGACTCTTAACGTTGTCTCTTTTCCCTGCTGTTCAATCCCACATAGTCATTTTATTTTATTTTGATGGTACTGGAGATTGAATTCAAGAATGCTTTACCACTGAGCTACATCCCCAGTCATTTTATTTTGAGATACAGTCTCACTAAGTTGCTGATGTTGGCCTCAAATTTGCAATCTGCCTGCATCACTCTCCCAAGTCACTGGGGTTACAGGCACGCAACACTGTGCCTGACTCTACCTTTCCATTTTAAATGATCCAGAGATAAATCTGAGGTAAAGGGAAATATCTATTTTGCAGAAACCTGTGAATTTTTAGGTAAGAACAAAAATGCAAATGAGATCTCTTTCTCTTCCCTCTCTCTCTCTCACACACACACAATCACATAATTTTTTTTGCATATTATTGATTCTTAATCTTGATTTTCATTGATTTAAAATTATATATTCTATCTTCTATCTTAAACCCATGAGTATTTTAATGGAGATAATAAAAATCAAAACACATAAAACAAACAAAATATCAAACTGACCAAATGTGTTCATGTGTTTGTGCTGGAATTTCAATTTTATTACAAGGACTGAAGAAATGGATTTCATCATTGTCTGTGTTCAGTTTATTTTTGCTGCCAGTGATTATCAAATGATCTATCATGAATTTCCTTCACCCTTAATTTTTTATTTTATTTTACAGGTCTGTTCTCTGATTAGTTGCTGTTTTGTAACCTTGCTATTGCTTGTCACTCTGACATAAAATATAAGCCATTATTTATTAAAAATCTATTTAAACAATTCCTTCCCCCTGAAATTCTGTGCTAGTTAGATTTTTATCACAGTGACCAAAATAACCAACAAGAACAACAGGAGGAGGAAGGTTTATTTGGGGTTACAGTTTCAGAGATTTAGTACATGGTTGGCCAAGTCCATTCCCCTGGGCTTCAAGTGAGGAGGAACCTCATGGCCAAAGGTAGTAGTAGAGGAGGGCCACTCCATTCATGGTAGCCAGGAAGCAGAGAGAGAGGAGGGACAAATGGGTCATAGGGAAGATGAATCCTCCAGGGCAGCCCCTGCCCCAGTGAGCTACCTCCAGCTATGCCTCACCTACCTACAGTTACCATCTAGTCAGTGCATTCAATAGGGATGGACTAATTAGGTTACAGTTCTTCTAATCTAATAATTTCACCTCTGAATAGTCCTTCAACACAATATAACTTGGGGAACATCTTATATCCAAATCATAACATCCCACTCCTGGCCCCCAAAAGCTTCTGTCCATTTCATAGTACAAATGCATTTAGTCCATCTCTAAGAGTCCCATAGTCTTACAGTTCCAGTATTGACAAAAATTCAAGTGCAAATTCTCCTCTGTGACTTAAGGCAAACTCTTGATTATGAGCCCCTATAAAAATCAAAGCAAGTTACATATATGCAATGGACATTGGCACAGAGTAAACACTCCCATTCCAAAAGAAAGGGGTAGGGGCTGAGAGAGAAGGGATAGGGCCAAAGCAAGACCTAAATCAAGAAAGAGAAACATTTTTTTTGTAGTTCCATCTCTTGTATCTCAGGTATATGGTGGCAAGATTTGATTTCCAAAAGGATTGGGCAGCCCGGCCCCTTTGGTCATGTTAGTTACAGTGTAAATGGTTTTCTTTTAGCCTGGCTCTCTCCACAGTCAGCAGCTTTTCTTGGTAAACAGTCTCCATTACTGGCATCTATTAATTACTAGGGTCTCCATTCCAGCTTCACCTTCATCTTCACAACTTAGGCACTACTCTGACTCCGACCCTGCTATACTTTGTCTGGGCTCCCAGGCCTTTTTTTGAAATCTTGGTGGAAATCTCCATGATCCCATAACTCCAAAATCCTGCATACCTGTAGAAATCAGCACCATGTGGATGATGCCAGGGTCTGCTGCCAGCTTGTGTATTAGCCAGGACCCCTGGGATCATGACTTTAGCAGCTTCTGGGTGCCTGGATAGTGAAGCATGGTCAAACAATTTCCTAGGTCCCCCTCTGCAAGTAGAGCTTCCCCATGATCTCTTCTCAAAAATAATTTTCCCTTCTGTACCCTGGAGCCTGCAATGGGTATGACATGGAAAATTCCTGAGATGTCCTCAAGTCATTATTCCTATTGTACTCAGCATCTCTTTAGTGGTTGTAATGTCCTGAATAACCACACCTTTCTTTGGCCCTAGTCTTCCATGTACTTTTCTGGTTAAACAATGAGTTTTTAAAGTCCTTTAGCTCTGCTTTATGTTCCAAATTTTTACAGTACACTTGGCTAAAAGCTGCCAGCAATACCCATACTACCATCTGAATGCTGTACTGCCTTGAAATTTCCTCCACCAGATTAATTAATCCATCACTTCAAAATTCAGCCTCATACAAAGTCTCAGGACATGAACAAAATGTAGATAAGTCCTCTGCCAGAATATAACACAAGTGGTTTCTAGTCCAATTCCCAATAACACCTTCCCTCTGAACCCTCATGAGACCGTTCCTATAGGCATTCAGGTCTTCTGAGTTCCCACCAGAACTGTCCATTAAGCTTCACTTACAATATTCTAAGACTTTCCCAGCTTGCATCTCCAAACTTTTCCAAACTCTTCCTACAAACCATTTCCAAAGACTTCTGAACCATGAGTTCAGGCAGTCACAGCAACAACTCTAGGTTGTTGTGTTAGTCAGTTCTGTGTTAGTCAGCTTTCTGTTACTGTGATCAAAACACCCAACAAGAACAATGGAGAGGAGAAAATGTTTATTTTGGCTCTGGATTCAGAGGTTTAGTTCATGGTTGGCTAAATTCATTGTTCTAGGCCTAAGGTAAGGCAAAACATCATGGCCAACATTTTTGCCATCATGGCCATGGCAAAAAATCATGATGCTTCATTCATGGCAGCCAGGAAGTAGAGAGAGGAAAGGGAGGAAGGAAGATGAACCCTTCTAGCACATGCTTCCAGTGATCCACCTCCTCCAGCCATGCCTCACCTGCCCGCAGTGATGATATAGTGAGTTCATTCAAACTAGGATGCCCTAATTGGATTATAGTTCTCACAGTCCTATTATTTCACCTCTGGATATTCCTGCATTAACACAGTAGTTTTGGAGAATACCTTATATTCAACCAACACTTCCTTAAATACACGCACGCACACATGCACACACACACACACACACACACACACACACACCCCAGAAGAACCTTAGATACCTATTTAGCATAGAGCAGCAGGGTTCCTAAATGAATAAATCATAGTTCTTTGTGATTCACTCTGACAAATATAAAACTATTTTAAAATATTACCTAGGTCAGAGAAATTTTCAACATGACAGGAAAAACAACCCCCCAGAACCTGAGAAACTGGAAGTAGATGCTCACGGGATGGGGAAACACAAACCATTTGAAGAACTGAGGACTTAACCAGCCTCCACACAATTCACCCTGAGAGGTGAAACAGGGTCTGTTTGTCTTGCAAATTGTTGACCATCTTATATCAATTCGTAGATACCCAGTGAGATACTAGTCACATTTTGTCTCCAGTTTAGAAATTGACCATACAAGCAACGAGAACCTTTGTAAGAAAGTGGGCATTCTGAGCTGACAAGTAATAGGTTCAAACTGCTTTTTCCAGAACAGCTTTCCTACTACAACAAATGAGATCCATTGCTATTGAGTGAGCTCAGGAAGATGGCCCACATGTGTCTGAAACCCTTGGCGTCATTCTGCTGACTTCTCTTTGCACCTGGACACATTCATGCTGTTTATCAAGTGGGGAAAACAGAATCCACCTCTGTTATTCCAGTCTCTAACACAGAGGTGGGGTCTGAAGTTTCCTTTCCCTGGTGGGCCTAAAGGTGACCCAAAATGCCATATGCCAGCTTTGATAGCTCTCTGGGAATATCTTAAAACATCCTTGGAAAACTTGGTGAGTGTTCTTTGCCTCTAAGTTTCCCTGATTATATAATTGTTCATCTTATGAACCATATTTAGAGTGTGCATGCTCCACAAAAAAAAAAGAAAATGCATTGAAGGCCTTCGCTGCAGAATTATGAGGAACTCATCAAAGGCTGCCAGTTTCACATTCTGTCATGCTGTCCTCCTTGGGATGAAAGTGTTATAGAGGAGGTGGCCATCTGGTCCCTGTGAGCATGACAGATGAAAACCGAGCACTACGCAAACAGATATGTTGTATTTCTAAGATACAAAGGGAAGAACTTGGTCTTTCTGCGGGTTGATTAGAATGTTAAGGCAGGAGCTTAAATTGAAGAGATGGCAAAAGCTCTGAATGTACGAGGGCTGATATCTCAAGACTTTTTTTTAATATTTATTTTTTAGTTGTAGTTGGACACAATACCCTTATTTTGTTTATTTATTGTATGTGATGCTGAGATCAAACCCAGGGTCTTGCATGTGTAAGGCAAGCGCTGTACCACTGAGCCATAACCCCAGCCCTCAAGACTTTTTTTTATTCATTAAATCCATAGATACTCCCTAAGTGTCCTCAGTCAGGGCACTACAACTGGGAATAAACAAGTGTCCTGTTCTCATAAGACTTAGAAAAGATTACTTCAGATCATATGCATCAAAGGTAATAGTTTTGCCTCTTCACTATGAAAGTCTTTCAAACATAATATGAAAAATGTAGGGATCATAAGGATGGTCTGCCTATTTTATTTTTAAATCTTAATAACATCCAGCTGATGGTTGGAACTTGTATATAAAAACGTTAATTAGAAAGAACAGCCAACTAATTAATTTCCTGGGATTTCTAGTGGGGTAGAAGTTTATGACTGTTAATTTAAAAAAGTATAATTTTAGTGAGACATTGTCATGGAGTACACACCTATTCGTATAATTGATTAATTATCCTTAAATTAAAACAGAAAATGTTTAGTTCTTTGGGGAAAGATAACTTTTGTTTTAAAAAAAAAAAGAAATAAAAGCTTTTTTTGTGGTGCTGAAGATTAAACTCAAGTCCTCGTGCATGTTAAGTTCATGACGTACCAGCCTCTTGTCTCAAAACAAACAAAACAACAACAATAAAAACATGGGGTTCAAATCAATGGAGAATAATGTGAATACATCTGCCTTTCAGTTCCGCTTCTTCTACTTTCTAGTCTGCTGATTGTCTAGATTTCTAACATGATTCCCGTCTCATTTTTTTACAGCAAAATTTTGTAATCATTGTGCCAATTACATATTCATACCCTACTTTCTGAGCTAACATCAGTTTCCTTTCATTTACTCCTTTTCTAGAACTGAATTTGTGCAGATGGCCTGGACTAAGTAGCTCAGGTGACTCAGAATTTGATGATCAGGGGATTATAGCATCTGATGTATGTATCAGCCAGAAAGATTTGTAAAGGGTCATAATTAGTGATCACTCGTTTGGTGGAAACTAAGAGAAGTTATTTAGAATTCAAAATAAGTTTGTCATTTACTAAAAACTTCCCTGCAGGATGGAAAGAAAGGAATGCTCAGTAACCATTAATTGGGCAAACATCACACCAAGATCCTTCAGGGGTCAAAATGGCAGTCTGTCTTGTTAGGTACAAGTATAATCTAGGACCCACTATGAGGACTGTCTTGTCACCAGCAGGGGAGAAAGGGCTTCATAAGGCAAAGGTAGAAGAGAAGGAAGCTGGCGAAATTCAGCAAGGGAATGTGAACTTGTAAAACTAGGTCTAGTACATTCCAAAAAGCCTATTTGAAAGTGGGTACTGATAATGCTTATCTGAAAAAGGTTACTTTTTTTTAAATAGCAAAACTGTCATCATATATTGTTGTTTTGAGATTTTAGTTTTAACTCTTGCATGTAGTATCTTGTTATTATGAAAGTGCTACAGTTTGGACTTGGAATGTTCCCCAAAGGCCCAATGTGTTAAGGGCTTGGTCACCAGCCTGTGGCACTATTATAAAGTGGTAGAACCTTTAGAAGAAAAGGTCCAATGGGGGAAAAATTTGGTAATTGAGAGTGTATCCCTGAAAAGGATATTGGGATCCTGGCCCTCTCCTGTCTCTCTCTTTGCTTTCCAGCAGCCATGGGGTAAACAAGCTCTTGTCATACCACCATATGCTCAAAGCAACAGAGCAGACATGAACTGAAACCTTAACAACTGAGCCAAAATAAACCTTTCCTCTTTTTAAGTTGATTATATCAGGTATTTTATTATAGTAATGGAAACATGACTAATACAAAGGGCTTAATTTCTTTATCATTAGGCTTTTGAGGGGAAAACCATTTAGTTGTGCTGGTATTTAGTCTAATCTGAATGTTGAGGTACTATGTGTCTCATGGCTTTCAAGCTCCTATGAACTTCATCTCCCTGTAGTACTTAAAAAAAAAATCTTGAGTTTTTATCTTTAGAGACAAAATCTACACCTGAGCTATATAGGAGACAAATAGCCAAAAAGCATACCCCACTTCAGCTGGTGGGGCAGTATGCATTGGTTGATTCAAGGACATAGGAGCGGTAGTAGGTATGCATGCCCTTCTCTGAAGATAGTACTCTAGGGTACTGCAAGGCATAATGGGAGAGGGACTTGGACCTTTGAACTCAGGCTTGTTAAACTGCATGATTGGGGAAACACCATGTCTGATCAGGGCAATCATACAATAGCAATATGAGGAAGCAGAATCTTGGGCCTAGCCTTATTCTGAGAGTTTAGTGTTCATAATTGGGGAAACACCAGCTTTCTCTTTAGTATGGTCCGGGGCCTGGTATTCAAGTATTATAAACATGGACATACAATGTAACAAGATGGTAGTAGTGGGTTTTCGACATTACCTTCTATGGTTGTGGAAATACCTGCTTTCTGCTGACACAGTTGGGAGTCTGGTGTCCAAGCTTGTTGTTGATAAGAATTAATTGCTTTCAGCACAGGTTGCATAGCTAGGTTTGCAGAAAGCCAATTCCCTCCCCCGGAAAACCAGTTGCAGGAATCAATTTGGACAATCCTTGTGTTATAAGTAGAAAATGTTTGGTCTACAACTTAGGGAAAAGTGACTTGAGGTGAATGGAATGAGAATTTTCCATTTGTTCAGTAACCCTTGCTCCATCCACAATTGACAGAAAACCCTTTTAATGTGACAAAGTTTTCATCAAGGGACTGTGGATAGAAGTAGCATTTGACATTTGTTGGCACAGGTCTTACAACGTGGGGCTTACTCTTTCCCTTTCCATCAGATTCTGGAACCACGTGATGGCCATGACTCAACTAGGATCAAACAAATGAAAACAAAGCTCTAGATGGAAAAACAAAATTAAAGGAACTTAGATCCATGGAGGGCCCTGCAGAATAATCCCTGCTAAGCTGGAACTATTACCTCACAGGGAAATAACCTTTGTTATTCTTCAGCCCACCGTATGTTTGGGTCTCTATTGAAGTTGTTTGAAATAAGAAAGGAAAAAAAAATTTTCCTCTATCCTCCTAGATTTTTGCCTGAAACCTTTAAATCAGATAGACAAGAGAGAGATAAATAGGAGGAAAAACAAACAGCTGCTTACTAATGGGTGCTTCAGGATTACAGGTGATGAGTTACTCAATGAGGTGGTTACAGTTTGGGTTTATGTGGCATCCTTTTTTGGTGAGACAAACATAATTTCAATTTAATTTATGTTTATACGTATTTATGGAGTATATAGGGTCTTAACACAGGACTAATAGAAAAGTACAAGACAAAGGGAAAGGATTGAGTTTTTAGAACAGGAAGTCATGTGAAGGTAAATATATGGGAGAACTAATGGAAGATGAGGGCTAGTTTGCAAGATTTGCTCTGCAGATTTCTGTGGTGCCATCTCTGAGCTGATAAGGGTCTGCTGTTGTTTCTGGTGACGAACTTCTTATTCTTCCTGGTAGAGAGAGGAGAGAAATAACTTTATGAAATTTATGTCTTGCTTTTAGGCAAATAGGGAAGGGCAGAGGGCTTATAAGAGAAGTATCTGCTTCTTTTTGATTTTGAATTTTCAGCACAAAATAGTCCTTATGCCAAAGTGACATATTTTGGGGTAGCATATTCTGCTACCCTTCTTTGAAAACAGTGAAACAGTGAGAATCCAAATAGCGCAGACTGGAAACTGGTGATATTTGTGTGTATCATGGAAAAATATTTGCTAAAATTTTTACTTGGAAGACAGACTATCTTCTTTTGGGGAAGGGGTTGGAAAGAACAGAATATGTATTTTTGGTTCTCTTTGAATATTTCAGCAAGAAAATTTAATAGAGTTAAGCTCAAGCAAGAAACAGTTTATAATGAGAGATGTAAGGGATCGTGATGAGTCTAGAGATTTGGATCTTCATAAATTTGGGAAGGCCAACTACTTCCAAACTCAAAGGCCTTCTCAAAGATTCATGTAGACTTTTTTCCCCTGAAAAAACAAAGGTATCCAGGTTTGTGGAAAAGACCAGTTTACCCAAACCTATTGTTTCTGATGGTCTCAAGAAAGCCTTCATTAAAATGAAGGAGAAAGGCCAGGGTTCAGCCCAGAGGCTAAGAAATAAGCAGGTTAGAGAAATACGACTGGAAAAGAATGTTGAGTATGGATATTGGCACATGTACTATATTATAAAAATATACCAGAAGCTTACTAAGATTCGAAGGATATATTGCCAAGGAAATGACAAGCTTAGTGAAGAGGAGAAATATATTTTTTCCTCAACCCTCATAAGTTTGTGGCTGAGACAGACTGCGTGAGGCAGTTTTCCAATACTGTAATAAATATCTGAGGTAAACTAACTTACAAAGAGAAAGGTTAGTTTGGTCATAGTTTTAGAGGCGTAGAGGCCATGATCCTAGAACCTCTTGCTTTGGGCCTTTGGCAAGGAACCATGTGGTACAGCAAATCTGTTCATCTCATGGAAAAGAAGTGAAAAAGAGAAAAAGGAATGGGCTGAGGATCCCATCATCCTCTTTGAGGGCACATCCTGAACGACCTGAAAACCTCCCAGTAGGCTATACCCGCTAAAGGTTCGACCATCTCCCAAAAGTGCCACACTGGGAACCAAGTCTTTGGGGGACAATTAAAATCCATGGTACATGCCTCATAACAAAAGATAGATTAACAATTGAAAAATAAGCAAGTGTATTAATGCAGGCAGTGTACATGGAAGGTAGGAAAAAAAATCACCCCTAAGTGGTAGCTTAGAAACCTGCTTAAATAGTATTTCATTAACGAAAAATACACTTGAGAAAGATAACAAATAAAGGAAAAGCTGTGGTAGGTTCAGAGATGGGAGAACTGTGGGAAGGTAAATTTATGAAGGAACACCACCTCTAGATTCTTCTGGATTCACTACCTCTGGGCTAATAATCAAGTATTATAAAGAATTTACATCTAGTCTTTAGGTGGGGAAAGTGTGTGTGGGTGGGGAGGGTGCGAATAGAAAGACCTTTTGTATTTGTGGATATCTTGCTCTTAGGTGGAGAGGAAGCAGAGTTCCCCATTTTAATTGTTTTCAGATCAGCAATTTTTATATTTTTTGGGGAAAGTAGTTTGGTAGCTTATTATTTCTCAGCCCCAAACCATTTTCAAAGTAGGTCATAGTCTCTAACACCCATTTTAGAGTTGTCCCTAGTATTAATGGACAACCAGGCATCTTCTACGGTGCAAATCTGGGTGAACAGAAAAAAATATTATTTTAACATAGCAAATTGGGCTGACAAGACAACTTACTTTAATGACAGAACTAAGTTCTGGGATTTTCTGCCCAGCAGGATTTGATAATTTCTGTGCACTAGTGACTTCTGCTTGTTTCCTACTTTTAGCTTTACCAAGTGGGAGTTTCATTGTGTGTTTTTGTTTTGTTTTGTTCTTGCACTATAATTCTACATTGGGTGAGGGTATGGGGTAGAGCAGAGTACCTGAGTAGATTTTTAAAATCTCTTAATTTACCTAAGCATGGAAGCATATGCCTATAATTTCAGCCACTGAGGAGGCTGAGTCAGGAAGATTGAAAGTTTGAAGCCAACATCAGCAATTAATCAAGAGCTAGCCTAAAAAAAAAAATAAAAAGAAAAGAAAATGGGGATTTAGGGGTGTAGCTCGGTGGTAGCACTCCTAAGTTTGAGCCCCAGTACCACACAAAATAAATTCTCTTAATTTATAGGTACTTGAACTCAAAAGGTCCTCAAAGAATTCTATCTGTAATTTCTGGACTTTGATTCAGTAACTGGTGGGACTTTCAGTTTCTCCTTTGAGGAAAGGTTGTGTTTTACTTGAGGAAGGTAAGATGCATATGGATGTGGAGATATCCAGAGAGGTGAGCTCTGGCAGAGACCGCCAGGTCTCTATCAATGTTATCCATTTCATCACGGAAACACAGGTATGGTGTGTCTTGTGGCTGACCTGTTAAACCATGTTCTCAGCCTTCCTTACCATTAACAATGACCATGTAACTGTTCTACTCAGAGGAACATGAACCATTTTGGGTCAGTACCTCCTCTATCTTCTGATTCCCTTTCTTATTTTCTGGACACTAGTCCGAAGCTTAATTCAGCTTTGACTGTGCAGACAGCAGCAGTGGCCTAAGGGATTAGGGAGCAAAAAATACAAAGAAAACCAAGAACATGAGAGACTCTCCCCAAACTGGACTGATCCCATTTGGGCCATTATTCAAGAATATAAGAAATTAATTTGTTTTTTTTTTTAAGTAAATGTATGATTTGATTCTTTGCTATAACAGCTTAGCCCCCATCCTAAAAAATGTAGTCCATATGTCATTCATACAAGGAACATGTGTGAAAAAAATATGAGAGTAATAGTGACTGTAGAATAAAAGTTTAGGATGGCATATAGCTTGAAACAGAATGTATGGGTATGTGTGTGTGTGTGTGTGTGTGTGTGTTTGTGTAAGCACATACATACATTAGTTTTTGATTATTTATTCTTCTAATATCCTTTACCAGAACTTTCATGGGGTACTTATTATTGTATTTACTTAACCCACAGTCTCCTTAATAAATGATAATCTCCTTCCCAAATCCAACACTTCAGTGCTCATATTCTGTGTCTCATTATAGTGTCTGATCCTCCTGTCTACATTTCCTTTATGAAGAATTTCATCTTTAATTATGTTATTTTGCTTTTTAACTACACAACAGTCCCTATCTTGCCTTTATGGCTATCCTTTGAATGAGAATCTTTCTCAGGGTCTGTTGTTGAATTTTTCTTATTACACAATTTCTCTGGTCATTCATGTTCATCTCCCCCTTCCTCAGATATCAGGTATATGAGGATGGTTCCCAAACCTATTTCTCTGTCTCGTTTATCTCATGCATTTCAAACTGCTTAGCATATATTTCCATGTAAGTGTTCATCTCGTAGATCAAACATAGATATTTATACATTTGACAGATTTTAAAGGCATCTGTTAAATAGTAGACACTGTGCTAGACATTGTAATGACAAGTAAAATGGGTAAGATCCCTGCCCCCTGAAGCTTTTATTCTATGGATTAGGATTAACTAAAGGTCCTATGGGAAGGGAACAGAAAGTCCAAGGCTCTAAAGGTCAGGATCTTTCTAGCAGAAGGGGGGAAGTAATGTAACATGTAAGAAGCAGGCCCAGGATAGACGTGCAGGACTTGTAAGCCATTTTAAAATGAAAAGCCATTAGAAATATTTTAAGCAGGCTTGGTCATCTTTACCTTGAAAAGATTACTGTGGCTCTGAAAAATGGATCAGATGTTTGGAGCGCAATGACAGATAGATAATGGCTATTTTGGTGATTTTGTGGGTAGAACTGACAGGATTTGGTGAGAAATTGAATATGGAGAGGAGGGTGGGAAGTGTCATGAATCATTGCAAGGTTTCTGGACTTGGACAATTAGAAGGATGGTGGTACCATTCACTGAGATGGGGACTATTGGAGGAGGACCAGGAATAAGAGCAAAGATAGTGTTAAATAGTCAGTTGGACATATGGATTGATACTTTATTGTATCTGGGCTGGAGATGTAATTTGTAGTTTTATATAATGATGAAAACAAGGACACAGATGGCATTTCTTAGGGAAAAAAAAGTGTATAGTGAAAAGAAGCAAGGTCAAGAGACAAACTCCAAAAACTAATGGCTAAGTATTGGAGATGGAGCCAGAAAATATGGCCAAGAAGGAGTGGCCAAAGTAGTAGGAGAAAAACCAGGAGTGGAAGACAATGTTTTCAGAAAGAGGAAATACTCAACACTCTACATGCAGCTGAAGATATTAAGGAAGAAGTCCAAAAGAGTCAAAGGATTTATTGAAGTAGAGGCCTTGTGACCTTAATAGTATAGATGAATTGATGGGGTGGAAGCCAGACAAGAGATACCTGAAAAGTGAGTGAGAAAGAACAAAAGGAGACAGCCAGAATATGTAGCTCTGTGAAGGAAGAAGAGACAGGGAAGAAGCAAGAAGGAGATGTGGGCTCCATGGCGGTTTGTCTATTAATTTTAAAGGGAGCTCCTAGGCCATGTTTAAATGTGGATGGGAAAGATCCAGTTAGGAGGAAAATGGAGAATTCATAAGTTTTCTGAGATGGCTGTGCTTTGAACCCCCAACTCTCTACTCTTCCATAGTCCTCCCAGATTACCACGTAATGGAGATTTCTGTTTCAATTCAACCAATAAAAATCTTGGCTATAGGTGTAGCCAAGATTTTAATTGGATTCTTTCACTTTTTACCCAAATAGAAATTAAAGCTATTTACTGAGAATGAAAAAAAAAATTCTGTAAATGTGTGTGTGTGTGTGTGTGTGTGTGTGTGAGAGAGAGAGAGAGGGGGGGGGGGCGGGAGAATTCAGGCATGTTTGGAAAGGGGTGTTAGTAGTAAGGTTCAAGAGACTAGGGAAGTATTCTAGATATGTCACTGCATAATGACCACCTCGGGATTTAGCAGTAGAAAACGCAGAAAGTCAAGGGTTCCATGTTTTCTCTGGTATGTGGAAGCCAGAGAGGAAAAGGGAAAAGAAAGGTGTGTGTGGGCGAGAACAGAGGCAAGGAACCACAGGGAAAAAGGAGGAGAGGGAAAGGGAAAAAAGGATTTAGTGGTAGAATCATTTTATTGTGCTCACAACTCCATCAACCAGGAATTTAGACTGAACACAGTAAGGAAAGCTTGTCTCTAGGATGTCTCAGACTTCAACTAAAAAAGATATGAAGGCTGGGAGTAACTTGATGGTTGTGGTCTTCATTTTATATGCCTGACAGTTGCTGAGACCTCACCTGGATCTGTAAACCCATGTGGTCTCGTTTCATATGCCTGGTCTTCCTCACAACATGGCGGCAGAGCTGGAGACCAGTGGAAGGTGTGGTGTCTAAGACCTGGCTGCCACTGGCACAGCACCACTCCCCTTGTATTGTACTGATGAAAGTGTTCAGACGTAAGGGCGGAAACGTAGGCCTGTGGAGTCAGCTTTCCATTGCTATGACCAAAACACTTGACAGAAATCACCTGGAGGAGGAAGAGTTTATTTGGGGCTCCTTGTTTCGGAGGCCCTAGTCCATCATTGCTGACTCCATTGCTCTGGGCCTGAGGTGAGGTAGAACATGAATGGTGGAAGGATCTGGTGGAGTTTCCTCAATTCATGCTCAATTCGTGGCAGCCTGGAAAGAAGGGAGAGAGATCAAGGCCCCAGGGACAAAATGTGAACCCCAAAGACACATCTCCAGTCACCTACTTCTTCCAGCCACACCCTTCTTGTTTATAGCCACCACCAAATATAGTAGTCTTTTCAAATTATGAATCCATCAAATGGTTTAATCCACTGATGAGGTTATAGCTCTCATAATTTAATCATTTCACCTCTGAATATTCCTGCATTGTCTCATATATGATCTTTTGGGGAACATAGTAGCTCCAAACCCTACCAGGCCCTACCTCTGATGGGGAAAAAAGTGAAAAAATTGGGGAGCATTTTAAACATGGAAATGGGAAGTTTTGAAACAGGTGGTTTTGGAGAGTCGATGATTGTGTACAAAGTAGAAATGCAGAGTGATTCAGAATAGCTTTATTTTTCATAGCTTTTTCATACTTAGTTCCCAAATTTATATCGGCATCCCTTACACTTATTTGGTATCCCTTAAACTTCCTGTGACCTTCCATGTCTGCCTTGTTGATATCCTTTCTATGGTGGTGGGTATCAGAAAGTCAGACTTAACTGCTTACTGCAGAAATCACAGTGAATGCGTACGGCTGTCATATTTACTTTTCTTCTCTTAATTCCATCCCTCTTTTTAAATCCTTATTAATGTCTATTTTTTATAGGGCACTGCCAATTTGTTTTATGAGACAGAAGCATGAACCAATACATAGCATATCATTTCCCTTCTTTCTAGAATTGTCTTATCTCTATCCAAGCTTGTTTTAAAGCTTCAAATCTCATCTAAACACCATCACCTCTATGAAGCTTCAACTGATTTCTTTATTTCTTCCTTTTTTTTTTTTTTTTGCTGCTCTAAAAACACTTGTGTTCTTAAGTACTTGGATTTTTTTCCTCAAATTTGTCTGTGTGGTATAATCAGCTGCAAATCATTTATGCAATGTAGATTTCAGGGGCATATCCCAAACCTGCTCAATCATATCTCATGGGTATACAGTGATCAACAATCATCTAATTGTTAACTGGCTGATAGACATTTGTGTATGCATCTTTAAGATCATTAGGTGCTTAAGTCCTGTGTGTGGTTTGGGTGCCCCTCCAAAACTCATGTTGAAATTTAATTGCCACTTTAACAATATTAAGAGGTGAGACCTTGAAGAAGCGATTGAGCCGTGAGAGCTGTGTCATCTGAGTGGAGACCAGTATTGTGAGTTACTTACTGTAGGAGTGGATTCCTGATAAAGGGTGTTTGATCCTGTTTTCTTTCTCTGTCTCAATGTGCACTCTTTTGCCCTTCTTCCATGTTTTAACCCAGTACAAAAACTCTTGCCAGATGATGGTGCTTGGGCTTTTGAGCCTCCAGAACCGTGAACCAAATAGATTTCTGTTCATTGTAAACCACCCAGCCTGTGGTATTCTGTCACAGCAACAGAAATCAGACTAAGACAAGTCCTCAAGATCAGAGATCTTCTTTTATTTCATCTTCCACAGTACTTAGCAGAGAGCCTAGCATATAGTAGATGTTCAGTACATTTTGTGGAGCTTGTCTCTGTCTTTTCTTAGAATTATTGACATCTAGAGACTTACTTAAATTCTTTCTTTTTCTTTCTCTCAGATTTCTATCAGGTGTCACCTGATTCTGATCTCTCCTTTTTTTCTTACTTAACCACTTGGGGGCCTGACCATCACAAGTTATAACACGGACAAATGATGTGTGTAGATGGGGTGTACATTCAGATTAATAAAACTGTGAAGTAAGTTGGCATTTTGCTGATGTTTCAGTGAACTGTTATAAAATCAGGGAATCAAAAGGGTTTTTCACATTTTTAAAATGTTGAAGGCAGCATTTCTTATAATCTTTAAGGGGAAAGTGGAATAAGTAGAACTCCCAGTGATTATGTTGGTATGTGTGGGTTTGTCTTCTTTTACAGAAGGGTGAGAAAGAGCACAGAAAGGTTTAGCAACTCAGGAGGTCAGACTAAGCATCCAGTCCCTGGGATTTTGCTCAATTTGCTTGTGGAGGCAGCTTAAAACAGTCTATAGGAATAAGGGGTGGAGCAGAGACAGTCTGAAATGGTTTTTTTTTTTTTTGTTGTTGTTGTTTGTTTGTTTCAATTCTGGCTAATCAGTAAACAATTGGATGAAGATCACAATGCCGTGTTTAAAAAACAGTTGATTTCGTATGGAAATAGTTGATGCTGCTGCTAACGAAACATGAGTGTTGCAGCGGGAAGATCTTTCTGGGAAGCAGTGATTTTGTCCTTGCACACCTGCCTAATATGGCTGATAGTCGTCGCCACAGACCCTTCCTCCCTCTGCCCCCCACCTTAAGGCTTTGTTTGCAGCTCCTTTAAATGCCAGGCATTTGTGTTAAAAATAGCTGTTCCATTTTCTTGTGACTCCACCCAGGTTAGTCAGCCTGCTTCCCTGGCTTCCCAGGAGGCCATATTCACATTAAGGTTTTGTTAGCAAGTCTTTGTATTATTTCTTCTCCCCTCCAACTGCAGATGACCCACATTGCACTTCCTCTCCAGGGCTGCAGTGTAGTTAGTATGCAGGGTTCCTAAATAGCACTGAGTAGAATGGATGCCAACAGCTGCATTCAGCTCCAGTGGCAGGGGCTCTTTGAAGGAGTGGGCGCCAGAGTAAACATTTCAACTGGAAAAATGTCACTGCTGCAGGAAGTAGCCTCTTTTAATCTTTTAAAAAGATTCAAAGACCTTGCTTGAGAGATCAATGTGCAATGCCAGGTGAAAGGGAAGCTGAAACAATGAGAGGTTACTAGACAAAGGAACAGGAAGAAGCCTGGAGGAATTTGTAGTCCTGATCCTGAGAAGCACATTTAATTTCCTATGTCATTATCACAGATATCAAGATGCATCTTTTAATTATTAGGTACATTTAATATGGTGGTTATGATTCTTCTCTCCCCTGCTTCCCTTCCAGCCCCCACTGCCATTATTAAGGTGAAGGTAATGGTTTACTCCTGAGCCATTGTGAGCTAAAAAGGAGAATTTCTGAGCACACAGACTTTCTTTTTTTTTTTAACAGCTTTATTAAGGTACAATTAAAATACTCAATCCTGCACATATTTAATGTTTGCAATTTGATGAGTTTGGACATATGAATATACTCGACACCATTACTCTAATCAAAGGAAATAAAACATCACCTCAAATTTTCCTTCTGTAGCTTTGCTTGTGTGTCTGTTTTAAGAATGTTTTACATGAATTCTTCCCTCTTATATATATATATGTGTGTGTATATGTGTATATATATATATTTTTTTTTAATTTCATTTTTATATTTTTTGGGTACCTGGGATTCAACTCAGGGGCACTCAACCACTGAGCCACATCTCCAGCCCTATTTTGTATTTTATTTAGAGACAGGGTCTCACTGAGTTGCTTAGTGTCCCACTTTTGCTGAGGTTAATTTTGCACTCAAGATCCTCCTGTCTCAGCCTCCTGTGCTGCTGGGATTATAGGCATGTGCCATGGATTAAGTGCACAAGGTTAAATTGTTAAACCAAGGGAAAACTGATTAAACCCTCTAGCTTCACTTGGTTTTAGCTACTTGCTTTTACCATCAGTTTTAGTGGTCCTATAGCTAAACAGTGTCCTCATATCAGCTTTGCTTTGCTATAGTTAACACCCCTGCCATATGAATCATCATGGGAATGGCTGCCTAACTTGGTTTTCAGGAACTCAAAGACTGCTTTCAACTTGAGATCCTCCTGCCTCAGCCTCCCAAGCTGCTGGGATTACAGGTGTCTGCTGCTTTTGTCTATCTCAAATTGGTTAAAACCTGATGGTTTTAAGTATCTGGTTTGCAAATAGCCATTGGGTTCACTTAAAATATATATATATATATATATATATATATATATATATACACACATATACTTTTTTAGATGTTGATGGACCTTTATTTTATTCATTCATTTATATGTGGTGCTGAGAATTGAACCCAGGGCCTCACACATGCTAAGCAAGTGCTCTACCACTGAGCCACAACCCCAGCCTATCACTTTTGACATCAGGGCTAAAATTCCATCTTGAGAACATGCTAATACAACCATTTTCTGAACATACATCCTGTGAAGACCATGTTTGATTATGCATGTGCCAACTACAGACTACTGCACATTTTCCCACTCCTTTCTCCCACTCCTTAGTGAGCATTTGTTCTGATAAATACCCTAACCCCCATCCTTGAGCAGGTGGATTTGAGGTTGACTTTCCTATCTCTGCAGGATTTGTCACCTCCTGAGTAAACTGTCTTTTGCTAAACTTGGGGCTTCAGTGATTGGCATACTGTACAGAGGGCAAAACGGTCCTGGTGTGGTAACACAGGCACTACTCTAGAACTCACTGGAATTTTTTATGTGTTTATTTATTTAAATGAATTAATTTATTTTTAATTAGGTATATGTGACAGCAGAATGCATTTTGATTCATTGTGCACAATTGCAGCACAACTTTTCATTGCTCTGGTTGTACACCATGTAGCGTTGTGCCATATGTGCAGTCATACGTGCACCTAGGGTAATGATGTCCATCTCCTTCACTCACTGGAATTCATACCCACTGAACAACTCCATGCCCTCTCCCAACCCTGGCAACCACTGATCTATATTCTGCATCTATAAGTTTCAGATACCTCACATAAGTGGAATCTTATAATATTCAGAAAATCATTTCTAAGAAAAAATCTAATATTTACTTGACTTTCAAAGACTGAAGCAAAAATTCGAACTGTTCATTGAAAAATAGAATAAATTCAAGGGGAGAAATGGGGAAATACTCCTTCAGTATGACCAAACCAGCCCCTCCCATAGATACAATCTTACTCGAAGCCACATCATAATCAGAAGATTGGGTGGTGGGTCTCCAGGTAGCTTCATGAATCCATTTTTGCAAAATAAATAGGCTTAACAACAGACCTGTTGGTCATTTTTGCTTCATTGGTCCTTGTGATTTTCCTTTTTGTGTTTTTCCTTTCCAGGCACCTCTGCTGTCCCTCCTTCCCTTTTCTTCCTTTTTAGTATGGGGGATTGAACCCAGGGATGCTATAACCACTGAATTACATCCCCAGTTCTTCCTATATTTTATTTTATTTTTTAAAAAAATTTATATGTATACATACATTTAAGTCATTGATAGATCTTTATTTATTTATTTATATGTGGTTCTGAGAATCGAACCCAGTGCCTCACACATGCCAGGCAAGTGCACTACCCCTGAGCCACAACTCCAGCCCCCCATATTTTACTTTGAGACAGGGTCTCAAAGTCACCCAGGCTGGCCTTGAACTTGGTGATGCTCCTGCCTCAGCCTCAGAGTTGCTGGGATTACAGGTTTGCACAAGTGAGGCTGGTTTCTGCTATCCCTTTCTGATGAATTTATTTTCTCCTCACTGTATTTACTGTTGAGAGCCATAGCCGAGTTGGGATGGCGCATGGCATTTTGCCAGAAGGAGTGGTTGAGAGGTGACTCCAGCAAGCCTTTAAGAGGATGATAATTAAGTTATAATTGCTGTGACTGGATGATGCTGGATTGAAACAGGCTATGTATTGAGTTGTAGATGGACCCTGCTGTCCGGCAGTAGGGCGGCTTCGGCAATAGGGTGGCTCCAGGATTAGGGCGGCTCCTGCTGCCTTGGGAGCCCGCTACTTTTGAGTTCCCCTTGAGTTCTCGTGGAGCCTGGTGGAGAGCTGGGAGAGTTCCCAGGGAGTGCACGTGGAGTGCCGGTGGAGTTCAGGCAATAAAGGAGTTCCTATTTGAACCTACAAGTGCCTCGGCAGCTCGGATATTTTGTGCCCAGCCAGACTGTGGCAATTTACTTTTTTCCTTTTTTTGAGAATCCATGTACACAGTATTTTTAAAAAAATTTTAAATTGAATTTTAAAATCTCTGGACACAATTATTCTAACTGTAGGTGCTAATCCTTTTAAAGCACTCTCTCTTAAAAAGAAATGTGAAGTTGTAACACATATACACTCATACACATATGTATACGTATACAGGAATGTTTTTACTCTAGCTACATTTAAGAATTACGGGTTTGAGAGATACTCTAATTCTTTATGGTTTCCATTAGATTAAACATGTTATATTTTTTCCATTATATTAGACAATTGATTTTCAACCTTGGATGTACATTCAAGTGACCTGTCTAACCTTCCCCATTTTCTTTCCCTAATGGAAAAATTATTTTTAAAAAATTTTATTGGTTCTTTCTAGTTACATGACAGTAGAATCCAGTTTGATATAATTAGATAAGCATGGAATATATCTTATTCTAATTATCTATATTAATATATCTTATTTGAACCCCTCCTCCCCTTTCTTCACACCCTGCTCCCTTACATTTGTTGGTATTTCTGCCATTTACCCATAGTTATTTTTATTTTTGTAAAATTAATTTCTTGTGGATGTACACTATGGTGAGATTCATATATGTACATATATGTGTATTCATATATGTACATAGGAAACATGTCAGATTCATTGCACTGTATTTCCTTTTCCTATCCTCCCAACCCCTTCCCTTCATTCCCCTTTGTCTAATCCACTGAACTTCTATTCTTCCCCTTCTCCCTCCTTTTTGTGGGTTAGCTTCCATATATAAGAGAAAACATTTGACATTTTTTGGGGGGGATTGGCTTATTTCACTTAGCATAATAATCTCCAGTTCCATTCACCTACTTGCAAATGCCATAATTTTATTCTTCTTTATGGCTGAGTAATATTGCATTGTGTATATATACCACATTTTCTTTACTCATTCATCTATTGAAGGGCACTTAGGTTGGTTCCTTAGCTTATTTATCATGAATTGAGCTGCTATAAACATTGATGTGGCTGGGCCATTGTAGTATGCTGATTTTAAGTCCTTTGGGTATATTCTGAGGAGAGGGATAACTGTTAAATGGTGGTTCGATTCCAAATTTTCTAAGGAATCTCCATACTGCTTTCCATAGTGGTTGCTCCAAACTGTGGTCCCACCAGAAATGTGTGAGTGAACGCATTTCCTCACATCCACATCATTTATTATTACTTATATTCTTGATAATTGCCATTCTGACTGGAGTGAGATGAAATATCAGTGTGGTTTTAATTTGCATCTCTAACTGCTAGAGATGTTGAACATTTTTTTCATATATTGTTGACCATTTGTATTTCTTCTTCTGTGAAGTGCCTGTTCAGTTCCTTTGCCCATTTATTTATCTATTTATTTATTTACTGCCATTATTTTTTTTTTTTGAGTTCTTTGTATATCCTGGAGATCAATGCTCTATCTGAGGTGCAGGTGGCAAGGATTTTCTTCCATTTTGTAGGCTCTCTCTTCACCATTCCCATTTCTTGATTCTTGATTTTACTTCTTGCACTTTAGGAATCTTATTGAGGAAGTCAATTCTTAAGCCTATGTGATGAAGAGTTGGGCCTACATTTTCTTCTAGCAGGCACAGGGTCTCTGGTCTCATGTCTAGGTCCTTGATTGAATTTGAGTTGAGTTTTATGCAGGGTGAGAGATAGAGGCTAAATTTTGTTTTATTACACGTGGATTTCTGTTTTCTCAGCACCATTTGTTGAAAAGGCTATCTTTTGTCCACTATATGTTTTGAAACCTTTGTCTAGTATGAGATAACTGTATACATGTGGGTTTGTCTCTGTGTCTTCTATTCTGTACCATTGGTTTTCATGTCTGTTTTGGTGCCAATACTGTGCCATTTTTGTTACTATGGCTCTGTAGTATAATTTAAGGTCTGGTATTGTGATGCCTCTTGCTTCACTTTTCTTGCTAAGTATTGCTTTGGCTATACTGGGCTTCTTATTTTTCCAAATGAATTTCACCACTGATTTTTCTATTTCTATGAAGAATGTCTTTGGAATTTTAATGGGAATTGCATTAAATCTGTATAGCACTTTTGGTAGTATGGCCATTTTGACAATATTAATTCTGCCTATCCAAGAACATGTGAGGTCTTTCTATCTTCTAAGGTCTTCTTCAATTTTTTTTTCTTTAGCATTCTTTAGTTTCCATTGTAGAGATCATTCACCTCTTTTGTTAAATCCATTCCCCCATTTTTTGAGGCTATTTTGAATGGGATGGTTTTACTAATTTCTTTCTTAGCTGATTCATCATTGGAATATAAGAATGGAATTGATTTATGGTTGTTAATTTTATATTCTGCTATTTTGCTGAGTTTGTTCTAGAAGTTTTCTGGTGAAGATTTTTGGTTCATCTAAATATACAATCATGTCATTGGAAAACAGAGATAGTTTGAGCTATTTTCAAAAGTTATTTTTGTACATATTATGATAGGGACTATACATTTTTATGCCAAATTTCTTTCACTCAACACTGTCTGTAAGATTCATCAGTGTTGTTGAATGCGGCTATAGATCATCAAATCTCATTAGTGTATAGAGTTCCATTATATGATCAGACTACAATATGTCTATCCATTAGTGGGCCTTTGGGTGATTTCCAGGTTTTGGCTATTCTGAGTGCTGTTATGAACATTCCAGTGCATGCCTTTTGGAAATTCTATGTATGCATTTCTATAGAATACAGACCTAGTGGCGAAACTGATGGGTCATAAGGTATGCCTATGCTCAGGCTAAGTGTATGTAAAGTATTTTATTTAAATGAATATCAGACTGCATGTCTGGTCTGCTGAAACTCTCACTGGCTTTCTTTTATGGTTTCAGTAAATTGCATTGCAAACCGCAAGGGCTGTAGGAGTAGTCTGTATCGGATTTCCCAGTTTCATTTCAGGTCACACTTGAACTCAGTCATTTTTTTCCCCATTCAGTTGTTTTGCTAAATGTAGCTCTGCTTGTCCCTCTGTTTGCAATATCCTTATTGCCAGACCCTCTGCCATGCATAGATAGCCCACACAGCTCAGATCCTAACAGAGGTTACTTTTCATTCTTCAAATGTCACTTTTCTGGAGAAGCCTTGTCTATGCTTAGACATGTAAGCACCTCCATTTTATTTTCTCTAATTCTATCAAATTTCTTCATAGCATTGCAATAAATTTGAAAGTACCTATTATTTCCCCCTCTTCTTTTGGTGATGGGGATTGAACTCAGGGCTTTGTTCCTGCTACTCTACCACTGAGCTACGTTCTAGCCCTCAAACTGTATCTTATTCTAGTCTTGAGGTACTTTAAAAAATAACCATGTGTATGTGTCTTGATATAATTAGTTTGGTGTTTTTAAAAAGCCTCCCAGGCTTTAGAGTATATATAATACATTGGTCCACGCACATCATTACAAATAAACATTGAAGATGTAATACTACAATTTTTATCAATGGATATTTGAAATAAAAAAAATTTGGAGCCCAATGGACCAGCCCATGCAACACCTCATTTTATGTATTATGGAACTATGGTGCACAGAATCTGAATTATGTTAACTGTTGTGTAACTGGTTCCTGCTATAGTTGGGACTACTCCAGTTTCAAGTTCCATTGTTCTTCTCCTGTAAGGCAAAATCTGGATGTTGCATATTCCAATATTTGTGCACGTCTGTCTCTCATTGGATTGTAAGATCATGAACTGGAACGGTGTCTTTGTATTTTCCATAGCACCTGTTATATATATATATATATATATATATATATATATATATATATATATATATATATTTTATTGGTTGTTCACAACATTACAAAGCTCTTGACATATCATATTTCATATATTAGATTGAAGTGGGTTATGAACTCCCAATTTTACCCCAAATGCAGATTGCAGAATCACGTACCTATTATATATAATTCCTTGCTTATAGCAGACTGTTGGTAAATGTGTTGAGAACAAATAATATAGCCATTTAGAACATTTATATGACACCAATATGGTATGCTTCAATGAGCTGTTTTCTGATATTTCATATCTTAAGCCCTGACATTGCATTATTTCAGAATCTTTATATACTAAAGAGCTCAATCAGTTTCAAAACCTTGAAGCCAAAGAGGTTTGAGGATCCTTGAAAATATAATATTCTTTCTGGAGTATTAAATATCAATAACAATTGGGATTATCTTGGCCTATGGTCAGACATATGATTGACTGGTGCCAGAAAATAGAGTTTCCTAAATCAGGAAGAATTTTTGGTTATTTCAAGAACTATAGATTACTATGTACTTAATGACATCACTTGACCCACAGTGTTTCTCAAATTCAAATGAAAAAATTTCTATACGGTAAAGAAGTTTCTGATTGTTTGTTATATAAAAGAGGGGAAAACACAATAAGTTCAAACTCCCAAAACATTTGTTTTAAAATAATAAGGTAGTTCTGGCTCTAGGAAATTTCTGTCTGGGGGAATCTTTCCAAATAGAGTGAAAAATATAATTATCAGTAAAATCCAAGAAATGTTGTGGTTAGGAGTAGTAAGCTAACTATTTTTACCTGATGAATGGAGTTTATATTTTTAAGAAGTAGAGTTCCTGGTAAATTTTCCTCTGGCAAGATTAACACCTATTAGAACATAAAGGATTAGAGAAAAAACTATGATAGCATTAAATTAGTTTTTTTAAAAAAAATTCGCAGTAGATAGAACATTCCAGAAGGAACCCATTTCATTAGTGTAGCAATCTAGTCCAGAGACATCTTCTTTAACGGATTAAGGAACAGTACTCCTGATTTGATGATTTGCTGAGGCCATAGGTTTAGTGTTATATGAGATGGGTTTCTTTCCCAATGTTTTGAGCCAGCCCTCACAGGCTTGAGATGCAATATCTTGTTCTCTGGTATTTTTGTTTTGTTCCTGCTAGTATTGACAAAATGCTGAATTCCTCACAAACAATTTTAGTGCCCAAGGGCATGTTTACTGGGCTCAGTCTTCCAGGTGTATATTAAGACAGTTAAATGCAATCAGATCTTCCTGCACAGCTTCTCAGGGCTGCCTTCCATGGGGGTTGTGGCGTGGCTCAGTGGTAAAGTGTGCAAGTGTGAGATGCTGGGTTCAATCTCCGGCACTGTTAAAAAACAAACAAACAAACAAAAAAACTCAAGTGACAATACAAAACCAACTACCTCAAATCCATTGCTGAAAAGAGATTATAGTATTTATCTGTCTCCCTCTCTACCTTCTTTTTCCGGTACTGGGAATTAAACCCAGGGGTGCTCTACCACTGAGCTACTTTCCCATCCCCAGCTCTTTTTATATTAATTTTTAATGTTTATTTTTTGCTACTAGGGATTGAACCCAGGGATACTTTACCCCTGAGTCACATCCCCAGTTTTTCATGATTTTTTGTTTTGAGACAGAACTCACTAATTTGCTCAGGCTGGCCTCAAATTTGCAGTACTCCTGCCAGCCTCCCAAGGAGCTGGGATTACAGGTTTGCACCACCATGTGTAGCTTAGCAAACGTGTTTTCATTTATTTTTGTAAATTTCTCATGAGCTTTCTCTTACTCTCTACTGATCTATGAACGGGCCTTTCTCTAAACACTAGTTCATTAAAGCTTTATGAATTCTCTGTCTTTGTATGATCAGGAACAAACACACTCGGACCTCATCTTAGGGCAAAGAATACATCTGGGCTGTGGGTCCTACTGTTCATCACAGAAATGCTCAAAGAGTTGTCCTTCAGATGGTGAAAAATCCAACTTCCGCATGTGCTCATCTGCTTCAACAGATCTAGTGGAATTTTAATTATTCACCATGACAGGTAGTTATAAAATTGCCCATTCCCTTATCCATTTGAATACATAAACTTGATGACAGTTTTAAAATATTTAATGTTTAGATGAAAACACATTAGATGCATTAATAGAAGTTTACCATTTGTAGGCTGCATTCCCTTGGGGGTACCTTTCCTCTCTAGAGGTATATGGTAGCTTCTCCCGGGGACCAGTCAGCAATCACTGGCAGGGAAGAACAGATTGCATATTGCTTTTTCGTTTGTTTATATTTACATAGACAACAGATCCACATGGTTCCAAGTTTAAAGCATACAAAATAGCATGCTGTAAAAAGTTTTCATTCCACTCTTTTACCAAACTTCCGGGCCTGTTCTTGTCCTGTTCTTGTACATCTTCCAGTGATATTTTATGCATATGCAAGCATATATATTCTCCCTTTCCTCCTCCACAAATGGTAGCTGATTACATACCCTATAACAAACATAGCTTAAAAAATATCTTGAGGGCTGGGGTTGTGGCTCAGTGGCAGAGAGCTTGCTTAGTACGTGTGAGGCACTGGGTTCGATTCTCAGCACTGCATATAAATGAATAAAATAAAGGTCTATTAACAACTAAAAAATTTTTAAAAAAATATCTTGAATTTCTTTAGTATTAATACTTAAAAGAATCTCCTGAGGCTGGGGTTGTGGCTCAGAGGTAGAGTGCTCGCCTAGCATCTGTTAGGTACTGGGTTTGATCCTCAACACTACATAAAAATAAAATAAAAATATTGTGTCCATCTATAGCTAAAAAATAAATATTAAAAAAAGAATATCCTCATTTTAATGGCTCCAAAGTATTATTTTATGGATATTCAAAAGGTTATCTAGCCAGGCCCTTACTTATTGACAAATACATAGGGTAGTTTTATTTTTTTTTCTTGTTATAAGCTGTGATGTAAACTAACTTGTACTTTGGTCTTTCCCTATGTGTGTGAATGTATCTGTATGATAAATTGCAAGTAGATTTGATGGATGAGAGGGATGTGTTTTTAAACCTTACTAGATATTTAAAAATCATCCTCCACAAAAATTATACCAATTTAACTGCCACTAGTAATTTATGAATATGTCTCTTCTCCATGTTCTTGTTCACATAGCACATCTGCAAGTTTTTCTTCTCTGCCAATCAGACAAGGGAATAAGTTGTATCTCCCTAGAGTTCCAATTTACATTTAATTTTAAGTGAGGCTGCATGTTTTACTAGCTTTCTGTTGTCATATAACAAATTACCACAAATTGTTAAAACCTCTACATTTTCAGGGATCACAGGTCGAGGCACAGATTAGCTGTATCCTCTGATTGATTAGAAGATCAAGCAGATCCATTCCAATATTGACGGACTTACTGTCAAAACTCACTGCTCATCTGGATCAAACCTCACATCCTATTTCTAGTAGGACTGACTGAGTTCTGTTAGCACTGTGATTGCTTTAGATCCACTTCAATAACCTAGGATCAACCTTAAGTCTCCTTTGCCATGTAATATAGTCACTGGTTCCTGGGATTAAGGTGTATACCTCTTTGATGGGGAACAAATTCTTCTTACAACAGGAATCTATGTTTAGCTTGGTTTGGTTTACATCCCCACCACTATGATTGGTGAAAGTAGGTATATGACTGGAAGCCCCAATGGAATCCCGGTAATTTAATAAGATGGATGGTTCCTTAAAAGAAATTGAACACAGCTTAAAGTATTTTTTTCTATCATAATCCCATCTCTATTCAAAGTCCTACAAATTATTTTTTGATAAACCAAACAAATTTTGCTTTTTGTATATCCAAGTGGTGATTGGTGATTCATTGCACTTTCAATATTCAACAACACACACCTGCTAATTTTGGTAGTAGCTGTCTTTGCTGGTCATGCCCCTCAGATGATCAGTGGGTCACAGATTACTTGTTAAATTATATTAACAGGGCTTGTTTCTGAATTTTGCTCATCCAAGAGTTCTGACACAATTTCTTTATGAATGCATGTTTATCTCATGCTTATTTACCATAACTTTCAACTTTTAAAAATTTCTAAAATTGTGCTTTGTAGTGAGGGTATTGATAATACCTCCTCTGTTCTCATAGTGTATATTAGTTTTATAGGGCTGTTTATTCAGAAAAATATGTATTTATTTCTCTGGGGATACAGAGTGAATTTCCACAAATATTCCACTTCGGGAGATGATGAGAATTCTGTCAGAAAATCATACAACTAGGGAACGACCCTGTTATAGTTTTGATCTTCAATGTCCTGGAAAGGCCCAGATGCTAAAGGCTTGGACATCAGCCTGTGGTACTACTGGGAAGTGGTGGAACCTTTAAAAGGTGGGGCCTCCTGGAAGGAAGTTGGGTCATTAGGGGTGTGACCTTGAAGGGGATACTTGAACTCTGGTCCTGGTCTCTCTCTTTTTCAGCTTCCTAGCCACCTTGAAGAGAGCAGCTTTCCTTAGCCAAGTGCTGCCTGCCATGATGTACTGCCTTGCCAGAAGCCCAAAGCAACCATATTTATATTTGACTCTCTAAAAATATAATACAAAATAAACCTTTCCTCTTTATAAATTGTTTATTTCAGCCATGTCTCTTTCTTTTTCAAAATGTCTCTGTTTTCAGAACCAAGTCATTCATTCATATATATATATATATATATATATATATATAAATGTCACATAATTGTCTCACGTGATTATACAGGCTGGCAGATCTCAGAGTCTTCAGGTTGTAGTAGGCAAGCTGGAAATTCAGGAAGATCCACAGTTTCAATCCAAGTCCAAAGGCAGGAAGTATCAACACCCCAGTTTGAAGGTAGTCAGGCAAGAGGAATTGTCTCCGTGGTGGTGGTGGTGGTGGTGGTGGGGGGGGGGTGTCAAGTCTTTTTTGTTCTGTTCAGGTCAGGCTTTCAACTGATTGGATGAATCCTGTCCACATTATCCAATCTATTGATTGAAATGTTAATCTCATCTAAAAATACCCTCGGATAAGCACCCAGGAATGTTTGACCAAACTTATGGGGGCTCTATGGCCCAGTCAGGTTGACACAAAATTAACCATTGAGTTTGTCATGACAAAGTGCCATAGACTGGATGGCTTAAACAAGAGAAATATATTTTCTCACAATTCTAGAGGTTACATCTGCAAGATCAGGGTACGGTTGACAGAACTCTGTTCTCCTGAGACTTCTCACTTTGGCCTGTAGATGACCGTCTTCTCCCTTTATCTTCACATAATCTTCCCTCTGTGTGCCCAAACTCCTCTTATAGGACACCAGTCTTCTTAAAGGACAGCAGCCACCACTATAAACTCATTTGCCTTGGTTACTTCTTTAAAGGCTCTATCTCCAAATATAGGTATATTGTGAGAAACTGGCGGTTAGAACTTCACTGTTGAATTGGGGTTGGGAAAGATCACAATTCAGCCCAAGAGACAGGGTAAGTGCCATGTGTTGATAAAGACATGCAAGAAAGTCATAGCAGTAGGATGTCATTTTTGGACATTTGGCTACAGGGACAAAATGCATCTCTAAAAATATAAGCCAAAATAAACACAGCAGCAAATGTCCAACTTAATAGGTCATGCAGAGTGTCATAGAAAATCTATAACAAATGTTATCCAGGAACACAGCAACAGCATCAAGCAGTCCAATACAGAATGCAGGCACTTCCTAGGGGTACAACTTAATGTCTTCAAAAGAATATAGAAATAAGGATGACAGGATTACTCTGAAAGAATTAAAAATAAAATATACTGATGACTCATCTGAAGAAATATATGCAAAACAATCTTGAGGATATAGATCTCAAGATTAAATTTTGACTAATGTTATCAGCATATTTCCTCTTTCCAATCCTAAAAATATGATACCAGTTAAGGAAGTGGGGAAAATTGATCATTCATGGAAACAGTAAAAACAACATCAAAAATAACCTGTTTTAGGAGCAAATGTTGGCAATTACCATATAGTTCCACTTGGGGTAGAGGATGTCTTGATCCAATGACTTGAATTGTTAGTTCTTTTGTCAGATAATGTCCCTTGTGTTGAGATGGATGCATTATTTTTTAGAACCTAGTGGTTTAACATTCAGTTCTTCTTTTTTTTAAATTTGGTACTGCAGTGCTCCACCATGAGCTATGTCCTCAGATCCTTGAACTAACTTACATATATATCCATGAAACTTTTGATTGCTTGAATAATTTGGCTACAGGGACAAAACACATTTGCTGGATAATAGGAAGTCCTGAACATTTCTCTGAATATATTTCTTGCTGGAAGTTAACAAGTCAACATACTGTTTTATATGAAAGTTTTGTTATTGTTAGGTGGTTTCCTTGAAATTGACCAATCGTGAGACCTGGAAAAGTCAACCTTGTGGGATGAACTCTGAATCTTTGTTAATACACTAAAATAGTATCACTCTTTGTGGCTTTGTTTCAGGAAGCTAGGGGGAACTTTTTGGCATTGTTCCAAGATTATCAAACCATTTATAGTAGAATTTCTATGAAAATAATGAGAGAGTCTGGTATTAAAATTGGAAACCATCAGTAGGTCAGGGACTCAAACACTGGTACTATGTGCTTTAGTGCATGTATGTGTATAAATGTACAAACACAAGTGTTTCTTCATGGTATCAGGAAACAAGAGAGAATCTGGATGAGAATCACAGGTGTGCCAACAGGGAGAAGAGAATAAAAAGGGCAACTTTAGTTAATATTTATACTGCAATACTATGTCTGAGACATTTTTCTTTCTTTTTTTAAAATTTGGATTGAACCAGTGGCACTTTATCACTGAGCTACATCCCCAGCTCTTTTATTTTGAGACAGAGTCTTGCTAACTTTCTGAGGCTAGCCTGTTCAAGAACTGAACAAGTTCATTGCAATTCTACTGCCTCAGCTTCTCTAGTTGCTGGTGTTATAGGCATGTACCACTGAGTCCCGCTGTATCAGTCATTTTTTCTAAATACTTATACACTTATTACATTGAATTCTTATAAAATTCCATGAGGTAGGTATTATTAACATCTTTATCTTAAACATAAAATTGAGGCACTGAGAGGTTAAGTAAATTACTCAAGGTCAAGTAGGATTTAAACCCAGGAAGTCTGACTCTAAAGTCTGCTCTGAACCATTATATAACCATCATGACAAGACCATATAAGAATTTCAGTCACTATAAAGTGATCACAGAGCTAGCATCTGAAATTACTTATCCCTGATGGTGTGTAGTTCATGCCCTCCTTCCTCGGGAAAGGCAGCTAGCATCTCTAGCATATATTGCCACTCTATCTATACTAGACTTTGAGCTGGGCACTTTATATTGTTCCTTAATAATTTGGGGCTAGTGCTACAAGGCTCATAGTAAATGGATCAAACCCCAGATGATGATGTTAATAATAAATTCTGGTATTACAAATATATAGTGATGATAGCTAAAATATCAGTTAATATTTAGTGAGAGTCTTTTACATGTCACGTAATGTTCTCAGCACTTTTTAAAAACTATGATCTCACTATATCTTTCCCAAAACATGAATTAAGGATGATTTCTTCCTTTATTTTTAGGATTGTTGTCTTTTGCAGTTTTATCATTTAAGCCATAGAAATATTAGAAAATCAGGATGCTTTTGAAAGTGGTGGAGATTAAATGTGCAAGTATTAAGTGGTAGATACTGTAAACTGCTATGAAAACGAAGAATTGTTCAAGTTATCTGCTCTGATTTTCTTGTACATGGAAAGTACTCAAAGACTGGGAGGCAGGAACACAGTCTGCCCTATCCCACTGGATGATGCTGGCAGCCTCAGCCTCAGCCATCTGGCATGGCAATGCCAAACTGACACCTAGCTTAGGGATAAGAGGTGGGAGGGAAGGCAGAGCTTCCAAGTACATAATCCCCAAATCCCTAAGGGAAATCAAAATGTTATCCTGTGTTTTTTTTTTTAAGTGATAACTTCTTTTTCTCCCTGCAAAAAAAATGAAAATTATGTCAACTTAAATGAAAGTTCCCAGTCCAGTCCTATCCATTGGCCAAGTCTAGTTTTGGCCACCTGAATCTTAGTATCTTCCATGGGTCCTACTTGATGCTGCCCCTTCTCAAAATTTGAATGGTGATTCCCTTCTACCACGCTGGTTTCCCAAGTGGTGCATAGAGAACTTCCACAGACATTTCAGAACTTCAGTAAGTGATGAAGATTCTCTAAGGAAATCATTCAGCTATGGAAGGTCCCCTTTGACCAGGCCATTTTACTTTCAAAACCTCTTTTATAGTTCTACAAAATTGTTGTTCTATAGCTTACAAAGTCAAACTCCAAATCTATGAACCACCATTCAGCTCACTATCTGGTCATGCAGTCTCCTAGAGATGAGCGTACAACCAGGAAGTGGTGGTGCATTTAACATCTTGGGAACCTTTGAGCTACAGGAAACCAGAATTCCCTTTCCAACTTTACTGTCCTGAAATGTGTTTTACATGACAGGGTGCAGTTCCAAAGGAGTTGCACTTAGCTGTGGTCAGCTCAAAAATACATACTTGTAATGGTTTTCCTTCCTTCCCTGCTTCCTTCCTCATATTGTTCTTCTCCCATCTTTTTTTTTCCTAATAAAGAAATAAATAGTGCACAAAGACATGTCTATCACAGTATCTCTGCTTGTAGGAAAACCTGGTTAAGACATCTTAACTTCCACCAAAACAAACAAACAAACACAAATCCCACAAACTCATATTCAATCATAATATTATTTGTTTGAGACCATATGAGATTACTGAATGAGCTAGGGGCTCAAAGTCAACATTGTATGGTTCTGAGTTCTGGCTTCACTATTTACAGGAGGCATAACCTTGCTCTGGTAGAATCTATGGAGAAACTTGAACAAATGTAGTTCCCCTTTTCTTGGAATTGGATATTGAGAGGTTAAAATCTATAATTTCCAAACTCCAATGCAACTAGAATTCTGGATGTGAGTTAGAAAGAGTTGTGAAAGGTTGAATTGAACCTGAAACCATCTTCCTCCTCCCTCTTGGCTTCTCTCTCTCTCTTTTTTTTTTTTGTAGTTGTAGTTGGACACAATAACTTTATTTTATTTTTTATATGTGGTGCTGAGGATCGAACCCAGGGCCTTGCACAGGCAAGGTGAGCACTCTACCTCTGAGCCATAACCCCAACCCCTCTTGGCTTCTCTTATGGGTGAGCAAGACTAAGTGTTCCTATGACTATTCTCTTTTATCCTGGGTGTTGGGAGGCAGTTCAAGGTGGAGTGATCTGAGTGTTTCCTATCTCTAATCCTGGTCAAAATCAAATGAACATGAAATGTTTTCAATTGGCAAAGGACTATCAGTTAGATAAGCAGCGAATCCAAACATACAACTTTCAATAACTCTCAAGGAACAACAGCTGAAATGGCCCCAAGACAGGAGTAATTGCAAAAGTAAATATGAGCAATAGCTTAGCTCTTTTGCAATAATGCTTCTTACCAGGAATCTCATATTCACTCTATTATCTGATACTATATGACCTTGGACCAAGCATCTGGACTCTCTGATGCTCAGTTCCTCACTTAAAATAGTAAAAAGATGCGCCCAAGCTAGTGATGTCATGGGTATGAAAGTCTATAGAATGTGTCTACCTGTGTGTCTTTGGCTATGTGTTTGTCTGTACTTCTCTGCATTTGTGTGTGCATGTGCTAATCCATCTGTGTGGGTCTACATATGTGTTCCTATATGTAACTTTCATGTTTGTAGATAATTTCACTGTGTGTTTGTGTGAGTTTTTATGGACATGTGACTGTGTTCATGGCTGTGTGTTTTTGTGTACATGTGCTACTATGTATGCATATCTATCAGTGTTATGGATGTGTCTATAATGTACACCATGAAAAGTGTTTGCCCATGTATCTGAATATTTGTTTGTGCATGGGCTGTCTCTGTTTCTCTACTTGCATGATTTGGGGTGCGAACATTCAAAGTTATGACATCAGCACCTCTTATAGAAATATACAAAGCGCCCTCTAGTGTTAAATAGAGAATGTGTCTCGTCACCACAACAGTAAGAGCCTGAATTGCCTCAAATAAATCTGGCTTGTGGGCAATGTTTTCAGGATTGTCCTTCAGAAGCAGAGGATTGTACCTTCCAGGAAAGGGCACTCATATAATAGAGGACTTTGCACAGAATCTAACCCACAGGAAGCTGCTTGCTGGTGTGAGGTAGAAAAATATATATTCTGGGGATGGGGACAGGATCACCAGGGAGCTATTAGGAGACAGGAGTGAAGGAGTCAGTAAAAAAGTTGCATAATCAGATTGCAGCAGCCTTTAAATTTGAGGGTCTCAATACTTGAGAAGCTGAACCTAGAATATATATATATTTTTCCTGTATGGCTCTATATACAGAATGTTGGGGCGGATTGCATCTTGACATTGGATGTGGCAATGGTTTAATGAATATGACACCAAAGTCACATATTGCAAAGTAAAACAAATAAATTGGGCTCAATCAAAGTTAAAAACTTTTGTGACCAAAGAACACTATTAATAGAGTGATAAAACAACACATGGAGTGTGAGAAAATATTTGCAAATATAAATCTGATAAAGAATTAATACATTAATTAATTATTAATAAATAATTATTAATAAAGAATTCCTACAATGCAACAGTAAAAATCCAAATGACCTAGTGATAGAATGTGGAAATAGACAAGATAAGGATGCTTACACTCCTGACTTCTTTTCCAAATAGTACTAGAAATTCTAATCAGAGCAACTGAACAAGAGAAAAAGTTCAAAGGCATCCTAATAGAAAAGGAAGTGAAATTGTCTACATGCAATAGACAACTGGAATGGCATCAAACTGAAAAGCTTCTACATAGCAACCAATTAATAAAGTGAAGAGATGACCCACGGAATGGAAGAAGATATCTAAAAACCATACATCTAATAATGGGTTAATATTACTATATAAAAGGAACCCAAACAACTCAATAGCAAGAAAACAATTTAAAATGGGCAAAGGACCTGAATAGACATTTCTCAAAAGAAATGGTAGTACCACATATCAAATGGCCATCAGGTTCATGGGAAAAAGCTACATATCACTAATCATTAGGGAAACACAAATCAAAACCACAATAAGATATCACCACATAACAGTTAGAATGGCAATTATAAAAAAAGAAAGGTTAAGTACTGGCAAGGATATTAAGGGGGGAAAAAAGAAACCCTTGAACACTGTTGGTAGGAATAATAAATTAGTACAGTAATATGGGAAATGGAATGGAAATTCCTCAAAAAAATAAACATAGAACTACTATATGATCCATCAACCCCACTTGTGGGTATATATACAAATGAACTGAAATCAAAATGCTAAGAGAGGTCTGCATCCCCATGATTGCTGCAGCATTACTGACCATAGCCAAGACAGGGAATCAACTTCAGTGTCCATCAATGAATGAATATTAGCCAACTTTCCATCATAACAAAATGCCTAAGATAACCAATTCATAAAGAGAAACGTCTGATTTTGATTAACAGTTTTGGAGATTCCAGTCCATGATCTGGAAGACTCATTGCTTTTAGGCTTCTGGAGGGGTGTTGAATGTTAACAGTGGGGACAGCGTGGCAGAGTGAAGCTGCTCACCTCATGGCAGGGATCATAAAAGAACAAGGTCAAACCCCCAATGACCTGAAGACCTCTCACTGGGTCCCACCTCTTAAAGTTTCTACTCCCTCCCAATACAGCCTCCCTGGGCACCCATCCTCCACAGGTGGACCTTTTGGGAACATTTAAGATCCAAACTATAGCAAAAAGATAAGGAAACTGTGATGTACACATATAATGAAATACTGTTCTGCCATAAAAAGAAGTAAACTCTGTCATTTCCATTGATATAAATGAACTTGGAGGACATTATGATAAATGAAACAAGCCAGGCACAGAAAGACAAACACACATGATCTTGCTTATGTGCGGAATCCACAGAAAGAAAACCTAGAGGGCTGGGGTTGTGGCTCAGCGTAGAGCGCTCGCCTAGCATGTTCAAGGCCCTGGGTTCGACCCTCAGCACCATGTAACAGTAAATAAATAAAATAAAGGTATTGTGTCCAACTACAACTAAAAAAAATATTAAAAAAAGAAAATCCAGAGAAGTAAAGAACAAGAAGGTAGCTACCTGAAAAGGGGAGGAGGGGAGAAGAGTGGAAATTTGTTGGTCAAAGGGTACAAAGTTTCAATTAGACAGGAGAAGTAAAATTTTGATATCTATCAATGAGGAAGACATTGAAGGAATTATGTTATTCTGGTCATAAGAAAATTAAATTTAATGACTTAACAAAAAAGTCATCTATTGCACTGCAGGGTAATGATAGTCAAAAATAATGCATTGTATATTTCAAAATAGCTAAAGGCTGGAGTTGTAGCTCAATGGTAGAGCATTTGCCTAATATGTGCCAGACTCTGGGTTTAATTTTAGTATTTGCCTCCACACACACAAGTAGTGGCCAAAGTAGCTAAGAGAATAAATTTTGAAGGTCTCACCATACACACACATACATACACACACACACACACAGAGTGGTAAGTGAGGTGATAGATGTTAATTAGCTTGATTCAATCATTCCACATTATGTACATATATCAGAACACCACATTGTGCTTCATAAATGTATATAATTATGATTTGTCAATTAGAAATAATATTAATAAAAATGAATGAGAGTTAATAAATATGTCTTCAAAGAAGGTACAAACAGCCAATAAGCACATGATAGATGCTCCATATCACTAATGCAAATAAAAAACCATAATGTGATACCATTTCATATCTATTAAGAAGGTTATTACCAAAGAAACAGAAAATAACAAGCGTTGGCCCGAATGTAGAGAAACTGGAAGACCTGTGCACTGTTGGTAGGAATGTACAATGGGTGCAGCCATTCTCCACCTCCTCCCCACCTCTGGAATAGAAAATGGTATGTCTGTTCTTCTATTAAATCTCTAAGTACAGTAACTTGCTGTATTAACAGACCAAAAAAATGAAAGGCATTATGTCCATATCCATAGATGCAGAAAAATTATCCGAGAAAATTCAATATCCATTCCTGAAAACTCTCAGCCATGTAGGAACAATAAAGACCATTGTGCTTGAAAACAACAGAGAAAAATCATTGAAACAAAGAGCTGTTTTTCTGGGAAAAAATAATTATAATGAATAAACATTAAGCAAGATTGACAGATAAAAAAGATAGAAAACGGGGTGGGGATGTAGGTCAGTGGGAGATCACTTGGGTAGTATATGCAAGGCCCTGGGTTTCATCCCTAATACTGCAAACAAAACAAACAAACAAAAAACCAATCAAACCCCCCTCCAACAACAGAAAATATAAATCATTAATATTAGGAAAGTAAGTAACAGGCAGACCACATAAGTAATAAGGAGATTATAATAGATCCTGTAGCCACTTAGAACTATTATTAAGGACATGGTATATTCTTAATCTCTACCCTGTTGCTATAAACAAAATACTCAAGGCTGTGAAATTCATAAAGAAAATTAGTCAATTTATCTCATGGTTCTGGAGACCCAGGAGCATGGCACTGGCATCTTCTCACCTTCGGTGAGGGCCTCATGCTGCATCAACCCATAGTGGAAAAGCAGGTACATGGGGAAGAGCGCATGTACTCAAGGGCACAGGAGGCCTGAGCACTTAATAACCTGCTCTTGTGGTAACTAATGCAATCCCTGGAGTACTACCCACCCCTGCTAGGCAGGCATTAGTCTCTTCTGAGGGTGGTGCCCCATGACCTAATCACTTCCCACTAAGCTCCACCAAGTCTCAGGACTGCCGCTGCGGTCACTGCATTTCAACACGAGTTTTAGTGGACAAACCACATCCAAGTCATAGCAAGTAGAACAGGTATACATTCATAAATTTGACAACATTGAAGAAATGAACTCATTCTCCTATAACCATAAATTTCCAAAGGTTAGCCAAGGTGAAATGGACAACCTGACTAGTTTTTTTTAACTATTTTGTTTTAGGTAGGTTGCTTTGGCAGTAGTGAGTGGAAAGAATTAAAGAAAGGCAAATTTGTGATAAAATTAATTTAGCAGCTATTGCACAGTTTGAGAACAGATGAGGGCCTGAACTTCTGCAGTGGTAATAAGAAATGAAAGGAGAAATGGAATGGGGGACATTTTTTTAAAAAAAATATTTTATTTTATTTTTTTTAGTTTTCGGAGGATACAACATCTTTGTTGGTATGTGGTACTGAAGATTGAACCTGGGCCGCACGCATGCCAGGCGAGCGCGCTACCGCTTGAGCCACATCCCCAGCCCGACATTTTGAATATCAGCAAATTTATCTCTAAATAAAATGCAAAATAGGGCTGGGGATGTGGCTCAGTGGTTGAGTGTTCTTGGGTTCAATCCCTGGTACCACCCCCCCAAAAAAAAAAAAGTTTAAGAAGAGTATTCAATAATGATTAAAATTTTTATGACAAAATATTATTTCCCTAATTTAAAAAAAGCTGTACATTACTTAAAAAGTTTTTTTTTTTTTTTTAAAAAGCTAAGACTAGAAAGAACCACATAATATTGAGTCGTTTTTTTGAATATTGAAAGTTTGACTCCATGGAGTTACTCCTTTTTCTCTTATAAATCTACCTAATTCAATACATATCACTATAATAATAGGGAAATGCTATTAAAAAATTCAAACAACTTCCTTTTACCTCTAGGGAAAAATAATGTGGCCGCGGTTCCTGTATGGCACAGTGGTTGAGCACATAATAGGCTCTCAATAAATCCAGAGTTTGTGAAGGCAGGTGCTTTAGATTTTCTGCACTTTCAAGCCTGTGGCCAGATCTCATCAGACAAAGCCATGCTACAGCCCCATGGCAACTGCAGCAAGCCCCAAGCCTGGCCTTCGCTGGGCCCTTTGGCAGAATTCTTTTCTTGTTAGTGCTCCTCTCAACCTGATTGGGCAGGTATTAACATATCCCTTTGAAAGTGAGACCTGGGACTCAGTTCCTGTGACTTACTCAGCACCTGGCAGCCAATGTCAGGTGCAGCCTCAGTAAACAGGAGTCAGGATGTGGTGCCGAGAGTGAACTCTATCCACTGCCCATTGGGAAAGTGGTCCCTCGTCTCCAGCAGGCCAGCTTCGTGTGCATCTCGGAGGACCTCGCATGACACCTCCCACAGGATCCTCCATGCCTGGCAGAAAAGGCTGCATGGAAGACTAAAGCGTTCTTCAGAGTGTCCTGAAGGGTCCCCCAGAGCCCTCTCTGTTGGGCTAAATGAAGTTTTGTTTCCCTGGAATTAAAGGAGAAATGCCTATCATTATTTTAGGGTGAAGCCCAGTCAAAGGTGGTTGAAGCCAAAGAAAGGCTCAGCTGTGGCCCTGCCTTTAGGTGTGGCCCCGTACCTGAACCACATCCTGCCCGCATGTGGCCCCTCCCCTCGGTGTGGCCCTGGCCAGCCCTTGGACACATTCTTGCTTTTCAAGTGCTGCTGGACCATTAGACCAGGCATCTGTTGCTGTGGCTCCTTCATTTTCCCCAAGGGTTATTGTAATGCTTTGCATCTGGAATGTCCCCTGAAGGCTGTATTGAAAAACTGGTGCCCAGAGGTGGCTGTATTTGGAGATGCTGAAACTTTTAGAAGCTGGGTCTTAGTTGAAGGAAATAGCCACTGGCTGCCTGTCCTTGAGGAGATATTGTGCCCCTAACCTCCTGTTTTTTGCTGTTTTATCCCTTCCTACATGCCATGAGGTGAGCAGCTTTGGTCCACACACTTCTCCTCCGTGATGATGCTTTTCACCTCTCACTGACTTGCCCAGGGCAACTTCCAGTTCTGCAAGCTCCATTCATAGAAAACACAATATACTGGTGTATCACCTTTTTATTTTATACCACGTTTTTATTGTACCTTTTTTCTATGTTTAGATACATTTAGATACATAAATTCCATTGTGTTACAATCCTCTACATTGTGTTCAATTCCTGTATTCAGTTCAATAATGTGCAGTACAGGTTTGTAGCCTAGGAGCAATTGCCCATGTAGCCCAGGTATTCAGTGGCCATGACAACTAGATTTGGGTCAGTACAGTCTTTGATGTTTGCATAAAAATAAGTCGCTGTCACAAGTGACGTGTGACTGTAATTCCATAAAGACTATGGTTCCTCTGTAGAAGCCCAGCACATCTGCTGAGGTGGTGGTGTTGGGCAGGCATTTGAGAAAAGCAAAGGTTTGAAATAGTTTGCAGGAGATTGTGCTGGAGAGTTGGCTAAGGTCATAATGATGTAAGCTCCATAGTGTAAAAGTAAGCTCAATGTAATAAGTCCTCATGAAGTATATGTGTCATGAATGAATGCAGTCTGATAAGAATGATGTTTGGCCATCAGTTGCAGAGGATGAGTTTATGATGTTGTCCATATTCTTATACATAATCTTACTAGAGTGTAGCCTGAAAAAGAGAATTTAGATTTTGCAAGGCTGACATGATGACAGGAGATGTTGGTTAGTTGATGGAGCATTAAATCTGTTGTGGAGAAGGAAGACAAGAGACTGCCAATGGACAGAGAGAAAGTGGAAGGATCAGTGTCCAGGAAGTACTGACAAGACTGAATAATTGGCCTGTGGCCATAAACTGAAAGGACTGGTGATTGAGCTCGGAGGGACAGATAATACATGGTATTATTTCAGCAGGCAGAGCTGTCGCTGGTGAATGAGCTCTAGGTTGTGGCCATAGCTATACTGGGGTGGATGCAAGGAATTCTGAGGTGGTTTTTAGCCAGCTTTTCATTGCTGTGACCAAAAGATCTGACAAGATCAACATAGAGGAGGAAAAATTTATTTGGGGCTCAAGGTATTGGAGGTCTCAGTCCATAAACAGTCAACTCCATTACTCTGGACCCAAGATGAGGCAATATCAAGGCAGAAGAGTGTGTCAGAGGAAATCAGCTCAGGACATGGCAACAATAAAGCAGAGAGAACTCTGCTCACCAGTGACAAAACATAAACCCCAAAGGTATGTTCCTAGTGACCCATTTCCTGGAGCCACACTCTACCTGCCAACAGTTAATCCATATCAGTGGAATAACCCACGGATAAGGTTACAACTCTCATGTCTAGTTCTTTCACTTCTGAATGTTCTTGATTGTCTCATGCATAAGCTTTTGGGGGACACCTCATATCTAAACTGTAACAGAGATGATTAGGTCTAAATCTGGGAATTGAGTTGATAGCTTATTGGATGGTCCTTTACAAGGACATAAAAGACTCCTCAATATCTTCATCCGCTTTGAAATCCCTGCTCTCAACCCCATGCTGTCTCTCTCCCCACTTGCTGGTGTGGCTGTGGGCCCCAAATCAGGAACTAGGCCACTAGAAAGGGCAGTAGTGGATGTCTTTTTTTTGGTCACCCATCCTTTATTCGCCTCTGTAAATTGTACATCTGTTGGTTTCTGCGAAAACCAGTGGGAGGTCCTTAGGTCACTGTGGTATGCCATTGGAGGGGAGAGTGGGAGCCCAGTCCCTTCCTTTTTGTCTTGCTCACTCCATGACCATGAGATAAGTGTATTTGCTCTCTGTCAAGCTCTCTGCTATGATGTGTGGCCTCATCACAGGGCCAGAGGCAATGGGTCCAAATAAACCTTATCTTTTTATAGGTTGATTATCTCAGGTAATTGCGATAGGGACAGAAAACTTACACAGACACCTTGGAATACATGTATTATAACATTTAAAAATGCATGGGGAGAATTATGAAGTTTTCTTAGACTATTTCAAAGGAGTCCTAAGTAAGGGAGAGTATATCATGTTTGTGAAAGTGTATCAAGTTAATGTTCAAATTAATCCAGAAATCTAATGCCATGACAATTACAATTTCAGCATGTTTGTGGCACCTGATAAGCTAATTGTAATATTCATACAGAAATTCATAGCTAAAAAGAGACAAAACAAAACAGAAGTAGAAGAACACAGAGAAAACTTGGTATCAATCTGTAACAACATGGTGTTGGAGTAAGGATAGACACATAGTAGAACAGAGCAGAGCATCCATGGGTACAGCAAGATATATTAGCAGATATAAGCACAGTCTTCAAGTGGTAGTTTATGCATATGAAAAAACTTTTTGGTCTCACATCATACACAAAATTTTCACATGACTTAATAATAAATATTAAAAACAAAACTTTAAAAATCAAAAAAGAAAATGGAAAACCATTTCACAGTCATCACATTGACAAAAATTTTAAATATTTGAAGATATCAAGGATACATGAGGATATGGAATAGTAACTCCTCTGTACTGATGTGAGAATTTATATTAGTATGGTCCCTTCTATAGTTTGGATCAGGAGTGTTCCCCCAAGGCCACATGTTGAAGGCTTGGTACCCTGCCTTAGCACTGTTGGGAGGTGGTGGAAGCTATAGGAGGCAGGGCCCAGTGGATGGAAGTTACCTCAGCTGGGGGGCGTGCCCATGAAGGGGATATTAGGACTATGGCCTCTTTAACTCTCTCTCTCTCTCTCTCTCTCTCTCTCTCTCTCTCTCTCTCTCACACACACACACACACACACACACACACACACACACACATATCCAGGCCTCTATGAAGTGAGCAGACCTTGTCTACCACACTTCCTGCCCTGGTGAACTGTGCGACCACAGGCCCAAAGCAACAGTGCCAAGCAACTGTCAACTGAAACCTCTAAAAATATGAGCCAAAACAAATCCTTCCTCTTTTAAGTTGTTTATCTCACATATTTTGTCACCGCAATGGAAAGCTGACCAATATCACTCCTAAGTGTGCAAAATAGGGAAACTCTTAAGTGTATATAATGGGATATATTTAGGATTGTTTCTGTAGCACTATTTGCACTAAGAATAAAATGGCAACATCCTAAATAACTTCTAAATGTATTTTCCATTTATCTTTTTATTGGATTATTGAAAATGAAGTCGGGTGTGGTGGCACACACCTGTAATCCCATCAGTTCAGGAGACTGAGACAGGAGAATCAAGAATTCAAAGCCAGCCTCATCAATGGTGAGTGCTAAGCAACTCAGTGAGACCCTGTCTCTAAATAAAATACAAAATAGGGTTGGGATGTGGCTCAGTGGCCAAGTGCCCTGGTACCAAAAAAAAAAAAAAAAAAAAAAAAAAAAGAAAAGAAAAAGAAAATTATTATTATTTTTTAGGCATTTATATGTTGTTATGTAGTTTAGATATGTGGTATCTCCCCAAAGCTCGTGTGTTCGAACAATGCAAAAAAGTTCAGAACATTAATCAATCATTTCATTAATCCACTTGAATGGATTAACGAGGTGGTAACTGTAGGCAGATAGGGTATGGCTGGAAGATGAGGTCACTGTGCGTGATATACCTTGGGGTATATATTTTGTCTCTGTGAGTGAAGCTTAGTCCCACTCTGCTTCCTTGTTATCCTGTCTCAGCTGCTTTCCTCTGCCACTCCCTTCCACCTTAATGTTCTGCCTCACCTTGGGCCCAGAGCTAGGGAGCTGGCTAGAGCCTGAGAACTCTGAAATCTCTAAAACTGTGAGCCCCAAATAAACTTTTCCTCCTTTAAAATTGTTCAGGTCAGGTCTTTTTGTCATAGCAACAAAAAAAATCTGACTAAAACATGTTTATATTAAAAGTATTAAAAAGGACTTGGAGATGAGAAATACCAAATTTAGTATTTATCTCTGAGGTAGGAAGCTGATATAATATAAAAAAATATCCTAGGGTGGTTGTGTTATACTGTATTAGTCATGTCTTATTTTTTAAGCTAGGTGTGGGTACATAAGTGTTTACTTTTATTCTTTATACTTTGTTTTATATATTAAATATTTAATTGTGAATAAGATCTCTGTATTCCAAAGATACATAAACATTTTTTCTCTTTCCAAATTGCTCTTTTATTGCTTCCTAGCTCTCCTTTCTTATGGCTCACGCCCTCCCTCTGGTGGTATCTTGCTGCAACTGCAGATTATTTCCTTGCTTTGTGTTCAACAGAAGTGCTGCAGGCTTTTAGCTCTGCCTTTGTGTTCTTTGTGATGTAAACCTTCCACTCTAAGACCTTTTATTCTCAAAGTAAAATGATAAATATTTCTCAAAAATCACTTAAGAGACTTCATGGCTTCATCTTTCTCTTAATGGAACAATTTAAGTGAGTGGTTACAGTAAAACTGTGGGATCAGGGAGGTTACTTATAGTTTAGTTTTATTTTGAACAATGGGAACAATATTTGCATTAACATGAATTTAACAATAACCAATTTACCTTGCTTAAGTCCTTCACCTGTTTTTTTTTAAATGACATTTTAAGCCAATTCTTCTCTTTCATTTTCCCTCCACAACAGAGAGCAAATATTCACCATTTTACATATTGTTCTTATACATGTTGAAATCGTCTGCTAAATATCTCCTATTTCTTGCTTCTTTGAACTAAACAGTCCTTGAATATATTGGTCACAATATCTATTTCCAAAGCTTACATATTATTGTACATTATTCATTGAGCTTGCCTTAAGTTTGTCCCAAGTGCTATGTTTTAGGAAGCAAAGATTACAAACACAGCCCTGTATTTCACTAAGATATTCTTAATTTCTCTTCTTTAGTTTCTAAAGTACCATAATATAACACTTGTTGCATTTTAAACTTAAACTTGGCTACTCTGAATACAGTTCGTGGTGTAGACATCATACAGTTAGACCAAGCACAGTTTATCACAGAAAAAAGTGGTCTGTCCCAGATGTTTGATTGCTGGTTTCCCTTGCTGCTCACAAGTAATCTTGCTGTCAAGTCTAAGGAAGTCTTCTCCTGTCAGTTCAGAAACTGTTGAGAATTTTTTTCCGTTCAAAAGCCCTTGAGAGGAAAATACTGAGCTGATGACAGAACACTTTTTTTTTTTTTTTTTTTTTTTTTTGGTGAATTGTGGTAGCTTTTCTTTCTGGAAATGAGTGGTACTATTTATACATCTTGGGAATATACACTCTGTGAATTTTGACATTTGAAAAGGAATGTGAAAAGTCACTTATAAAAAAAAAAGGAGTCTGAATAAGTAGGAAAGAACTGAGAAGGAAATGCTCCATGTGGTAACAGGAGGAAGAAGTTTGTGGAAATAGGAGTGAATATCAGGGAGAGGATTGGAGAAGATGGAGACTCCTGATATCTACATTATGTAATATTTAAGCAGTTAATCTAAAAATATCTTGGGTCATTTTTCCTTTTGGCAGTTTTCCCTTTTTAATCATTTTCAAAATGGTGTTTAAGAAAAAAAATGAATAAAAAATAGTGTCTCAAGGTCCGTGTACCTTCCCTGTGAATATTAGAGCAAAAAAAACAAAGGATGAGTTTCAGGGGTACCTTCACATTTGGGAAGAGATGAGGGGGATATGAACACCTGCCCTTAGGCATGTTGGGGATGTTGACAAGGCAGGGACCACATTCTTTCTACGGACACTTCAGAGGGATAGCTGATGATTTGAAGGACCTCTGGACAATATGTCACCTTTCTGATTCAACTGTGGTCTGCTGTCCTTTAATTCCCATTTAGATTTCATTATACTTTTACAGAAAGATGAAAGGATGCTCTCATCCCCCCACCTCCAGGTATTTTCCCCATTTTTTGGCCCAGCTAACCTCTTCTCCTTCAGGTCTGAGCTTGAATATCATTTTCCCAGAAGACTTGCCATTCTTCCTACCCTCAATCTCAGATCAGGAGCATATGCTAAAATTGCTCAGTGTCTCTGCTGTTTTTCTCACTGGAGCTGTTGGCAGTTTGAATATGCATATTTATTTGTCTCTCCTAGTGGACTACAAACTTCATAAAGGAGGAGCCCACATCAGTTTGGTTCAGGGCTGTGTTCTTCACCTGGTACTGTGCGTGGCACATAGTAAAATTCAGTAATACATCGAGTAAAGGAAGAACAGTTGGGCTTGGGGGTGCACTCCTGTAATTCCACTAGCTCAGGAGTCTGAGGCAAGAGGATCTTGAGTTCAAAGTCAGCCTCAGCAAAAAATAAGGCGCTAAGCAACTCTAAATAAAATATAGAATAGGGCTGGGGATGTGGCTCAGTGGTTGAGTGCCCCTGGATTTAATCCCTGGTACCACCCCCTCCTACACAAATACAAAAAAAAGGAAAAGCAGCAACATCTATGAGAATGTTGAAGAGTGCATGAGTGTAGATACATATTTCACCTCTTTTGAAACCCTCATCTGAAGCCATTTTGCAATTATACCATTATGTCTCCTAAAAGAGAAACTCCGTGCCTGTCTTTAGTCAGTGATGTATGGGGCATGGTCGGTGTACATCAAAGGCTTTCTGAAGCATCTGAAATATGACATCAGGATAGAAGGCTTTGTGCTGAGAGCATTATCAACCCCCTAATTCCTGCAATAGATATTTGCTGACAGGCTCATCTTTTTAAACCATCCCTTTCATCTTGTTTTCAAACTGGAGAACACACTATCGCTTCCTCTTGGACCATCGTATTAAATCATAAGATTGCAGCGTGGTAGGATGGGTAAACTTGCCAGCTGTCTCACTTTTTTCTTTTGATAGATGAGGGGTTCAAGATTCAGAGAGGGCCCAGAGACTTTACAAACCACAAAGCTGGAGAGTGAAGGGGCTCAGGAAATTCTCTTCTCTGGCTGCTCAGGTTGTCCCAACTCTGATCCTGCTCTTCTGACTAACCTCATTTTTCAACATGCCCCTATGCACAAGCCAGGCTGGTTTCTGGAGAATGTCATTCCTTGGTGTCCTCAGGAAGTTGGATCCAGGATCCCAAGTGGATATCAAACACCGAAATGCTCTCAAGTCCCTTAGATGATAAAGTATGCGCTTGTAACCTAGGTACATACACCCAAATACTGTTTATTTATTTTTTTTGTGGTACTGGGGATTGAACCTAGGGGTGCTTTGCTACTGAGCTACACCCCCATCCCTTTTTATTTATTTCTATTTTGAGATAGGTTCTTACTAAGTTGCCCAGGCTGTCCTTGAACTTGTGATCCTCCTGCCTTAGCCTCTGGAGAAGCTGGGATTACAGGCCTGTGTTGCTGCTCTTGGCTCCATATACATTAAACCATCTCTAGATTACTTATCATAATATCATCATACCTAATATGATATAAATGCTATGTAAATAGTTGATGTACTTTATTGTTCAGGGGATAATGACAGAGAAAAAAACTATACATATTTAGTACAGATACGTTATTTTATTTTATTTTTTGCTGAATATTTTCCATCCAAGCTCTGTTGAATCTGGGGATGTGGACTCTTTGTAGATATGGAGGACTGACTGTATTTACTCCAGTGCATGCTATTGATCATGCTTTGGCCTTTGTTATTTCTGTGGTAATCTCCCATTTGGGGCCCCTTGTCAGGCTTCCTTGTCCTTGTAAACTATTTCTTTTGTACTAGGGATTGAACCCACTGGTGCTTAACCACTGAACCCCATTCCCAGCCCTTTTAAAAAATATTTTATTAGAAACAAGAGTCTTGCTGAGTTGCTCAGGGCCTCACTAAGTTGCTGAGGCTGGCTTTGAAGTCACAATCCTCCTACCTCAGCCTCCGGAGTCACTGGGATTACAGGCATGTGCCATTGCACTCAGCTCTCCTCGTGAACTTGAAGCAGAGCTCTGACCATGTCACTTTCCTGCTGGAAAAGGTGGACATTATCTAAGGCTTAGACTCTTAAGCCAGGAACATTCCGTTCTTCATGACCAGCTCTTACAACTTTTGTCTTATTTTCTCTCATTCCCTTTTGAACACTCTGCTGTAGCTCAGCTAAATAAAAATGATTGTCTATGCATGCCGGGTGTCTTATTATTTTAAAATATGGGTTTCTCTTTCTTGTTGAGTCCCTATGTCAGGAATTCCCAGTGAGCTCCACTTTGTCATCTTTCATGTTCTTCCTACATCCTATTCCTCCACAATCACCAACCTATATAGATGTTTGGATAACTAATTGTTTAGCCAACTGTGTGTGTGTGTGTGTGTGTGTGTGTGTGTGTGTGTGTGTGTGTGTGTGGAGAGAGAGAGAGAGAGAGCACGGGCAAGAGAGAAAGAGAGCGAGCGAGCTCACCTTTTCCTCCTGTCTCCCACAAGCCTGCACTTATCTGTGCAGCAGGAACAAGTCTTTCTCATCTGAATTCTTTCTGCGTTTTCTCTGTACTTATGTCTTATCTGGTGTCATGGTTATAATTTTGTCTTGTATTCTCTTTGAGAATGTAAATCTCTTTGAGGATCAGTATTTAACTCCTGTTTCTTTCCCTCTGCGTTGCCTGTCCTCTAATGCTTTAGACATCGCTGATATTCGATAAATATTTGTTGAGTAAAGCTGTTGAGTGAGTGATGGGTACTCAAATATTTTAATTTGCTACATCCCTTGGGCATGTCTGGAGAGTACACCACAAGCTAGGACTGAGTTCATGTCCTTCTTCAGGGACGTGGAAGGATTCCTGAGAGGGAAGAATGTCTGATTGTGTCTTGCCCATTGTGAGAATAAGGTCTTCTGGGTTGGCTCTTAGAAGGTTTTCTGCTGTTTGAGGACTGAGAAACAGCATGCCTGTCACTGTGTCTCCTTTGTGGTGGGAGTAAGTCCCACCCTCCTCCAATTGCTCTCTGTCCCTGTTCACTACAGAAACTTCATTTGTACGCTGAGCTTTATGTTTGTTTATTAGCATCCTTGTTGGTCACGAGAGCATTTCCTAAATATTCAGGGAGAGAGCAATGAATGGCATTGGGTGAGTGACTGATCTCTCCAGTTCTGTGAAGTAATGTCTGCTCACAAAGCTGTGTCTACTATCCTGTTTGACAGCAGAAATGAACCTTAATTTTGTATCTCATCACTATTTGGACAAATTCCTTGTATTCTATTAAATATATCAACCAAGTCACCTTATGGAATAAAATATTTAAATAGTTCCCCAAATTTATCACACACAAGTGCTTTCTCCTATAAGAAACTGTTTGCTGTGTAATGAGAACTGAATCTACCCTGAAGCAGCAGTTCTCAGTCTTCTCTGATATAAGAGTCACCTGGGGACCTTTAAAAACATCCTAATGCCTAGGCTGTCTCCCCAGCACCACTGAATTAGAATCCCTGATGATTCCACAGAGTGGAATATTAAGCATCCTGGCACTGGGAGGCTTACCTGGTGTCTTCCCCAGTGAAGGGTGATGGGTAGCGATGGTAGTTTGCTCTAAGCATATATCTTGGTTTCTTTGCATCATGTATAACCAGCACTTACACTCCAGTATTTTACCTAATATTTTGTCCCAGAGTCTCTGTCCAAGATTAGTCAATGTACAAGACTAAGTAGATTCTTCTGTAGGAAGACCCTAACTTTGAAGGTAACACTTTGATTTAAAGTGTTTGCCCTGACTCTTCTGGACAGTTTTTCTTTCTGTTTTGCCTCATTCTTCTCATTCCCTTAACTGTAAGATCACTCCTCTTTGGAAACTGGTTGCCTAGGCAAGAATATGTTTTTTCCCCCTTTTAAAATTACCTTTTGTTTAGTTTGTTTCCTTTGGTTTATACCTTTTATTATATTGCCCTTAAAAGTTCTTCTGTAACATGTGGTTTCTTTCATTTTCTTATTTAACTTTCAAAGTTTTGTTTTCCATATTTATCTTTAATCCATATTCGGTGGCCTCCATTCTTTCTGGAAGAAATCCAAACCTATCTTCTTGTACAACACTGGTTTCCATCAGCTCATCCTCTTGCCTGTAACTCTTCTCTTGAGAGAAAAGTCCTGAGAATATCATCTTTTTTTTTTTTCTGAAACATGTGAGACATATTTTTTACTAGGATCATGACTTTATGTCTATTGGAAATTGTGACCTCAATCAAGTCTCTAAATTGCCTTAGTCATCATGAGTAGACATTTTTCTAGTACCAGAGTATCTAGAATATTCTTCTTGGAATAAATGTTTCCATCATGGGTTCCACCTGGAGCCTCCAGAAGGCTTAGCTCCATTATGAAATGTCATACCTGTGGGTATTGGAATCCACTACATCATTTTCAGGACATGAATGGGGGGCAGCAGGAATTATACAGACCAAATAGTTCTAAAAGATGGTAAAAAAACAATTCAATAAGAGAAAATAAAATGTGGTAGGAAGGTAAAAGAGTTTAGAATGTTTAAAATGTGAACAGAGAGAAAGCTGTTAAAAGATGCAGCAAGCAATGGCAATAAAGAGGGTGGAGAAAAAATAAACAAAAGAAACAAAGTAAAGAAGGTGAGAGAGAGAGAGAGAGAGAGAGAGAGAGAGAGAGAGAGAGAGAGGGATAAGAGAATTTGGCTATTAGAGGGAGGAAAAAGGTGAAAAAAGAAAAAAGAGACATGAATCAGCAAAGAGAAAAAAAAGTGAACAAACAACCCCCCCAACTCTCAAAAAAACAAGATTAAGAAAATAACAATTAGAAAAATTGTAAAAATTAGGAAAAACCCAAATGTGTATGTGTGCGTGTGCATGTGTGTATAAATCCATGAACCAGTAGGCTGAGCAAGAACACCAAAAATCAAAACCAAAACCAAAAACCAAAACCAACCAACCAAACAGAAAAGCCAGGAAAAATAATTCTAAATGAAAAATCAAAGAACTGTCTCCACTGAAGAGGTCAAAACTATTGACGAGGATGGCTGATTGCTGCCCATGTCTGCTGTCCTTCTTTCCACTTCTTCTTGGGCTATGTACCCCTTAGAGAGAGCAAGGGCTTGGGTTGTTAACCCCTTCCTCTTTTGGGGTTGCACACTGAGCTGCCAGCTGGAGTGGCCTAAAACAGAAGCTGGTTGAAACAGCTCTTAGCTTCCCCTCTCACCTGTATAAGGTAGTGGGTGGAGTGGGAAGTACTGCGGTTTTGTTGGGACCGACCAGATTAATGTAATCTGGGGGTTCTGCAGAATTTTATGAAGGGAGTTCAGAAGGAGGCTGAGGCTTAGGTCTAACCAGGCATTTGGGACTTTGTTGGGTGGTATTTGCTCTGGAGATATTGGTTCAGCATGTCATTAGGGCCAGTCGGATGCTGATCTCTGCTGAGTGTCTGGATCTCAGGGGCCTCCTGTGACTTCTGTCTACTCATAGGAGATGGGAGCCAACCCTCTACAGGTCTGGCCTGCTCCGCTGCCCAGCAATGAGGCCTTCCTAGGTTCAGTCTCCAAGTGTAATCACACACACCTGATTAGTTGTCCGGCCCAGTGCAGCTGGCCCCATGAGGGGCCAGACTTGGAGTGAAGAGGGTTTGCCCTCCCCTTCATATTTCACAGAGCACTCTTGAAATACCACTTCATGGTGCAGCCTCCGGATCAGCTAAGTTCAGGCTGCTTTTCTATTCTACGGGTTTGCTCATACCAAATTTGTCTGTTGTATTTTTCCCTCTGTTGTGTTATCCCTCCCCTCTGCTGTGTTCTGGTGCCACTGCTGCCTCGGCAGACTGGCTTGGCTCCAACACACTCTGTGCTATCCTTTGTTCAATGCACCTGAATTTCTGAGTCTCTAAGAGTCTCCGGCTGATATTGAATTCCAGTGAATTCCTTCTTTCAACCACCTCGCTAAGAAGCCGTCCACCTGCTGCTTGAATAGGAGCCACAGAGCAACTGCAAATACAGCCCGCCTCTCATCTGCCTTCTTGAATTGCTCCTGTGTGTATCGGTATCTTTTCCCTTTCTAGATAGTTTCTGATTTCCTCAGGGCATCCATATTCCACGTAGAGGGCTAGGAATTTCAGGCAATTAATTGGCATGGGTTATTTTTTTCAAACCCCAGCTGCTTTGGGCCTGTGGTGGTCTATCATGGCAGAGAGAAAGCACTCACTCCACGGCTGTGAAGCCAAGAAGAATGAGGAGGGGTTTGGAGACTCATGGTACCCTTCCTGGGCGCTCCCCCAATGACCTAAAACCTCCTCCTACTCCTCCTTCCGTACAACATTTCCACCACCTTCAAGTAGCACCAAGCTGGAGACCATACCTGTAACACGTGAGCCTTTGGGGAACATTCCAGATCCAAAATGTAGCACTCATGGTCTGCTGGACTGAGAAACCTGTTTCTTAGTCAGTCTGAAGGTTTTCTGAAAGAAGTGGGGTCAACTTCTGCTTTATCATGCTGGGGTGTTGGGATCTAGCTTTATCACCTTTCAGGGAATTCTGTAAATTTAATTTTTGAGACTTCATACAAATAGAAGGATTTGGGAAGGCCCTTATGTTGCTTGGGAAGTACTTGTTTAATATTTATCATGACCATCTTTGCTTTCCTTTTTCATCTGCTATATAGCTTCTTTGCTCATCGTAGTACCAATTATTGGTCCTTTTGGATTTAGAAATAGATTATTTGAAACTGGGCTTTGTGCCAAATATTCCCTAATAAAATTATATTTAACCTCAAAGACCTTATCTCAATGGTATTATGATATGTGTGTACTTTCCTGTAGGTGGGAGGTAACATAACATAATAGAAAATTGGGAGCCAGAACATCTCAGATCCAGTTAGTGCTACTTATTACCATTCAGAAGCAGCTGGGGTAATCTCCCCTAACCTTAGGTTCCCCATTTGTAAAATAATTTCTAACTTCTCATGTTCAAATGCTTGCACCACAAGTTTCCAAGCCTACGAGGGGGAAAATTAAAAGACCAATACAGTGTAATAAATAGCTAAGTAGCTTAAGATTTTAAAGTGTGCCTGCCTGAGTTTCGTGCCACCAATTCCTGGACTCTAACTTTTAGTTCCCACTGCTATGTAATGGATTGTTCAGAAGCAGATGCTGAGAAGAAATTTGGCGTGCAAGATATATTTAGGAATCAACACAAGTGAAAGGAATGGGAAGCAAGTATGATTGGGCACAGAGAGAATGGAACGATGATGCAGGCCTTTCAAAGTCTCGCCCAACCCTGTGGGGAACTTTAGAAAGTGTGTTATGTGTGCACACGTACACACTCACGTACACACTCATAACTCTGCCAGGGCTGTTCATGGTTCAGGCCTTTAAACAGTTTTGTGATTCATTGTTTGATGAGGGCTTCCCTGGAAAGGATGTGAGAAAAAACCATGAAGGAGGTGACAGTCGAAGAGTAAGTCCTTTCTTGAAGAAGGATCTTGGTGGTACATTTCCCCCACAGCTACCTGATCCTTCCATGCTTCGATTTCCTCATTTGCCAAGTGGTGATAATAATGAACTCACCTCTCAGAGTGTTGTGATGATTAAGCAGATTATTATATGGGGTGGGGAGAGCACAGATTAAGGTCTTGATATATATTACTAATGATGATGGTGATGATGGTGACCATGACAACACTGCTGTAGAATTTTCCAGCATTCAGGAAAGATGAAACCCACATAATTCAGTGGTTCTCAAATTTCAGCCCGTGTCTGAATCACTTGGAGAACTTGTTAAAACACAGATTGCTATGCTGTACTCCCAGAGTTTCTGACTCAGTTGATCTTGGAAGAAGGGTGAGAATTTGCATCTCTAAAAAGTTCTCAAGTGATGCTGATGTTGCTGGTTTTGACATCAGACTTGGAGAACCACTGGTCTAAACATTTCCTTTCTCAATCGAGATCAAATGTGATAGTGATTGGCCAATTTCCTGTAGTTAGTATGCAGCAGAAATGGAATTGGATACAGAATTAACATTCCTAGTCTGCTGCTCTTCCCACTGAGATAACATCTACATTTGTCACTTTGGTATTGGAATGCTTTCTTCCAAGCTGATACTAACTGCAGAGGTTACAAATATTTTATTTTTACTAAGATTTTTCAAATGTGATTGATAGTATAGGCAACACCCGAGTTGGTACCTTCATTTGTGAATTCTTCCAGGCAATTACTTTTATAGAATAATTCCTAGAGGAACATTTCTCTTTTCCAGTGGTCCTGGGGATATCTGAAATAAAAGAGAAGTGTTTTTGTCGTAAAGTTTAATTAAGAAGGTTAATTAAGAGAAAATACCATACAGCGTGTATCAAACTTTAAAGCAGTTTGCAATTGGAACTCACGAGAATTCCTGGATCACTTGAGACTGCGTAGTCTGTTCATGCACCTGCAGAGGCAGAAATGCTGTGCCTTTTTCAGGCTGTCATCTGAGATAATGGGACTGACTTGCTTCTACCCAGCTTTTCTCTGTCCTTCCTGCCCTTCATACTGAAAATCCCTCCCAGGGGTCAAGAGCTCTCTATTTATTCTCTCCTAGGCTCACCCTTGCATGCGGCAAGTGCTGAAACTTAGAGACAATCTGTACTGCATTTTCTAAATTGCCATTTCCTGTTTCTGTTGACAGAAGACAAGCCTCCTCTTTGTCTAGGCTCAGTCTTGACTGTCTTCTGAGACACCATGTGGGCTTTGCCATCTTGAAACCCTTGGTCATGGTTCTGTGTCATGGAACTCTAGGCTGATTTTGCCAGGAGGTGGGGGAACAGGACTGTGTTCTGAGGATGTCATCCTATGTTTGTTTTCACCTCTTCCTGAGTTAGAAGTTCTTAATTTCTTCTAAAGAGTTACCTACACTCTTTTAGAGACATTCTTCCCCAGTACCCCTTGAGGACCTTGTGCTACACATCCTCCCGCATGACACAAGATGGATCTTTCCAGTGAGCATGAAAAAAGGCATAAACATGTATTTTAGTTAGTATTGTTCAGCTTCCTACTTAAAATCAGAGCACATGGTAACTGAGGAGTCAGGGGGAATAGTTGTAAAATGAATTAAATGGCCCAAGCTGGAGAAGGGGCCTGAGAATGGAAAGAGCAATCTTGGAGAGCCCCTATAGTCCTAATTGACACTTAGCCATTTTGGCTTCAGTTGGTTCATTTTATTTTTTTCTCAATTTACAATGTTTACAAAGAGGAACAAATGATAAGAGAGATGATTGCAAAATTTGTGGGACTGGTACAAAATGAAGATGCAAAGCCCTTATTAGAAAATGATAAAGAATTTAAGACAGTGGCAAAAGAACATTAAATCAAGCTTAATGCACTGTCTTTTCTTTCTTTCTTTCTTTCTTTCTTTCTTTCTTTCTTTCTTTCTTTCTTTCTTTCTTTCTTTCTTTAGCACTGGAAATTCTACCCAGGGCCTTGCACATGGTAGGGAAGTGCTTACCAGTGAGCTACATCCCCAGATTTTTAAATTGTATTTTGACATAGGGTCTTGCTGAATTTGCCAGGATGGTCTAAGACTTGTAATTCTCCTGTCTCAGCCTCTCTAGTAAGTGGAATAGAGGACAAAGCTTGTGGGACTACCTGGGAAGTCCAGTCCAAGGTGGCATTTTAAGTATGGTCATTGTGTCTTTAGAGTTAAATTATTTTTCCTAATTTAGGTTGTGATATCCAAATCAGACCTTTCTACTGCTCAACTTCAGTCACCTTGACTTGATTTACTGTGTTGCTTTGGCCTTAAAAAAAACAACCTAAAATGTCTTTAGGGAAGAATATCATCCATAGAATTTTAACTATTCTCCAGACCTAACAGTAGAAATAGTTCTTCAGAAAATAAGAGTATAAAAGATGAGGATGGGGATCGTCTGACGAAGATCTGTTCAGATTGTTACGTACCTTAAGCATGTTAAAGGAATTTTAAGTTCACTTTTGATCTGAGCTCACCAGGGAGGAAATCAAGACCAGGATTGAAGATTGAGGAACTGATCATTATAAACACAGCCTGTGACACAGAGATACCTCTGAACTGCTGTGTTGGGACAGTGCACAATGTGCTCTGAGTCAACACAAATTGACCAGAATTCTTACCTCAAAAATCCAAAGCAATTAACACATAGGCATTAGGTCTTCTCTAACAAGCACTTAAGAAATGCCAAAAATCAAGGGACAAGTGAAGAATCGGGAAGGTGATTGAATGGCAGATGGTGAGCATCTCTTGCTTCACAGTGCCCAACAGAGTCTGCACCCCAGTCCTTCTCAGACAACTTCCTTTTAGAAGTTGAAAAGTGAAAAAACAAAAACTACTGGTACATAAGTTAATTCCACGGTCTAGCAATTTCAGAGGGTGCTGGTGTAGTGTCTTGATGTGTTTTACAAAAATGGTAAGATTAATTGTAAAGGGCACCTGAGATAGTACATCTTGATTCTATTCATCTTATTCACCAGTCATGTTTGTTATAGCATTTTAAAAAAATAGTCCACATAAACTACAGATGCTCCTTACCTCCCCAATTATAAAATAATTTCAAAAACAGTTTTATAGGGCTGGAGGCTGGAGGGCAGGTCCAAGATGGCTGTAGTTGGGCTCCCTTACTGAGGCTTTCTATGAGCTAAGTTTTTAGTATGTAGCCAAGGTCATGAACACCCTGATTCTGTGTATGTAATCAAGGTCATCAACATTTACTTGTGAGCATTCGCTCACTTACATAACCTGTTGGCAATGTGCCTTCAATGTGCCTGCAAATAAAAATGGCCAATGGAAGTGACTCAGGGGGTAAATGAACCTGGAGCTGGAGGCTGGGTGCTGCTCCCACCTCTGAATGAAGAATGTCTATTATCCCAACTGCATCTTGCATCTTCTTCCACCTGCTGGGACCCCAAATCTGTTTTCCAGGGTCTGAGCCTGCACCCTGACAGAGGCATAGCTCAGTGGTAGAGTACTTGCCTACCATGTGCAAGGCCCTGGGGTCAATCCCTAGCACCACAGTAAATAAACAAAAACAAAACAACTCCCCCATTCCAGTTTTATAGATAGAAAAACAAGGTGCACAGAGCTAGCTTGACTGTTCCATGACCTACTTTCTGAACCAGAACTTTGATTTTGTTTTTCTAATTGCACAAGTTGCAGAAAAAGAATAAAAGGAGTGGCCTAATATACCATTTGGTTAGGAGATGAAAAGACGGGTGCCCATCTGAAATATTCTTTGAATTCCTTAAGGCTATTAAATATTTCAAAAGGAGAAATGTGGAAAGATAAAAGATATCCCTTAATTGGGGGTGGGGAGAAAGAGAGGCTTGGAATTGAGCAGTTCTCAGAAATTAAGCTTTTTCCTAGTCAAAAAAGCCTCTACTCTTTTTGTTTTACTCCAAGTGTGATTTATTTCTTTGGTAGAGCCTTATTAGTATTCTTGGTTAAAAGGAAGAAAATAAACTTTTGGAGTATCTTCACTGAATGATAAGACACTGTGACTCCAAATGTTTCAAGAGCTAAACGAGGTAACAGGGCTCCCTGGTGTGGATTGTGAGGGCTGGAGTGCAGGGAACCGTCCGTGTACAATGTTGGAGCCACTGGGCAGGAAAGCCTAGTATCAGGAACTCCCAGTAGGAATCCGCTGGTTGGAGAATGCCGGTTCATGTGGCATACTACCTAGCTCACTCAAGTTCTAGCATAGCGCCAGAGATGGGAAGTACTCACTGGAGCCACAGAGCCTCCTGGAGGTGGGTGTGGCTTGACAAATGCCAATCAACCTGTTTACTGCAAGAGAAGCAAGCACTGAACCAAGATTCCTCCCACTGTAACCTTATCCCTGTCTTTGATGTACTCCCCCTTAAATATTGAGAATCGGGGCCTCTTTTTCAGTTGTTCAGTTCCAGTTCCTATCAGGACTGGAAGACCCTTCAGAGGCTCCCTTTTTATATCTAATTTCTGGCTCTGTATTTATTTCTTACTGCTTATTTCAGACTTTTTATTTTCCCAGGCAGCTCACATCTCCTGGGCGGGAACCTACTCTGTCGGGGTGCTGATCCCCTCGATACTGCAGTATTCCCTAACTGGCCACTTTGGCCAACTCTGGCAGTTCTTTTGTAATTTCATTTCATAGGTCATGTTTTCATCTACCCAGTTTAAGGACTGGGGGCAAGTATAACCTGTGACTTCAGGTCTACCTGTGACAACAGCTTAAGCAGCTAAGGGAGCATCCCAGGGAGGAGGGGTGTGTAAACGCCAGCATATTTCTAAACAATGGTGCACGTTTGGCTCTTCAAGTAAGAAGTCAGAACCTTCATTTGTCTAAGAGTTTTGCTAATGCAGAACTCTTACTGTCTCCTTTCAGCATTTTCTACAGAAAGCCAACAATATGGCAAGTAAAACTTGGGGTACATTCAGCGTCTGCACGAAAAGGGACAGGCTTGGAATTCTGAGACCATTGATAATGGCCAACAGAAGATTTAGAAGCCCACAATGGAAAGCCAACTTTGTATCTTCAGGATTTTATTTTAATTTCTTTGCACATACAAAATGCTGACCCTCAGGAGTGAGAGCTGTGGAACTGGTGATGTTCACAATATGCCTTTGTCTTAATTTATTTTTGATCCATATGACTCACTCATTCCTGTGTGGCTTCTGGATTTTGCTATTCCATCCAGCCACATTAGTGATATTGTGTAGAAAGCTCACAGTCCAGTGATTTAATCCAGATGTGAGAGTTCAGCCAATTGAATTTCTTATTTGTATGCTACATTTAAGAATTAGAAATTTGAATTTGATTAAAAAAGGTGTATGACATTATCATTATCTATTTTAATCTTGAAGATGAGCAATGTAGTTATTTATTCTATGATTATGTGCTTTTAGTCTATCTTTGAATCTAAAGCTCACTGAAATTTTGCTTTAAAGAGTGAAGGAGAGATCAAGCATCATTTTATAGTGCAGATATGTCCAACTTAATGATGGTTCAATTTATGATTTTTTGACTTTACAATGGTGTGAAAGTGATATGCATTCAGTAGAAACTACATTTTGAATTTTGATCTTTTCCTGGGCTAGTGATATGTGGTAGATAGGTACTCTTTGGTGACACTGGGTCCCAGCAGTGAGCCCCAGCTCCCTGTCAGTCACATGAATACCAGGGAAGGCAACTGGGACTCTCCAGTCCTTAAACTGGGTAGATGAAAACATGACCTATGAAATGAAATTACAAAAGAACTGCCAGCAACATTTTTGGATTCAGGAATTAAATAAATTACAAGAGATATTCAACACTTTTAAATATATATATAAAAATAGGCTTTGTGCTACATGATTCTGGCCAATTGTATGCTAATGTGTTTTAAGCGTGTATAGGGTAGGTTAGGCTAAGTTAGGATGTTTGGAAAGTAAAGGGTATTAATGCATTTTTGACTTACTGTATTTTCAACTTATGGGAGATTTTGCAGGATATACACCCATCATAACTTGAGGAGCAACTGTGGTTACTTTGTTGTGTTTGTGCCAGTTGCTTTATTCAGTTTGGCGGGGTTTAGTTGTTTTGACCTTCAAATCATGACTCCTCCTGTAATTAAAGCCTGGGTGCTCTAGCTCTTCTGGTTCAGCTGCTTTGATTGCAGTAATTGGCAATTAACCAAGGCGGAGCTCTCCTAATTCCCTGAACCCACTACTTTTAAAGGTTTAATTTTCCTCATTAATCTTATCCTCTTTCTAACCAGCAAAACTTCTGTATGGTGGTAAAATCCCAGAACACTGGCTTCCTCCTGGGAGGGACAACAGAGTGGCATGATGGAACTTTCTGAGACTATGACTATATTCCTTCTCTGTAGTGGTTTGGCTTAGAGAGATAGATACAAGCACTGCCTTTATAGCCTCCCAGAGAGCTGCCTAATGCCTAAAGGACTAAGTTTCAGTCTGGTACCTCCTTCCCTCAGCCTGAATAAAATCATGAGGCATTTCCTCTAGAGAGGCTCTGCTGGCATCGAATTCTCATTCCATCTTTTAAAAACATGAAAATGTCCTTATTTCATCTTTGTATTTGAAGAACATTTGCAGGGAGACGTAGAATTCTTAGTCGAGAGTGTTTTTCCCCCAGCATTTAAAATATGATGGTCCTCCACTTCTGTTTGCTCCATGGTTTCTGATGATAAATGCTGGAAATATTTTCTTCTGTCATTTCCCCTTGGCTATTCTCCTAGTTTTCACTTCACTCTAGTTGTCAGAGGTTTGGCTGTGACGTGGTGAGGCTTGGTTTTCTTTGTATATGTCCTGCTTGGGTTTTGCTGAGCTTCCTAAATATGAACATTTATGTCTTTCACCAAATTTTGGGAAGCTTGGGGGTATTGTTTCTTTAATAAACTGAATGCTAAAAACTGTCTTATCTCTCCTTGAATTTTATTTGCATCTGTTAGACATTTAATGTTGTCATCAGGTCCTTAAAGTTCTGTCCACTTGTTGATTTTTTCTTTACCGTGTTTTACTTGTTTACATTGATTGGTCTTTAAGTTGCTGATTCTTATCTCCATTGTTTCCATTCTGTTGTTAACATATTCATGTTTTAACTGTATTTTTCATTCTAGAATTTTCATTTGGTTCTTTTTTTATTGTTTATATTTCACTGTTGAAAAACCCTATCATTGTGAACATATATTTCTTTGCTTTCTCCAGCATAACTATAACAAGTGTTTTATAATTCTTATCTGCTAATTGCAACTTCGGGTCATCTCCCCAATAATCTTATTTTTTTTTCTCTTAAGGGTGAGTCATATATTCCTTTGAATGTCAATTAATTTTGGTTTTATTGTAGACATTATTTATTGTATTGTATAAAATCTTGGCTCTACTAGATCCTGGGTGATGCAATATTCCTATTAGGAGAGGTATTTATTTAGAACTGGGGTTTCACTGTGTTACCGGGGCTGGCCTTAAACTCCTGGGCTCAAGCAGTCCTCTGGTCTCAGTCTTCTAAGTAGCTGGTACTATAGGCACATACCACCTGCAGCTTCAGACAGTTTATTTGCTGGGACTTAGAACTCACTTTTGGTGGCAGCTCAAATTGTACTTCAGTTAATTTTACTCAGCTGCACTGCTTTGATTCTCTCATGCTACCTTCCCAGGGAGGCTGGAGATTTTGGCAGAGATCATGTATATAACTTGGTGTAGAATGAGTCCACTTTATATTGCTATAACAAAATCTCAGAGCATGGGCACTTTATAAAGAAAAGAGCTTTATTTAGTTCATGGTTTTGGAGACTGAAGATCTAAACAGCTTTGTGTCAGCTCGGGTGAGGGCCCCTTTTCTGTATCATGGCAGGAGAGTATGTGAGATGGAGAGATCATGTGACAAGACAGGAGGACAGAGAGCAGGGAGGACAGTATACTTGTTCTTTTATAACATCCTTCTTCTGTGAACTAACTGGGGTCCTAAGAGAACTAAGAGAACTTTATCCATCCCACAGTGACCTCATTACCTTGGACTATGTACATCCCACTTCTTTTTTTGGTGGTGCTGGGGTTTGAACCCAGGGCCTTGTGCATGCAAAACAAGCACTCTACCAACTGAGCTATACCACCAGCTCTTACATCCCACTTCTTAAGCTTCCACCTTCCAAGACCACCACACTGGGGATATGCTTCCTTAGCATGAACCTTGGGGGACACACTCAAACCAGGCTCTGTCACAGCTCTTGTTTTCTTTTCCTGAGACTCCCCTCACTTTCCACTATATGCGATTGTAATGAACACTGCCTGATTTTTTTCCTGTCTAGAAATATGTCATAAATACAAGAATTTTTATGTCAAAGTTCTAGTCACTTCATGTGGCACTACTTTCATTCTGTTTTCAAGTTCAAAATCATAAAAATTATAAGCACGACTGTCTAGTGCTGGTTTCTTCCAATTTTTCTCTTCTTTCCAAAGTTTTTCACTCTATGTGCCCTTAGGTCAGTATTTCATTGTATGTTATTCTAGCACAGTTAATAGCTGTTATGTGTGGGAAGATCATGTCCAATAGGAGCTTACTTAGCTGGGTCGGGATGTGGTTACTAATTTTGAGAAAAGCTTGATAACCATGATATTTTCAGAGTTTAGGACATTGAAAATCTTAACTCAGTTATGGATACATTCTAGACACACAATAACTACTTGTGGGCCTGGGGATATAGCTCAGTTGGTAGAGTGCTAGCCTGGGTTCTATCCCCAGCACCACAAAACAAAACAGAAAAACTACTTTTAGGTTGAATCAATTAAACTGATATGATTAATTTTTCACTAAGACAGAAGGTTGTTTGACCTAACTAAATACATGGACTGACTTTTGTTATTCTGTTAATCCAGTTTCTGCAACTGAGGAGAGGAAATGATGATTTCTACATTGATCTCCATGGTTTTTGCTCAGTGGACTCTTCCTTCACTTAAACTAACATTTTCTGCAGACACCTGCTATTGTTTCTCAGCAGCACAAATCAATAAGCTTGGTAAGCTTGGAGAGAAATATACCATCAGTTTTGGAACAATAAGATAAACACTCTGTCCTTGTTCCTAAGAAGCGGACTTCAATGAATCAGGTCACTTGGGTAAATAAGACTGCTTTAGCTTCTAGTAAGATAATAGAACAAATGTAGAAAAACAACCATCCCCATTTAAGTGTTGTAAGGAACATGAAATATGAACAGTAAACAGTCTATAATTATGAGAAACTAATTTGATTGCCTTTTCTGAAAATAATTCAATTACTAAAGGAGTAGTCAAAAGAAATAGAACAGATGTTTGATCCAGTGTCTCATAAAATGTTTTACTTAGCTACAGACAAATGAATTAAAATAGATTTTATGGATGTCAATTCAGTAGCAGCAAGGCTATATAGTAGAATCCCAAATTACTTGGAAGATTTATATTTGAACAATACTGTATAATGTGGAATGGAGAAAGTTTATGAAAAATCAGAGAAAGGAATTAGCCACAAATAATTGGAAACCATATGTTGCTCCCAGAGATATTTAAAATATAAATAATATTTTAAAATATTGACTCACTGGAGTATTTATTCCATATGGTCAATGGAAGAAGGGGGCATGGAAGCTCTGATGGCTTTTAAATGTACCCGTGAATTCTCTGATAGTCCTCCTTTTCAAAAAGTGAAGAGGCCCCCCTTCACACCTTCCACTCCCTTCTATATAAGAAAAGGTGGAGCCAATTATGATGAATTACTCTCAAATCCAGGTCATATGAAGCATCACTGCTTCTGCCTTACTCTTGCTGGGTCCCTCAATCCAGCAAACCCAGCATGTCAAGAGAACCTGATGGAATCCTGCAGAGAGATTTGTTTTAGTTTGCTTTTTTTTTGTCTCTGTTACTAAAAGACCCAACCAGAACAACTGTAAAGGATGAAAGTTTTTTTTTTTAGGGGCCTATGGTTTCAGAAGTCTTAGTCCATAGAAGACCAGCTCCATTCCTTGGGGGCTCAAGGTGAGGCAGAACATCATGGCAGAAGAGTGTGGTGGAAGGAAACAGCTCACACGGTGATCAGAAGCAGAGAGAGAGAGAGAGAGAGTCCACCTGCCAGATACAAATACATACCCAAAACCACACCCTACACAACTTCAGTTGCCACTCAGTTACTACCTATCAGGGGATTAAATCACTGATGGGGTTAAGACTCTTACAACCCAATCATTTCTGCTTGGAACCTACTTGCATCTCCCCCACATGTGCTTTTGGGGGACACCACATCCAAACCATAAGAGATGATGGGGAGGCACTGCAGCCTTCTGTAATAACTGGCCTCACTCAGTAGCCATGTAAGTGAACCTTGGTCAAGCCTGGGTTCAGTCAAACATTCAGACAATGTCAAACCTGTAACATAATAAATAATAAGGAAGACACTTAATATACTTGCCCAAAAAAGAAATTCTGTTCATGACTTCTCTTTGAGGACTCTTGTATTAGTTAATTCATGTTTTTATAACAAAATACCATAGACTAGGTAGTTTACTGAGAACTGAAATTCATTTCTCACAGTTTTGGAGCCAGGAAATTCCAAGCACAAGATACCAGTAGATTTAGTATTTGATAAGGGCCCACTATTCCCTGGTTCACAGATGGCACTATCTCACTGTAACCTCTAAGAAGAAGGGATGAGGGTGCTCTCAAGAGTCTCTTGTTAAAATGTCACTAATGCCATTTCTAAGGGCTCTCCTATCATGACCTAATAACTCACCAAAGCCCTACCTAATACATTCTGTGCTGTTTTGGATGTAGTTTAACTCTGTTCCCCCAAAGTTTCTTATGATTTGGGGCTTGGTCCTGGGGTGGTGGTATTAAGAGATGCTGTGGAAATCTTAAGAGGTAGGGCATAGTGGGAGGTCCTTAGGTCACTGGGGACATGCTTTTGGAAGGTAGTGCTCATGTGACTCCTTATGTTCTCCTGAGAGGTTGTTGTAAAAGGAGCAAGCTTGGCCCCACCCAGCTCTCTCTGTTCCTGGTTTGAGCTGTAATCACTTGCTTGGCTTCACAGATGCATCCACCATTGCTGTTTGCTATGAGGTGATGCAGCTAAGGGGTGGTTGTCACTGAGCAGCCTGTGCCATGCCATTTGGACCTCAGGCTCCCAAACTGAGAGCTAAATAAACTTTTTCATCATAAGTAGCCTAGCTCAAGCATTTAGTATAGTGTCAAAAAATTGACCAACACATTGGAGAATAAAATTTCAACATACAAATTTTAGGGGGACACCACCATTTACTTTCTAACACCCTTACATTATTTTGTCAGTCCATCTTTAACTCATTTTGGTTTTTCCCCACAATCCTACACTGGATGTGCTGGTGATTTTTCAACTTTTAAATGCACCCTCTTCTCCTGAAGATAAACGGAGATGTGCATTTATAGGAAATAAAACAGCAGAACCTTTTCTGGCTCCTTGGGTGGGCGTGCAGAGACAGACAATTCCACACCTGACACCTGCTTCCTTTAATACACTTCAGGGTCTTTGCACTGCATCTCTGAAAACCCCTTCAAAATCACTTCAAACCACTTCAGACTTTTCAGGGCCAGTAAATGCTCCCATGGCGTAAATAGTTGTTCCTGTCAAATTGGTTGGATTGTCTTAGGGGAAGATAATATTAATGTCTTTTCCCCTCAGAACTTACAAGCAAAAATTCATTAAGGCAATGGGCGAGTCATAGAAACATATTTCTCTGGTGTGCTTCTGTTGTCACATTCCTGGAAGCAAATATCTCTGATACTGAGTTGCTGGCATAATGAAAATCTAAGACGAGGTGGTGCATATCCCAGGTGCCAAGGGCTTCGCTGCATCTCTCCAGGTACTGAGGGCTCATTGAGTTTTCTCATGCTCTTACCAGCTGATAATAGGGTCATTCTTCTCCAGGTCCCAGTGGCCACTGAGACCTGTTTGTGGGAAGCCACTGTGTGACAGGCTCAAGAAGAACCTGACAAGGGCAAGCCCTGAACGGTAGAGGACTGCGATTTACATTTGCTGTGTGCCTTGCCTCCAGGGCCCAGCTTGATGCTTCAATCCCAGAGGCTCTTGAAAAGCAAAAGGCAGCCACAGGCGAATAGGGGAAGCAGAACAAATCTGTTAAATGCAAAGGTGTTTACTCTGCATCCTGCCCTTGGAAATGCTGGAATCCCACTAGGGGCCAGAAGGGAGCTTATAGAAACATATTGTGAGCAGAGCAGACAGAATGTAGTGATTTTCAAAAATCTGCTGTAACCTTCTGGTTCATTTTGTTTCCCTGAGGGGAAGAGAGTGGGAGTTTTTCTATTTGTCCTTACAGAGGAGTTCACATTCAAATAAAGCTCTCCGGGTGAATGTGTGGAGAGAGTGTTTCTGTTTCCAGTGTGAGGATGATTTTCGAAACCAAGATGTGTTGATTGGTGATGGAGAGCATGCTTAGCCAGTCTCCAGGCAATCTATGCACCTGCTGGAACAGACTTACTTTTGGATGATGCGAAATGAGCTGTTTTGACATTCACGAAAGTAAATGCCTAGTGATTAAGAGTACAGACTTGGGAGCCAAACTGCCTGGGCTTCCCAGTATGGGACCTTGAGCAAGTCATTTAACCTCTTTGTGCCTTGGTTTTTCCTAATCTTTGAAATGGAATAATAACAATATTTATTTCATAGGGTTGCTATGAAAGAGCCCAGATTTTTATACCATTTGTTACACACAGACATTACACATACACAAAGGTACACAAAGATGTTATTGTAGTTTCGTCATCGTCCAACTTTTTGACCTTTGACAAGCCCCTTAACTTATGTGGCTGTGCTCAGTCCTTCATCTGTAAAATACAGGGGGTCAATCACGCTCTATACTAGTAGAACAGGCTGTGATTCTGTCATGATGCTTGGCATTGGTGGTAAATATATGAAGAATATTGTGGACATGACAAACAGAGTCCATGTTTCTCTAAAAGCGGGTATGGATGATTCAAGTGTCTTTCCATTCTCCTAGTATTTGAAAGCTTGGGAGGTGTGAGGAGAAACTGGGATGCAGGAGTTAATCTGCACAGGCGTCTGCCACCACTGTGGATAACCTGGCCAATGTTAAGATTAGGAAGTATCTATCCTTTATCGTAAGAAAGGAAGAGCCAAAGATTTAAACATAGCTGGGAAGCTTAGCAACTATCCAGGTTGAAATGAGTATGTAGTTGAGTATGGGTTGTTAAGACAACTTTCACTGATACCCTCTGGGAAGGAACTGTGAAATAAATCAACTGAGCTGGGATTTTTTTTAATGTGCTATTTTTTATTGATTTTTTAAAATATAAGACCGTGGAATGCATTACAATTCATATTACACATATAGAGCACATTTTTTCATATCTCTGGTTGTATACATAGTATAGTCACACCAATTTGTGTCTTCATACAGGTACTTTGGATAATAATGATCATCACATTCCACCATCATTTCTAACCCCCTGCCCTCTCCCTTCCCCTCCAAATCCTCTGCCCTATTTAGAGTTCGTCTATTCCTCCCATCTGAGCTGGGATTTAAAAAAAAAATATTTTTAGCAAGGAAAAATTCCACAATATTTGGATAATTCACTTTTTTTTTTAAATTGGAGAAAGTTTATATTTTCAAGTTGGATGGAAAAAAAAAAAAGATATAGCCAAAGGGCCATACTATTTCACTGGAAAAAGAATAAAGTATTATCTTTTATGATGTGTAACTTAAATCAATTCTGACTATCTTTTAAGATTCTTGGGGCTGGGGATGTGGCTCAAGCGGTAGCGCGCTCGCCTGGCATGCGTGCGGCCCGGGTTCGATCCTCAGCACCACATACCAACAAAGATGTTGTGTCCGCCGAGAACTTATAAATAAATATTAAAAAAAAAAAGATTCTTAAAAATATATCTATTTTTCCATTTCCACTCTCCCTTTATTCTTTAGTTATAATCAGAGGTGTGTTTTAAGAATGACCTTGGCTTTTGTTAGTGGCTTCCAGCTCTCTGTGAAGAAAAGAACAGCCCTGGAAAGGGGCCAGGGAGAACCAAGAAGTCAGTGTTGATTTGCAAATATTTTCTCAAAGGTTTAAAGGTCACCAAAGTATTAGAAAGTGGAAGAAAGGATCAGTTAAAAGAAAGAGCATCAACAAGAAAAATGAAAACATTAAGAGAGAATACACAGAGAAGCAGAAAAAATTAATTAAATTCAAGTCTACGAAAGGGTCAAGATGTTACAAGAACCACATTGAGTAGAGAGACTTTCAGAGGGGATGAGACATCCCAATAAATAAAACACAGGAGTGTGATGAGACTTAAAGTGGATAAGGCTGTGAGTTTGCTGTTTTCTAAACAGTCTGATGTTCAAAGCTTAGGCAAGGTCGTTATCATTAGAAAGTCATGGAGACCTTTTTCAAAAAAGTCTGGGATATTGTATTCAGTTTGAGGCATTTCACTGCCAGGAAGATGAAGGCAAACAGAGATGGGAATTCAGAGTTAAACACACAAATGCACACACACACAACAAAAAAACATCTCAGGGTTCAGGGAGGATTGACTTTTCAAGGGAAAGTGTGAATAAATAGAATAAATAATAGCTTGGTTTGCAACATCTAAAGAAAGGCGGTGATAACAGTGTATGTGTCTAAAATTTAACAGTGCAAAACCACAAGGTAACAAGTGGTGTCTCACTTAATTCCCATAAATTTATTTACTAATCAGTGGGATTCTATCTTTCACATTAGTAACATTCACTAATAATTAGCACATGGTCATTTGTTGTATATATGAAGCACGTGTGTGTGCACATACATCTATGCAGCTATTAGGCTAGTAAGTATCCTACCTTCCCTCTTCTTTCTCCTCCTCCACCTGCTTCTTTTTTTTTTTTTTTGCCATGCTGAGGATTGAACCCAGGGCCAGGTGGACACCAGGCAAGTACCCCACCATTGTGCTAAGCCCCCAAGCCCCATTTTCTTGTTGGGTTCAACTCTGAGACTATTGAAAATGGAATTTCCTTTATTTTCTTTAAAGAAATTTAAGAATCAACACTTGATAGGCTGAACTGAAGCTTGCTCGTCTCTGCTCTGGCTAAAGTAAGCTGCAGTTAAAATCCCACAGGGATATCTAATACAATCGTTTTGAAGGTTCGTTCTTGCCGACAGTGAATTATTGAGTAGAGTGGGGTGGGGAGGTGAGATATTGCTAGTCTTTACAATACTTAGGGAATTAGGTAGATGCTATCGCTTTACTCTTGCTATGAAATAGATGAGAAACTCCGTAAAAGAAACTGGGATCCACTGAACTAAATAATTTAACATATAGGAACAGGTGAGAGGCTCAAAATATATAGATTTAATATGGTTGCGGCTGAGATGGGGCTGCTTTCTCCCATTTCCAACTTATTATCCAGTCACTCTTTCCTTACCCTATTTTAAGCTCTTTTTTTTTTTTTTTTTTTTGCATAGTAGGTGCCCTAAATAAAAACTTATTCAATAGATAGATGCTAATGGTTTTACAGACGGAGTGGTCCAGGGAGGATAAGCTGTGGGTTTTTAAAGCGGTGGGATGTTTTTAACCTTATTTAAAGTCTTTTCTGGCTGTGTAAGCCATAGATTACCTTGTGCCATGGTTGGGTAGCTATGTATGTTCAATCAATGGGAGCACTGGGCCGAGGAGTTAAGCAAATGTTGTTTTGTGCTGCCAGCTGGGCCTCAAAATGTAGCAGTCCCCGTGTTTATTACCGACGCGTCTTTTTCAAGAAAATATAAAAAAAATTCATCTTCTCTGTCAGCACGAGACCACTGGATCATTAAAACTCACCAGCACAGAGTGTTAGCAGACAAAGATGTTACCCTCAACTATGAATTTAATCATTGCATGAGGAGGGGTTTTTCAAAACGATCTGGGATTAATGTAATAGAGATGACATTTAGTGCACAACAGGTACCAGAGACGCTATCACAACGAAGTGAGGTGAATCGAATTTGGGAACGTGGCAGTTAACAATCTGATAACTGGAAATAAATGTGCAAGGTCCAAATTAGAAATGACTGTAATGCCTCCTTGTGGCCAGCAGGGGTCACCCAATCACCAGAAAACTAGGAGGAGGCTGGAAAGTTCTCAGCGGAGAAGGGAAAGGGCTCCCAGGCGAGATAGCAGGACGCCTTAAGGAGCCGAGCTGAGAACTCCCTCAATCCTACATTAACCCTGAAAACCAATCATTTGCTTCCCAGAGTGATATTTTTCTTTGGGTCAAGGAAGAACACCTCCAGGCCATCTCTAGGGCACTGCTATGCGTAGGGGAGTGAAGAATAATGGAGTCAGTTGGGGCAGGAATTAAAGAGAGTGGATGGAAGACCCCCAAGGGGGAGAGACTCCCTTTGAGTTCAGATGCTATTGATCTAAATTCAGAGACCCAGAACACAGAGCCTGGCCTCCAGTCAGGCTTCCTTTGCCATGTTCAAGTACAGAAGATTAAAAAGAGTCCTGACCCCTTATGTTTCAAAGGCTTTTGCCAAATACATTTTTAAAAAATGGTTAAAAAAAAGCTCAGATCACCAGGTTTTTCCCCCAGTGATTCTTCCATTCTTCTTCTAGCTGCCTATAATACTTCATTTGCTCTTTAGTGTCTGCCTTAAAAACCCGGGTGCCTCCGTGGATTCTTTGGATTCCTGAACCATGGTTTGAGAAGATCCTTAAGAGGATGTGTTAGTAATAAAGTTAGCTGCCAACATTATCCAGAACACCCATGTGTCATGTTTAGCCCTAAGATCTCATTGACCCTAGTGTGTCTGAAAACCTGCAAGAGTGGACACTGTTTAAGGATGGTGAAACCCAACTTCACAGAGAACAAATGAGCCCCAGTTTCCCTGATGCAAATTCTTAACACTCATGCTTTTGGACCTTTAAGTTTCAGACTAGAGGAAGCAAAGGAACATTAAAATTCAACCTTTCCAATGCTGAGATTCTTTCTGTGGCATCTCCTTTTGTTGGTCACCTTGCTATAGTTATATATTGCTTGATGGGTACTCATTCTGTCTGGTCAGCTCTGCAAAAGGGTTCTGCCTTCTCATTAGCCAGAAAAAAAAGCATCTGATAACTGGTCTTTTCCATCTCTTGGTGCATGTTCTGCATCAGCACAAGGAGACTGATCTCTCTTCGTGACAGTTACGCATACACTTGGCATTCTAAATTTCTCAAATCTTCTCTTTGTTAAATACACTGAGATCTCTCAGAGGTCTTCGTTTTATTTTTTAAAACATGGCATTATTTTCAATTCTTTCTCCATCTGAGTGAATCACATTTGTCCATGTTCTTCCTGACAGGTGGTTCCCAGAGCAGAGGGGTCCAGTTGGCCAGAGATCTGTCACCTCCATCCCCAAGTCACCTTGTTTCTATTAATGCCCATATTCTAAGAACAAATTGTTATTGTCTCTTAATTCTTGTGTATTTTCTTTTCACTTCCCAGAAATGATATTTTTCATTGGGTCCTTATAATCAGACAAAAATCCACCACTATATGATGAAAAAAAACCTTACTGACAGCATGTGACAAAAGGCAATACAATTTTTTCCTAGGCAGTAATTTCTGTGGTAGCCAATGGCAGGATTTGAGTTTCCAAAAAGTTACTTGACTTTTCTTTTAACATCATGTGCCGATCTTGCTTTACGAATTATGCTGAGTACTTCAGGCTGGGTTGAAGTGATAAGTCATTTTTATATATACATCTATAGCTTAAGAGTTTACCACTAAATTCCTAGCTAGTTATCTCTATACTTTTATGATAACTCATATTTAAATAATATGAATTATTTAGATAGGTTACAAAATAATATGCTAGATTCATTGCCTTCTTATGAAGAGTTAATTATAATTTTAAAACTCCTCAACTATCCCAAGAGAATATTTTGAACAAGTTGGAAAATAGAATGCAATAGCGTATCGTACAAAGTGGAGGCTGACTTATGTGTCTGTTTCCTTTCTAAGGGGTTTCTAGAATATTATCTGCAAACAGTCTGAACTAAGGAGGCAGAAGAGGTCAATTCAAAGATATTCCAGTCATTTTATAGACATTAAAAAACACCTTGCATTATCATTTTCAAATTTCACAAGTCGACAAAATCTATTTGCACATAGTTGTACCCAGATTGCATTAAATTTTAATGTAGTTAAACTCTATTTGAATGTATGCC